>NW_004567145.1:1292279-1293593 GCF_000260355.1 Condylura cristata
GCATTATTGTTGCATAGACATTTTCTTTCAAATCCACATGCAACATTTTCAAGAACTGGCCATATCTTGGGACAAAAGTCAATTGTTAATAAAACTACAAAGATTAAACTCGTATCTAGAATCTTCTCTGACCACAATTACATAAACCTAAAAATCAACTATAAGGGAAAAAAAAAACAGATAAAACTATGAATACATGTAAATTAAACAAAATACTATTTAATAGCAATTAGATAAAAAAGATATATCAAAGCAGAAATTTTAAAAGAACTTCAGATGAATAAAAATGATGATATACATTACTAGAATTTATAGGATGCAGCAAAAACAGTCTTAAAGAAGAAGTTGCAAAGTAGCCCCATCTTAAAAAACATTAAACATCCCAAATAAAGTGAATATCACACCTAAAGCCACTTGAACAAGTGGAACTAATATGACCTATAATTAGTTGAAGGAAGGAAATACTAAAAATAAGAGCAGAAATAGAGATCAAAAAGATTGTATAAAAAGACCAACTGAGAGCTGGTCCCTTCAGAAGATAAACAAAGTAGTTAAACACCTAACTAGGATACAAAAGAGAGAGGCAGAGGAGAGAAACAATAATAAAAAGAACCACAAATGAAACAGGAGAATCATCACAGAAAGCACAGAAACAGAAAAAAATAAGAGATTACTATGAATGATTATATGCCAATGAATGCAATAACCTTGAAGACATAGATAATTTCTAGATCAAAAAAACCTACCAAAACTAACCCAGGGAGATAATGATGAACAGAACAAATGGAAAGTAAATACGGAAATTGAGACAGTAATAAAAAAAAAAACAACTTCTGAAAAACAACAAAACACACTTCAGAAGGAAAAAGATAAATGTCAGATGGCTTTATTTTTATGTGCACTATAGAAAAACTGAACAAAAGGTCAAGGAAAAGCTTAATGGGCAAAGCTTGTAAGCTGACCACAGACCTAAGGCACATAGCAGGGGAGGAGAAGAAAGGGCTCAAAATGGGAGGGAAGAGCACAGGGGAATATGGTGATGGATCATGGGGAGCTATGGTGGTAGGAGAACTTTGGGGGGGGGAATACACTTGAGGGGAGTAACCAATTACTATACAAAATGGACAACAATATAAGGAAATTGAGGTAACACTTTATATGATTCAGAGGTGTAACTTTACAATTCTAAAAATGTCTATTTTCATACCTCAACCACCAGTAAACTACCAATAGTATTCCATGAAGATCCACTGAGACCCTTAATCCTTTGCTCTCAGCCCTCCCCTTCTACAGGAATTCAGTGCTGCTATCAGA
>NW_004567145.1:1294533-1418861 GCF_000260355.1 Condylura cristata
AAATTTAGGGAAATTGTTAGTATAGAATTGTTTTGTTTTCTGGGATATTTGTAGTTTTTCTCTTCTTTTGTCCCAGGGTTACTGTGCAAGTCTTTACTTATGACTTCTCTTAAATTGAAAATGTTAATCTTGTGCTTCTAACACCAAGTCTTTTTGCTTTTAACTGAGTTTTCCTTTCTTTTATAGCAGTCCTTTTAAAATTTCTTGCAAACCAGGTTTAGAGAGATGAATGCTTTCAATTGTTGTTTGTAAAGTTCTTTATCACTCCTTCAATTTTGAGTGTTGGCCTGGCCATGTAAAGGATTTTTGCTTGGATAGCTCTCGCTTACAATACATTAGAAAGACCATGCCCTCCCAGCTGACAGACTTTTTGCTGAGAAATCTGCTGATAGTTTTGCAAGGGTTCCTTATAAATGATTGTTTTACTTTAGCTGCTTTAAAGATTCATCTTTAATTTTTGTCATTTTAGTTATAGTGTGTCTTGGTATATGTCTGTTTAAATTTATTTTGTTTGGGACTCTTTGTGCTTCCTGGATCTGCATATGTGTTTGGCAAATTCTCAGCTACTATTTCTTCAAATAGGATTTCTACTTCTTTTTCTCTTCTCCCTTTGTAACTTCTTGTATTTCAATCTTGTTATTTTTAATGTTGCCCAATAAGTCTTTTACATTGTCTCTTTAGTCTTAGCTCTTTTTTCTTGGTCTTTTTGTATGATTTGTATTTTATTTTTTAACTGATTCCACAGCCTCCTTGAATCTATTGGTGAGCCTTCTGATTGTGCTTCATTTCAACTATTATATTTTTTATTTCTGTTTTTGCCATTTTCATATTTTCTCTATCCTTGTTATATTTCCCTTTTGGTTCATCCACTACTCTCCTAATTTCAGCAAGCATCATTAGAACAGTTGCTCTGAAGTCTTGTTCTGTTATTTCTTTTGCATCAGGGATTTTCTCCAAGGTTTTTTCCTGATCCATTCATTGGGGTGAATTCTTCTGCTATCTAATCCTATTTGATGTTCTGTGATTATTTCTATGAGTTGAGTTAGACTGATTTCCTTCTCAGTCTTGCTGTTGTGGTTTTGCTATAGAATTGCACATGTGGATGTGGTGCTTTCTGTCTGTTGTTATATTAGTAGAGCCCTCACAACCAATCAGGATGATGGGAGTTTAAGAGTCAGTGCAGGATGATTGTTCAAGAACCCAGCCTATAGGTTAGGAGTTGGATATGGGAGGCATATGTGGAAGTTGCTGCAGTGGTTTGCCAAGGGTAAACATCTCCCTTAATATTTCAGTTGCTTGACTGCAGGATTGAAGCTGTAATCAAGATTGATTGAGGCATCAAACCATCAGTTGTGCTGTCTCAGGAACCTAAAACTTCAACCGACCCACCAACTATAGCCTAATTCTGATCTCAGTCGTTTTTGCTAGCAATGCCTTTTCTTTAAGGCTTTGGAATGAGCACTATCACTTGGGCTGCAAACATGTTCTGGGTGATGTTTCAGATTGCACAATAACTAGGCTTCCCAAATGCCTGCCAAACTCAGATTGGGGGGTGGTTAGTTTTTCTTGGAGCCACCAAGCTACCCACCAGCAGCCCCAGTTTCTGTCAGCTTATCACTAGCCCAGTAGTCAGTGTTCCTCATGATAAGTGGTGCTTGTGGGATTCTGATATGCTGAGACTGAGTAGGGGGAGGAGATGTTGCCTTTCAAGAAAGCCAGGCTAGCTGCCTTCAGATTCCAGTGTATTAACCTCCAGGCTCATGGTCTGGAGTAAGCTTGTAGCTTAGGGAAAACCCCTGAATCCTTGTAGGGGAAGGGCAGGTGGTTTTTGGGACTGCTGAAATAGGTACTAACAGCCCAAGACACAATTGCACAATTCCTGCCCAGTGATCAGTGTTTTTTATAGGAGGCGGTCTTCTGTGGACTATGAACCCAGAGAGGGAGTCCAGTCAGGGAAATCCTGGGTATTTTACTGGATTCCTGGCTGAATGCCTCCAACTCCCGGTGTGTCAAATTCATGCCTCACCAGTATTTCTTCTAGTATGTGGACCTCAACAAACTGTAGTTGGGCAGGAACCTTGAGGAAGTAGGGCATATTTTTGTAGCTGGTATTGTTTGTGCTTGGCTGCTGGGAACTGACTTTCCTACTTTCCCTAGGGATGGGGGGAGCACCCCACCCTCATCATCAGGCAGTAAAATCTGCAGGGATTCAAAGTCTAACCACTGCCTCCAGCTTCAAGAAGTATATAGGGGAGGGGAGTTAGGGAGGGTTGTAGGAGGGAAACAGGAAGGTTCCTTTCCACATCTGAGCAGTAATTTTAGAGACCTGTGCCTCCAATATTCCAGACTTCCTCTGTCTATGGAGCACCCAGCTCAGTCACTGTTGGCAGCAATGGCTATGCACTCTGCTGCTGCTGTGTTTGGGGCTCCACCCTCTCTCTCCTGATTCTAGCAAGCTATTGGCTTCACCTTCCATGTTTGGGAAGTCAGGTGTCCTCTGGTGATACATTGATGTAGATATAAAAGATATTAAACTGTTTTCTGGGTTACTTCAGGAGATATTTTCCTGACATGGCTTACTCCATCATGTTTTCTGGAGGTGATCTACTGGTTACATTTTCAAGTCATTCTGTCCCTTATTTGGTAACTATTTACTACAAAGACCTTTCTCAAAGTCTCTTAGAGCAAATTATAATCTTGTATTAATTTTTAGGTATTTAATATTTCATGTCCAAAGATGGGCAAATATTGACTGAATGTTGCCGATCATAATAAAGCCTATGACTGATATCTTTCATGGGGCTTAAAACAGCTTCTGTTGACATAATCTGATCCAGCATCAGCCAGAAGTTATATACCCTAGTATTTGCTTTTAGTATTTGTCTTGTAGACTGTGTGTGTGTATGATGAGCTGGCTCACTCCTGGATTTCTGGTTCAAAGTCTTATTGCATCAATACAGCAAACAACAGTGCCAGTATCACTTGCTCAGGAAGGTTGAACTCCCCTGCTCCCCTCATACATCCTGACTGATTTTGTCATGTCATTCCAGTGATATTCTTTGCTAACTGTGGTTTCTCCAAGCAGAGTCCTCAATTCTTTATTTTATTTGCTTAGGATCAGTCCCTGACTCTGGGCCAAAGTAAGTATTAGAAATACTTATTCAATGAGGAAAAGTGGATGAATAAATGGAAATATTTTTAGTCTTTTGAATATTTTATTACTGAAATATTCTATATTAAAGCTTACTTTCTGCCTTTAAGATAGCCCAAGACAGCAACTCATCACACATCTGGCACAAAAGTCACAGGAGACAATCATGGTCCAGGAACAATGACCCTTCCCCCAGAGTCCTTGCCCACCCCATCTGGACCTCTGAGTTTCAATTCATATGGTTTCTCTGCACCTTCAAGCTCAGCCCCAACACCAGCAACACCTTAGGCTTAGGCGGCCTTGCTGTTCACCTCTTGAAATTATACTTCCTTTCCTCTGGTCCTCCGTTTCTGATATCACAATTGAAAATATCCCCTTCTCTGGATGCCTGGGGTCCAACCTCTGCCACAGCTATTTCACCAGAACCCAACCTGGGCTCTAGGAAGTATTTTACAGACATGGGGTTGGGATGGGACCAAGTACTCATGGGATCTTGGCATAGTGCTTTGGAGAGTTTACCCCATAACTGACAGGACTAACTCCATCAGACCATTTGAGCGTGTAGGTGAGATGGTCCCTCCAGCAGGATAGGGCTCACAGGTGCTTTAGGTCTGTTCCTGTCCCTACTGTTGCGCACATATATGGTATTGCTTCAAACCTAGTGTACTGTAGATTTCACTCACCCTTTACTGGCTTACCCTTTCTGCCTTGATAAAAAGAAAAGCATATTTATTTGTACGGTAAGTGAAGATAGTTCAGGGTTTTGCACCTTTAGCCTCAGTGGATATCACCCTCGGCCTTGAATGTCAGAGGTTCTCAGGAGCGTGGGTTCAGGATATGTGTCTGATGGTGGACTCCTGGAGTGTGCGTAAGTGGGCACACCTGAGCCTGGCAGCAGGGTACTAAGGGCGGTGTCACACAGAGGATGGTGTGTGGCTGACGACCCTGCGGCAGAGTGCAATGGGGAGTGGCAGAGAACTGGCTTCTAGAGAAAGAGGGATTCGGAGGAAGGGGCCCACGTTGCTATCTTCCTGCTGGCTTGTTTCCCGTGCCTACTATTAGGAAACCTGTGGGGATGATGTGAAGGGCTCCAAGTTTCTCTTTCAAGCTCCCTGAACCGATGATAAACCTACCGGACCTGGGGTGTTGCAGAACAATAGTTTTTCTCTATTCCAGGAAAAATTAAACATTAATTTATGACTCAAAAAAACACTTCTACCTCTAAAATTATAGGACCTAGTCTCTCTTCTTCCTCAAGCATATCAACCCAGTCACAAAGATAATTTGGCTGATTATCATCCGAATTCACTGACTTCTGATGAACATCTTCTCTGTAGGTTCAGGAAATAAATCCAACAGAAGAAGAAATGCTTTTAACCAACACCATAAGGAAGTTTCAAAAAATGAGAGATTTCTAACAATGAGGATGGCTGCCTGGTAACTTCCTCAATGAAAGCTATGATTTTTTTTTTTTAACTCTTATACTCCAGTTAAAAGGGGTTAGTTAGTGGCTTTCTCTTATTTAAGTAAGAATTTTGTTGGTGACTGTGAAGCATATGAAAATAAAACAACACTCAGAAGTCTGGAAGGACACTGTGGAAGCCTGGCCACCTTTTTAGTCATTGTGTCATGTTCTATGGCCTATACCTTAATGGCCCAGCCTCTATTGGACAACATTTGTGTGGAGGTACTTTGCTCACAGGCTGCCAGGAGGAACCCCAGGTTCTGTGTAAGAGCTGGAGCTCGGCTAAAAACGGTTATTAATAGGGTAAATGGGGTCGTGGGGACAGGAATAGGAGTTCATTTCCAACTCAATCTTTCCATAAACTTAAAATTGCTCTAAAAATTATTCTTCATTTTTTAAGTAAAAATAAACATATAAATAGAAGTATCTCTATCTCAAACAGAAGTATCTCTTTTGTGTCTTTCGAGAACCAACAGCTGCTCTTTCCCCTCCTTTTTGTAACTATTATTTCACTCACATTTCTCTTCCAAACATTCAAGTCCGGCTATTTACAAAATGGAAGTCCCAGTGTTTTACAACTGTTGCTTTTTTTTTTCAATGCATGAGACTTAGATCATGTTAATTCATTTCTCACATTCTGTAATGAAATCAGTCATGACCCTAGAGTGGGCTTGGTTCTCGCCCAGAGCAGTTTTCTTACAGACCTCATTCCTAAGCCAGTGTGCAGGGTGCTTCACCTCACACTCCTCCAGCCCAGATGTTGCACAATTATGTCAGTAAGGTCACCAGCCCATGAGTTTTAAAAGTTGCAAAGAGCAACTTTATACAAAAGATGGTTTTACAGCAACTTCAACAGAAGTAATCGTTGGGGTATGAAATCTACGTAGCAAAAGAGACTCTGGATTCACCTGAGTTTGCATGTGTCTCACTGCTCATCAGCTGGGTGACCTCAGATGTCCCGGAAAGGGTAATAAACCTCTCTGAGCCTCCACATCCCACCCGCACCTTAGTCTAGAGGGACAGAGAAGCAGACTGTTTTTGGAACCCAGGACACTTGCTTGGAGCTGCACCCTTCTCCGCAATGCCCACTGTGAGCTGATATCACATGGTGGATGCAGCCAGTGTTACAGAGGACGGGAAACCTCTGCTCACATCTTCCAGCTCTGCTCCACTGGCACAACCCTACCAGAAGCCCAAAGTCCTGAGACTCAGGAAAACACAGCCTGCAGGTCAGGAAGGGAGAAATTGGAATTCATTTAATGTGTCGTCACTACCCTCCCTTTACCTGGTAAGGCCTCCCCAGCCCGGATGGTAAGGTCTCTCTTGGGTATGAAGCTAGTTGATGGCAGAGCTGAGGCAGAGCCGTGCAGCACTTTATTCTTTGTGTGAAAGTGCCCTTGCTGTTCATGAAGTAATTAAGCTGTGAACATCGTACTAGAAACACACACACACACACACACACACACTGCGCAACACTTTCTTCCACTTATACAATTACATTTACATGTATTGGGGTATTGCTGAAATTTGTCAAAATAGGGTCCCTCATTAGTTTAAAAAACAGTTAGCATTTATATGAACTTCTATGTCAAGCTTTGTGCATATGTTCCCTTATTTAGTCTCTGTAATAAACTTTTCTAGTCTATCATCCCCTATAATGAAGGGGCGTGGAGTCTGGGGTCTGGGGTCACAGATGACCCTGGCTTTCTGATCCCTGTCCCCTCACCCCTGAATGCTCTGAACTCAAATGCAGGCACTAGGCGTTCCTTGCAGCTTGGGTCAGAATAAGGGATGCTAAATCCTTAAAAAAAAAAAAGGCACAAGTAAACCTTAAGTTTAGAAAGTTGAAAAAACAATGATTTCTCTCTGAACCTCCTCTAATGACAACTCCAAACCTCCAGGTATTTTACTGAAATAACATTTTGAAGGGACTGCCCGGGCTTTAGATCAAGTTCAAGACAAAGGCAGGGTTTGCATGAAAGGCTTACAATGCCTTGGGGTAGTACACCCCCCCCCCACTTCAATCTGCAAAATGCTCATGCTGGCAGGCACCACAAAGACTTTTTTATTTAATGCAAAATACAATACTGTTGAGACAGCTGAAAATCAAAACACACAAAACTGTTGTAAATTTTATGTTACAATAGAAATGTAAGTTCTATTTGTGTTATTATTCTTTTCAGACCTAAAGTTCTACCTGTACTCTTGGGAAATATTAATTATTATCAATATTCTATCTGAATGCCTGATATCATTTGGCCAGAAAGAGATGAAGAATGGTGGGCTTATGCTTGCTTCATTTGACAAAATATAATGTTTAATGGTTATTATTTCTAGAAATTAGTTTCAGAAAGAATTAACTTAATTTCTAGAAGAGTGTCCTTCCCCACATGCCAGCAGAATTCTTGCAACTCTGTAATATATCCCTTCATATTAATTAGTGGCCACCCAATAGAAATGGTAGATAGTTTGTAAATTTTAAGTATACAGTTGCTTTTCCGTGTCGCTATAGGTTTAATATAAGTCTGCGGATTTTTTTTTTGAATAACTCCTTTGTTTTATTTCCTCCTTCCTAAAGGAGGTCAACTTTGGCTTCCTTTTTGCCCATTTTTGGTTGATCTTCCCAGCATGTGCGTCCTCTTGTTCTTTGCATGCCTGTTCAGTGAGGTTCCAATTCACAGTTTCAGATGAGATCACTGTCTCCTGAGCAGAGAGGTGCTGGGGTTCTACTTCTTCCTCACTAGCCAGGTTGGTTGGGGAATAGAGAGGTTCCCTGTTACACTCTACAATATGGGCGGGTCAAGCCAACAGTTTCACAAAGCAGTGTCTGCTCCTTAGCAGCCTGCAGGGAGTAGACAGAACAGTGAGTTTGGAATCAACGTAACAGGACTTGACTGATGTCTAATTTTTTAAAGATTTATTTATGTATATAAGATCTGGGGTGCAGGCCAGAGGTGTGGGGAGGTGAAAGGATTCACCAGAGACAGAGGAGGGAGTAAAATAGGATCATTGACTGAAATACACTGCGGAGGGAGCAGTAGACAGGACAGGAGAGGTCTGCTCCATGTGGGGTATCTCCCTGGCTGGGTATCTAATCGAAATGTTGCAATAGCTGCTGAGTTTCACAGTGCTGAGATTTAACCCTTGCACTACCAAGGAGGAACCTGAGGTCCAGTCCTGCTGCAGGAGCTTGTGATGTTCTGGGGACTCAGTGGCCTCACTAAGTCTCATTTCCTTCCTTGTCAATGGGGCAGCAAGTCACTGCAGGCAAAAGGCACTTTGCTCTATAAAGCTGTCTAGGACTAATTATTGTTGATGTTATGGAAAAAAGGCAGAAGCTTCTGCTTAGCTGGCCAGATTGACTGCTGTTGCTAGGAGAAACACCAGGGCATCATGAGAGAAACAAAAGGAAATTCCCACATGGATAAGGTCCAAATATTAGGGAGAGCCTGTTCCTCTGACTAGAAAGAGGAAGAGACTTTATGCTACTGCTTCATATTCACTCTGATTAATAAGCAATGCCACACCTAGGTTTTTTCTTGACTGATGATTGTTTTATGGAAAGGGGCTGTAAAGAATGTATGCCATGATTTTCAATTTTTCCCTGTGGGAAAATGTTACCAATCCCACTCACATTCTATAATATTGTAACATAGTTCAAAGCTAACAAAAAATCCATAACTTAAATATTTTCAGAAGGAAAAAAATGTCAGTATCATTAAACTTGTTGATAACTCCAGTTTACTCCTAGTCTGACACATTCCAAACAGCTGACATCAAGATATGTGTATTATTGGTTTCCTTTTTTTTTTTTTTTTACTTCTTTTTCCCACCTGCCTAATTGCATCTGCAGAATCACATTAATATAGAGCATATATTTCCCCTTACTGATTTCTGTTGAGCAGAGATTTCATGGGCTCAACTCACCTCCCCAGCGGTCTATCTGTCTGGCTGTCTGGATAAGATGGCCGCGAATGGCCGCGAATCAATTGAATCAAATGCAACTGTGATGCATGTTACTTTATTTCCTACCAAATTTGTGCCCCTAGGATATCAACTTCCCAATGAAATTAAGAGGTGTTTTCTAGAATTCTCTTGCATGTTACAATCTTTGCAAAAAGCCATCAGTGACACAAATAGGATGCCTATCATTGGGCATTATAGTCATTCAGATTTTATCAATTTCATATTCTAAAGAGTTTATATAAGAACACCCCATCATTTTAATTTCAACTTTCCTCTTTTGTTTCCAATTACTTTAGAAGAAAACTTTCTTAAAGGAAAAGCTCCTTAAGATGTTCCCTTATTTTTTTCTCAATTGTTCCCCTCTCCCTCATTCTTTCAAAATCACAAACGGATTTCACAGAGCACGACCATCTGCCTTTCTTTAGTCTTGGGCATTAAATTATATTCTAGTTGATTGCTTCTTTTCAGAATTATCCCAACATCCTGTGGCTATGTCACATATTGATTTATGATCTATTATAAACATATGACACCTGCCATTGTGAGTCTGTCTCATATGCTTTGGTACACTCTAGGGAGAGTCTCCATTTTATTCACCAATCAGTTCAGTGGTAAATATTGACTCCTCAATTCATTGTGAATTCTTCATTGCTCCCTGGGCATGTTATTGGCCTATCACCCCGTGTTGTTAAGAAGCTGACATCTGAGCTTCCACCAAGTCAAATTTTGAGAATATTTTGGTATTTGCTTGCCACTTCCAATTGTCCAAGAAACCAAACAAATCAATATCACCCACCCTTTTCCTAAGCTTACAGTGTGTCGTATCTTTTTTAACACTCTCCACAGCCCTGCAAATGAATATTAATATTGACATTTCCCCCAAAACCCCGAGGAGCTGGTGCCATGATCCAGCCTCCACACCAGTAACAGGAACATGGGTCCCAGCATGTCTGCTCTGAAGCCAGGCTTCCCTCCTAACACCTGTGACCAGGTGCCCAAGCATACCTATGTCCTGAGCCCTCATGTGTCCTGAGGTATCAGAGGGGCTCTTTCAGGGGTGGGAAGCAGCACCTGCCCCCAAAGTGTGATGAGTATCCAGGCTACTGTTCACCACATGCAGAAGGGCACTTCACCTGGGCTGGCCTGATCCCTAGAGAACAGGCTGAACAAACTGCTCGTCTCTGCACTAAAGGAGGAGCCTCTCCCCAACCTCCTCCCAGATTGAACAAATGCAGAACACAGACTATTCCTATCTCTGCAGCTTTCACAGCAGTTCTGTGATGTAGCACAATTATCCCCACATCAGAAGTGAGGAATCAAGCTCAAAGAAGCAAGTGGGTTTTATAGGTGCATACCACCCATGAGCAGATCTATCCTAGTAGGAATACAAGACCTTCCGTCTGGGATGCTCAAGCCTACCATTCACAGGACCCCCAGATATCAAGGAGAGCACAGTAAGATCATAGCCTTTGCTCTGATACCACATAAAAACCCATCACTCCTATATGCCCTAAGCATCCTCCTCCAGAAATTCCGTGAGCACCATATAACTACTGTGATAAAACGTTTGATTTCCCTGGTGTCTTACTCAAACTTACCACCAGACACAAACGGAGTTTCCAAGACCATTGGTTGAGACCTCTAGAATGATTTATGTGAAGAAGGGAAAATCGACATTACAAGACCTTCAGCTCTTTCTCTGAATTTGTGGAGGTATAAGGGGTTGGTTTTATTACACTAATTTTTTAAAAAGATTTATTTATTTACGCATACAGAACTGGGGTACAGGCCAGAGGCATGGTGGGTGAGAAGATTCACCAGAGACAGAGTGAGGAGCAGAATAGGCCAACTGATGAAGTACACTGCTGAGGGGGCCAGCGGGCAGGTCAGAAGAGGTCTGCCAGGCCATGTGGGTCAGCTCCCTGGTGGGTGATGGAACTCACGTTGCAGTGGCTGCTGAGAGACCTTATTGCACTAATTTTAAGCCAACTGAATGTGCAGAGGCACAAACACCATGCACCCAGAAGAAAGCATGAAGAAAAGCCGGTGAAAGGTAAGTATCTGTCCCTTTCAAAAACACACAAACGCCTTCTCTTGCTTATGCGTTGGTTGTCCAGAATGTTCCCTGTCCACTCGGAGACCTCATGGCTGCCCCCAAGCAAAAAGTCTCTTTCTGGCCTCCTTTAAAAACCCAAAGAATGCAAGATACCTGCACCCCATGTTTATTGCTGCTTTATTTACAATTGGAAAAACATGGAAGCAGCCCAAATGCCCAAAAGTGGATGACTGGATTAAAAAGATGTGGTACATATATATAATGGAATATTACTCAGCAACCAAAAAAGAGAAACACATGTCTTTTGCAGCATCTTGGATGGAGCTGGAAAAGATCATGCTTGGTGAGATAAGCCGGAAAGAGAAAGAAAAATACCAGATGGTTTCACTCATAGCAGGAGTATAATGGACCAGGCGAGAAAATAACAAGAATAATGAACAGCCATATACCAGAGACATTTTGTGGGGGTGGAGTGGGGAATGGGATCAAAAACGGGGGGGGGGGGAGGGAAGTTCACGGGATTATGGTGATGGCACATGGGTGACTTGGTGATGGGAAACCCGCGGGGACTACAATTGAGATGGGAAAAAAAATGTACTAAATGATGTAAAAATAAGCTGTTATTAAAAACAAAAAAACCCAAAGAATGCTTAGTGAAATAAGCTAGAAAGAAAAGGAAAAAAATACCCGATGGTTTCACGCAGAGCAGGAATATAAAGGACTAGGGGGGAAAATAACAATAATAATGAACAACTATATACTAGAGACATTTTACAGGGGTGGAGTGGGGGGTGGGATAAGTGCACTGGACTATGGTGATGGCACACGAGTGAATTGGTGATGGGAAGCCCACGGGATTACAAATGAGATGGAAAAAGGCACAAAATGATGTAAAAAAAAATATTATATTATTAAAAAAACAAAACAAAACAAAACAAACAAAGAAGTCCCTCCCTGGTGGCACAACAGGTTAGAGTGCAGCACTGCAATCTATCCCAGCAGCTTCAGTGTGAGTTGTGGCCCGGAGCTGGCCCACATGGCGCAGCAGACCTCTCCTGTCTCTGCTCTGCTCCCCTCAGCTGTGTACTTTGTCAGTCTACCTGTTCTCCTCCCCACTCTGTCTCTGGTGAATCCTCTAGCTTCCCCTGTACCTCTGACCTGTACCCCAGTTCTGCATGCATAAATAAATGAATCTTAAAAAAAAACCTAGTATGGCGAATCAATAAAATTATATATATAATTTTACAAATATATATATATATATATATATTTGTGTATGTGTGTGTGTATATATACATACACACACACATACAGATATAAACCCAAAAAAAGATATAAACCCCAAAAAAAGTCAATTTTTTGTGCTGTGGTTATTCCCTTTGCTTTCAGTTCTATCTCAGAGGGGAAATACTGCTGACTTGAAAGAAGCCCAACTCTCCAAGCCCAGCTCTCAAAGCCTTTTATGAGGAAAATAGAGTTAGGGGGAAAACCCAAATAACGTTTTTGAATTTCCCATGGAAACTGGAGAAAACAATACATCCCAGGTAGAGTGGAGCATTCGAGCTTTGCAAATTTCCTCCCACTTTCTGACATGAAGATTACTTTTTTAATGAATATTTTCTCTACTATTAGCCACCTACTGTGTACCTGGCCCTTCACAAACATCAAACCAGTTTTTTACGATTGTGTGGGAGGATGCCTTTAGTCTCCTTCACAGCAAAGGGCAGAAGACTGGGGGGGGGGGGGGCTGCTGCACTCATGCAAACCGGGTGTCTGACTCACACTTGCTCCTATCCTGCTCCACTTCACAGCCTCCGTGGGCTCCAGATGCACCATGAGCCTATCTGCAAAGACATTTCCACTCATGCTGCTATGTTACTACCAGCATGGCTCAAAGAACATGGGCTAAAAATCATCACAAGTTTGGGATCCTTCACCTGATCTGATGCCTTGAAAAGATATTCAAAAATGCAGATGAATTCGACCTGCAGATTTCCTCAAAAAGTTCCTATAGCATCCCCTCACCTGTACACCACTGGATGTGAGTGATCCAAGTCCCACTTGCAAGAGAAATGAACATCTGGAATCAACAGGCAACCCCCCACACCCCAACCCAAGGGTCGCAATCATCCCATGGCTGGATTATGCAAGGAGCCTGGTCCCAGAGCCTAAGAGGACAAGGAGCAGTACTCACAGGCAGCCCGACTTGCTTGTTCTCTATCCTTTCTCTGCTCTCCTTGGTGACAGTTAAAAGGCACAGAGGATGTGATTGCCATTTATGTAGACAGAGAGTCTGCCTTCCCAAAGCCAATCAGAGTGCTTTGCTCTGCCTTATTCACTCACAAGCATCTCCCCCCAACTCCTGCCTCTCAGCTGCCTCCTACTCCCCATCCCCCAACAGGACCTGAGCTGGGCGGTGGCAGAGCAGGAGCTGGCAACAGAGGAGATGGCTGGCAAAGGGGAACTAGAGATTCAGGGGAAGCACCCTGCTTCCCCAGCTGACTGTGAGGGCTCCAGATTCAGTACAGTTCCGGAAATGCTCCTGAGATAACCTCTGAGCAACCCCAGGGTACCCTGCATTCAAAGAATGAGAAAAAGCAGTGAGAGCAGAGCACTCACTTACAGCTGGCCGGGTCTGTGCAGGGTCCTCCCTTCCTCCCATCTGGGAGACTGCAGCACCCCCCTGCTAGTAGGGGCTTTCAGTTTAGAGTGCCTTAATCTTGACTCTGGTCAGAGCCAGAAACAGGCACATGAGAACTTCTACCCACTTTCATGGGCCCTTTGCTTTCCACCGTGATTCCTCCAAGTATTCAAAACATGAATTTCTCTAAGACTTGGTTTGGGGCCCCTCTCTCCTCAACCTCACTGTGTACTAACAGGGAGAATCAGAGAGTGCACTGGGAGGGGCCGGTTTGGGATGTTCCTTTAAGGTGTCCATAGAACTCTGTGAACCTGGGAAGGGAGTTCACAGTTGGAAAAGAGAAAGACCAGAGACCATCCCAACCAGAAAAGGCATGCAGGTCTGTCAGAGATCCCTATGGCATAAAGTGCAGAAGCGAGGAAAGTCTCAAGGTCATGACTGGAAGACTGGTCAGCATGGGCTGGATGACTGACCCATGTCCAGACGTGATGTCCTTTCTTGTATCAGCAAAGCTGAGTTGAAAGGAGAAACAGGCGTGGGAACAGAACAACTTGATACGCAGAACTTTGGTGGTGAATGTGTGCCAAATTAATGCTGAATACAAGAGAATGAATCATCTTATAACTAACCTGAAGGGGAGGGGGCGGTTTGTCAATAAAAATGAGATACACTGAGCACTCAGGCAGCTTGAGCTCAGGACAAGAAGCCTAGTGTCCCCCGTGTCCCACTGCTCTTAAACTCTATCTTGTGCCTGTCAGTTCTTTATTGCAAGGTTCTTTTGGATCCCCCTCTTTTTTTTTTTTAATATAATAGTTTATTTTTACATACTTTTGTACATTTTTTTTTCATCTCAATTGTAATCCCCGTGGGTTTCCCATCACCGAGTCACCCATATGCCATCACCATAGTGCCATGCACTCCCCCCCCCACACCCCTGTTTTCGTGGATCCCTCTCTTAACCCTGTTCACTGGAACTGGACTCAAGGACAGGTGGTTCTGCCCAGGACACACATGAATGGACATCCACACCACATACATATGCACCATACACACACAGTTGTGTGTACATATGCAAATCATCACACGGAGAGTGTCTAATTCCCAGAGCCAAGCAGTCAGTGTACACATGGGGGATGCACATATACACTCACCGCCAGGGTTTGTGGTGCAATCAGGAGCTGGGGTCTTCCCAGGGAGAGCCGCCAAAACCCAGCGTTAGGTAGCAGATCTTCAAAGGTGTGCAAACCTAGGCAGAAGCTGACTGAGGGTGAGACAAAGAATTCATAGGGGTCTGAGCTGTTTCGCTGGCACTTGGGGTCCCCCCTTCCAGCATATGATTTAGTTCAGTGTCCACCCATAATCAAGACAATGGAGACAGAGGATGCTGGTGTGGTGAGGGCTGTGCCCAGGCAGGCCCCTGGGAGTGTTGTTGAGAGAAGAGTGTCCTTGCATTTATAAAGTTTCTATTTGATAATAAAAAAGAAAAAGATGAACATGAAGTTATTCTGAGTCTGGGAAGAACTGACCTTTGAGAATCAAGCCCCAGGCAACCCCCGGTGCCAGGATGTTGAGGTATGGCCAGACATGAACACAGCAGAGAAGAAAATGAAACCTTACCAGCAAGCCATGCCCAGGATAAAAATTCAACCAGTCACTGCTGGACAAGCTTTCTACCAATCAGAACTGTATAAAGTGAACTATATTTGTACAAAATGAATCTAGGCCCATCCATTTTGCTTATGAAGAACACTGCCCTTCATTCGACTTGGGGAGTCAACTCAAGTGTTTCTTGAGGCTGTATCCTCCATGTTGCAGTCTTAAAGTCCCAGCTTGAAACATTTAAATTGTAAATCTTCTGTAGTGCAACTGCTAAGACTTCATGAAATACATGAAATGGAACCTGGTTGCTATGATTTGATCAGACTTCCTTATCTATAAGGCATATTATAGACATTTTTATATATTATTGTTTAATTCCTCACAACTAACATAGAAGGTAGATAATGTGATCATTCCCATTTACAGATGAGGAAACAGATCCAAAGAAGTTAGGACGTGTAACTAGTAACATGTGCAAGACTTTTAGGAAGAAACTTATAATAAAGCTTATGGGGAGACATTAAATAAATAAATAGAAATAAGTACCCATTCATGGATAGAACACTTAATATCTAAAATATTTCCATTTTTTTGCAAACTGATTAATAGATTCAATTCCATTTAATCAAAATCCCAACATAGATATTTGGCTCTAAAATATGAATGGGAATTTATTTTACTTTAACATGCATAAATGTGTAAATTCATCAAATGATTTCTGAATCTAAAGAGAAAGCCAAATATTACAAGCAGTCTTGTTCTACATTTATCAGGACAGATGAAGCTTTAAGAACAAAGGTAACTTCTAAAGTATAGAATTGCTATTGATTTTATGCATTTGATTCCTTTTCTGGTATCCTAAATGTGTTGTTCCCTTAGAAGTTCTAAAAATTTGTTAATTCACATGGATTTTAGCATAGTGATATCATTTGTGAGTTATGAAAATGATTCTTTGTGTATCTTAGTGCAATATACAAGTTAGAGCATTTTCCCTCAAGTTTTTTTTTTCTTTTAAATGTATCTTCTCATCACAGTACTTAAGACTACCCATGCACCACATCTTCATCTGATAAATTTATTTTCTTTTAATTCTCTGAAATATTTTTATGGTTTTAAAATTTGGAATTGCCCAATCACTAATAAAATGTAAATCACATTTACATTTTATTTCTTTTTTAAATTCACACACACACACACACACACACATACACACACACACACACACACACATATATATATATACATCATTGTTCATTTTTGTACAATGTTTGCTTTTTCCTCTCAGGTATAGTCCTCGTAAAATTCCCATCACCAATTTACCTGTGACCATCACCATAATCCCTTGTGCTCTTCCCTCCCTTCCCAGTTCTGATTCCTCTCCCTCTCTCCTCCCTCTCCCCCCACCACAAAATGTCTCTGATTTATAGTTGCCTGTTAATTTTGGATTTTTACTTATTATTATTTTTTCTGATCCCTTATTTGTTTCCTCTATATTCCTCTTATAAGTGAAACCATCTGATATTTTGTTTTTTCCTCTGGCTTATTTCACTGAGCATAATCTCTGCCAGTTCCATCCATGTGTATTTTATTTCCTTTTCTTACCTTATCACAAGTTCTAGAACTGTGCTGTCCAGTACCACAGTCATGAGTCATGCATGACTCATGAGTTCTTCAAGTGCAGCCAGTGCTACTGAGGAAATGAATGCTTAACTTACTGGATTAAAATAGAAACTAAAATATGAAGCAGTGGAAAACATTTTCCCACTACTCAATTTTAGCTTACAATGAATGACATCTCACTAGTTTTATTACAAAGAATAGTTTATTGTGATACATGATTACTTGTAATGTGGGTTCTAGAAAATTTAGCATGTGAATTTCTATTACCTGGCACTGTTCTAGGACCTCCTGAACACTATGAATAGAAGCAGTGTTTGTGAATATCCCTAATGAATATGAAAGAAATGTGTCTAATATGTCATTATTAATAAATGAGCTTTACTAGAATTTTTTATTAGAAGATTTCATTTATTCCTATTTTAAAATAAGTAGATGTTTAAATTCATCAAAAGACTTCTACATCAAAAGGGAAAATCATATGCTATTCCTTTTTTTAATTGTTTCCATGATGAATGGCTTTAATTTTCTAATTTCAAGTATCTTTTTATTCTTGGAATAAAACTATGGTATATTAACATTCTATATAAAATTTTTACATTGATCTCATGAGTAAAAAATATTTTTCTCTCTAAATATTCTCTCTAGTTTCAGTGTCAGATTCTATGGTTTCAGTCTGATTTGAGAATAATTTCTTTAATTTTTTTCTTATTAAGTTTTTAATTTAGTATCATGCCAATATAATTCTGAAATTGTTAAGGAATCATTATTTCTCCTCTAGTTCCTGATTCCTAGACTGAAAATATTTTTATATCTTAACATTGAATTTTTTTTTACACCTAATTCTTCTCTGAAAAAAAAAATAACAGGCAATATTTACATGATACAAAAAAGTATAAATAGACATATCGACCGGTGCTGGGCACTTCTCTCTTATAAATCTCCTCCATGTTCCTTAACAGGCAAAATTTTTGTCCTCAATTTGATGGTTATTAGTCTCATGTACTAATAGATAATTTTCACACTTTGTGTATCTTAGAGCAATATACAAGTTAGAGCATTTTCCCTCAAGTTTTTTTTTTCTTTTAAATGTATCTTCTCATCACAGCACTTAAGACTGCCCATGCACCACATCTTCATCTGATAAATTTATTTTAATTCTCTGAAATATTTTTATGGTTTTAAAATTTGGAATTGTCCAATCACTAAAAGAGTATATGAAATCATTTGTAAAATTTGTTTCCCTCCTTCATTTTTGAGAGACTATTCTAAAGATTTCTATTTCTTCTTGAACCCAACTTAATGTTATTTCATCAAATTTCAAAGTTAACAGGGGTTTTTATTTTTTCATGATAGACCCATTGCCTTTACATTTGCTGGATCTATAATTATGTCCCCCTTTCTGTGACAATATAACTCTTTTATCCCTTCTTTTAATCTACATTTAATATTGCAAGATCTATTTTATTTGCCCTTAAATTTTTTGGTTTTGGTTTATTCTAAATCTAGCGTTACTTTCTTTTCCATTAATTTACCTCATAATGTTTATCTGTATTCAATTGCCTTTAGGTTCACTATGCTGTACTTTTCCTAACACCTTTAGTTGAGTGATAGCCTAAGTAACTTTCTAGTATAAGCATTTGAAAGTGCATTTTTTCTTTAATGTGCTGCTTTCAATTCATATCTTATCACATTTTTCAACTTTTAAAATGTAGTATTTTTCTTATCTCATTTATTTCTAAGTATTATTTCATTTCTGTTGTTTTTCGTTGATGCAGAAGTTATATAATCACTTTACAAAAAAGTTCTAGATATATAGAAAGTTTTGTTTATTTCTTTTAAATATTCTCATTTAATGAAATTAGTTTATGCTGATGTGATAACTATTCTCTGAGAGATGGTGAGACTTATATAATGACTTGCTACATCCTCAAGGTTCATAAACTTTTCATGTAAATTTGAGAAAAATCTGTATTTCCTAATTATTGAAATTCAGGAAGACTATTACATTTGGTGTTGAAACTTTTAGATCTCTTTACTATTTTTGTTTTCTTGACCTATCATCCATTTTACAACTGCTGAAAATGTGTTGAAATGTCCCATTATGATGTTGAATTGGTTGATTTCTACACAAATTGGACCAAGATTTGCTCTACATATTCAAGGCCTTTCCATCAGGAATTTATATATTTATTTACATTTGTGTTATCTTCTTGATGGAATGAACCCTTTTTATTCTTCTATATAGTAATGAATCGACTCAGAGATTGCTGAAATGATTTCATTAAAATGTGAATACAGGCCCTCCCTGGTGGCACAGTGGGTTAAAGCACTGCACTAAGAAGCTGAAACCACTTCCACATGAGTTCGATTCCCGCCTGCCCCGGAGGTGACCACATGGTGCGGCAGACCTCTCCTAACCCTCCTGCTGCTCCCCTCAGCAGTGTACTTCGTCGATCTGCCTGTTCTGCTCCCCACTATGTCTCTGGTGAAGTCTTTCGCCACCCCTGAGTCTCTGGCCTGTACCCCAGTTCTGTATGTACAAATAAATAAATCTTTAAAAAAAAAAAATGTGAATACAGGCCCTCCCTGGTGCTCGGGTTAAAGCACAGCACTGAGAATCTAAAGCCGCTTCCACATGAGTTAGATTCCTGCCTGCCCTGGAGGTGACCACATGGCGTGGCAGACCTCTCCGGACCCACCTGCTGCTCCCTTCAGCAGTGTACTTCATCGATCTGCCTGTTCTGCTCCCCACTCTGTCTCTGGTGAAGCCTCTCACTGCCTCTGAGCCTCTGGCCTGTACCCCAGTTCTGTATGCACAAATAAATGAATCTTTAAAAAAAAAATGTGAATACAGCACCTTTTCTCCTGGTTTCAGTTTTAAGAAAGACAAAGTTTCCTAGCTTCAAACATCATAAATCTTCGGAGAGGCCATGCAGAGTGAAAGTCCTATGGGGCGCCTCCACTCTATACCTTCATCAAGAAGTCCAAAGAGGAAGGCTGAACTATGGAATGACTTACACCAGAAATTCGATCAGCTCTTGTCAACCGGACCCAACACCCTAGATTGTTAAGCTAGCCACAGTAGCCTAAGTTCCTGAAGGTTCCCCTAAGGGAATTTCCGATCTGGTAACATACGACCCTAAGCCACATATGTGGTTATTTACCTAGGAGACCATGCCAACTGTACCCTTCCAGCACCTCAGCAGCCTATAATCTGACTGCCTGCATCCAGCCCTGCACCCCACTTTCCAGCCATGGCCTTGAGACATCCCTACCATTTCCTACCTCCCACCTGCCATTACTTTGCTCTCAGCAATCCTGCTTCTCATGAACTGTCCCTTCAGACCCTACTTCCTGTTCTCCAAGGGCGCCACTTAGCATGTCATGAGCTAAGTGTATGCAGCATAAGTGTTAAAAAAAATGCAATGCCAGCATGGCAGGCAGAAAGAGGCAGTCTATGCAGAAAGAACAGAAGTGCTTATTGTTACTAGCTGTGAAGTCTCACTCCAACCTCCTTATCTCTTCCATCTTGGTTTTCTCACTTGAGAAATGGAAAGAACTAGAGGTCAAAAATGTGAATCCTAACATACATCAGCCATTCAGAAGTTACTATTTTAACACAGGTCTGATGGAGAAGCAATGATGAAATGTCAAGAATTGTAACCTCTGATAGGATTATAACCAGCATGACAAGTTGGCAAGAAAGATTTTTTGTTCCCTCTGATCACAAGACATTATAGAATCTTAATTCTACTCTACTCTAAGTAGACCACACCATATGTCAAAGAAGAAAGTTCTTCATGGAGTTTCAGATATTATAAAGGTAAAGGGAACATTAGTATCTATTAATCATCTCCCATGTTCTGGAATATTTTCCATGCATTCATTATATGATTTCACACTTCTTGTAACCTGACAAAGTCAGTGTTGTTGAAATCTCCACTTAGGGCCCTTCCTGGTAGCACAACAGGTTAAAGCACAGCACTATGAAGCTGGCTGCAGCTGCTTCAGCACTAGTTCGATCCCCGTCAGGGAGGTGACCCACATGGCGCAGCAGACCTCACCTGTCTCACCCACTGCCTCCCTTGTTCATCTACCTATTATGTCCCCCGTGCTCTCTCTCTGGTGAATCCTCTCACCACCCCTGCACCTCTGGCCTGTACCCCAGCTCCGTATGCATAAATAAATAAAAAATAATAAATAAAAATCTTTAAAAAAATCTCCATTTAACAGATGAAGAAACCGAACCCCAGGCTAATGAAATGCTGCAGTTGCACAGTGGTAACGGTAAGAGAAGCAGAATCGATGTCAATCCTGCCTTTGCTGCTAAGCTTTAGGCATGAAATCACAGAAACCAGCATCTACTCAGCGCACATGGAGGTGACCATGGCATGCAAGCGCCCAGTGTCAGACCTCAGCACTGAAACTGTGAGCTGCAGCAGAAGAAAAAGCATCAAGCCAGTATAACCCTCTTCCCCAAAGAGAGTTAACCTTTGTGCAGACCTTCAGTATGTGAGACGAGAGTGTCAAGGTACAAATGTTGCCATTCCAACAACAATATCATTAAATAGAAAACTGGAGACTTACTTGTTGGAAATTCTAATTCCTCACAGGTGTGCTCTCCTTCAGGACACTCTCCAGCTCTGGGACTGGGAATTATAGCACAGTGGCTGGAGCCTTAATTCTCAGCCTGCTCTGTCTGACTGCAGCTCCAGATTCACATGCTCCCTGATCTCTGCATTCTCATAATTGTAAGCAGGTTAAACATTAATTTCTGATGGCGATAAAGATTAAGTCAATCTTGAGAAGCCTGTTGGAGCAGCTCATCTGCAGAACTTGAGAAAGCTCTTTCTGGGAACCTGTTTATTTTATCATACACATCACCTCTCCACTGGCCAGTCACCCTTATTTAAAATTTCCCCAAACAGCCATGACTTTTAGCCAATTCCAGCTCTGTTTCTCTAGCAGCCTGCACTTTCTGTTCTATTGATATAATTGTCAAACTATTGAAATGCTAGTTAAGATTCATGGAATGACACTGTGCATAGGACTCTCACAACTTTCTAGAAAAACCAAAATCAGTAGAAATTCCTATGAGTATAAAGCGGACTAAAAAATTGGTTCTGTGAACTGGTGCAGGAAGTCTGCAGGGGGCTGGAAGCAGGTCTTTCTGGTATCTGCAGTTGCTCCCAGCATGGAACATGGACGGTACAAAGAGCAGAGTGGCATATGGTTGAGTTCTAGGTAGCTCAGCAAAGGACTGGGCACTGGACAGGGAGAACAGAATGGCTGTGACCCACATGTATTTTTCAGGCAGGTTGCAGGGAAGAACAATCTGTGTCCTGCCTTGGGGATAAGGGTAGGAACCAGGAATACAGGAGAGAAAAACAGAGTGACATTGAGAAAACTGTAAACAAACATTTCCAGGACATTTTGGAGGAGAGAATATTGGCCAGGTGACCCTACAGTAACACATACAAAGTGCCCATGCATCAGATCTTAGTCTATGCAGTCTTACTGCTGAGATGAAAGTACTCACTGGTCCTAGCAAGGAGACAGTCATGTTAAGGCAGCCTACTGGGAATAGCACCTGTGCAGCCCTCGGGATGGGGAGAGTATGGTGTCTTCTAGGCCCCAAGGAAGGCCAGCCCTCAAGGGCCATGCAAATTAGAGGGGCCTTTGAAACATAATTCTCATTCCATACCAGCATTACAGTACTCAAACTTTATAGAGCATTTGCTATTTAAAGATTTATTTATTTATGCATATGGAACTGGGGTACAGGCTAGAGGTGTGAATGGTGAAAGGATCCATCAGAGACAGAGTCAGGGAGCAGAACAGGCAGATTGATGAAATTCACTGCTGAGGGGAGCAGCGGGCCGGTCAGGAGAGGTCTGCCACACCATGTGGTCACTTCCATGGCAGGGATCAAACTCATGCTGAAGTGACTTTAGCTTCTTAGTGCTGTGCTTTAACCCCCTGCACCACCAGGGAGGGCCCAGGAAGGGCATTTTTAAGGGTTATTTTAAAGGGCATTTTTCTTCATAAAATATCCCTGTTACCTCCACATATGTTTTATTCAAGAGTGACCTTAAAATCATTTTTCCTACATTCAAAAATTCTACTGAGACTTGAGTTAGAAGTACATTAACGCATAGTTAAATTGCACAGAATTGATGTCTGAGAAAATGAGTCTTCTCTCCAAGAAACGTCTTGCCTCACTCATTATGTTCCTGTCTTAGTTTGGGTTCTTCAAAGCTGACACTGAGACAAAGATTAAAAATACAAGTAGTTAATTTTTTTGGACACCTCAGAAAAACCCAGTAGTGGGTGGGAATTGAATCAGAGAAGGGAGGGTGTTCAAGGGCACCTGTAGGCAAATGGAGTCTAAAGTGGCTGCAGGTGCTGGTGAACGAACGCTCTCCTGGTGGGAGCCTCTCACTTGTACAGAACTGCTCTGTGGTCAGGGGTGGCCCTGCAGGCAACTATAGGAGTTGATAGCTCTATGCTAAAGAGTAATAAAGTGTAGGCAGAATGGTCCACAGTCCCTAAACTAAGTGCTGTGTCTGCATGTCTGCTCTGGAGCCTTATTGATATGAGACTATAAACCCTAGGTAGCTTTCATTTTACCATGTGAACTTAAAGTTTGCAAAATAATGTATTCCAACTTTGTGAAGATGTGTTATTTCTGGGCTCTGACGCTTTGCTGGTGGAGTGGGGATCTGGGTGTACCTGGTGGGTAGACTTAAGCAAGCAGTGACCATATCTGGGACTTCAGAAACCTTTCCTCTCCTGGTGAGTTTTGTGTCTCGCCTACACTGAGAGCTTGCCAACAGAGCTTCAAAGCTGTGTCATCTGCTTGGTGCATTGGTGTTTGGAGAAGAGGTAAATTACCTTCTTGCATTGAGATCTATAGAGCAACCTTAAAATGTAGAGTATTTCCTTTGCTGCTAAATGAAAGCACACATCTACAGAAAGTTCCCAGCAAAGTCAGGAGAGGCTGGCAAGGAGCACCAGTGAGCAACCGAGGGGGTATGCTGGCAGAGTGTACCCTACCAGGAGTGAAGTCGTTCCCTACCCCTGCAGCTGGAGGTTCTGGGCCTATGTGTGCTATGGCTTGGTTATCACCAAGATAGCCTGCTATAGAGACACTGGCATGTGAGGTTGCCCAGCCAAAGATGAGCACTGGCTCCATCTCAATAATAACCCTCTGCCGCAGTGGAATTTGTGCACAATATTTGTTCACAGCAGCTAAGATGCTGACAAGGCTTGAACTCATGTTTCCAGATGGAGCTAGGCTGAATGTCCCTTTGGGCAGCTCTCTGACATTCTGTAACACATTTTCCCAAACCCTCTAACCTGAGGGCTTGAGACATGACTGTTGAACTCCATGCCTCAAAGTTTCCAAGCTGTAAGAGATTGCAGCTGACTGCTACCTCCTGACAGGATGGGGCGACAGAGCTACACAGGCCCCTGGGGGGCATTTCTTGGAGTTCCTTAGGAATGTGTCTTCTCACCCCTAATATTTGAACTTTTATTTATTTATTATTTATTTTAAAGATTTATTTATTCATACAGAACTGGGGTATATTCCAGAGGTGCAAGGGCAGTGAAAGGATTCACCAGAGACAGAGTGGGGAGCAGAACAGGCAGATCAATGAAGTACACTGCTGAGAGGAGCAGCGGGCAGGCCAGGAGAGGTCTGCATGCCGTGTGGATCACCTCCAGGGTGGCGATCAAACTCATGCTGAAGTGGCTTTAGCTTCTTAGTGCTGTGCTTTAACCCACTGCACCACCAGGGAGGGCCCTGACCTTTTTATTTTAAGTCACAATTGCTTCATTCCAGGGGGACACGAATGGGAGAAGTGTCACGGTCAGGATTTGGCACACTACCCAACTCTCTCTAGGTGCCAGTTGTTCCACTATGGTGCATTTTGGGCTCTTCTTCTGGATCCTTCCTTCAATTCTCTCCTGTGGGGTGTGAGAGCATACTGAGTTATAAGAGTCAGATGTAGAATTTGTTGAAGCATTTACAATTAATGATTGACTTTTGAGATCAAATTCAGCCACAGATCAGACCAGCTCCTGCCTGGTATGGAGTTTGGGCTGTGCTGTGACACATTGTTGCAGTTACAGATCCTCTTGGGGGCAGTGTAAGAAGTAGCTTCTGAGTTATTGCTGGGATGTTATCCAGAAGGGGGTGGATGGTGGCCTCTGTGCAACATCTTCCCTGCAGTATTTCATATTCCTCAATGCTGGATTGGCACCCCAAATTGGGTAACTACATGATTTGGCCACTTGAAACTCAGGATGGTTTCTGCAGCTGGATACCATATATGTGATAGTCTTCCAATTTTGTTGACACACTCAGACCCTTGGATTATTGTTCTCTTATTCTTATCTCCTAAGTTCTTCAATAAGATATATTATTTTTCAATACTACACATGTTTTGATAAGCTTCCCAGGACATTTCCTGGAATAAGCAAGATTTTTAAAAAAAGATTTATTTGTTTATACATACCGAAGTGGGATACAGGCCAGAGGTGCAGTGGTGGTGAGAGGATTCACCATACAGACTAAGGAGCAGAACAAGCGGATTGCCTGTGAGATGTCTGTCTCTTACAGGCATGCGATTCAGAGGGCTTGTGGCCAGGCTTGGAAGTTAGATGGGTGTCAACCAGGGCACCATGGGCCTGTCAGTGGTAGCGCTTTTGGTGCAAGGCTGCCCTGCCTGCTGTAGAATGGACCCTGCAGGACATGAGAAAACATCTTCACATTGCCAAGGGCCTTGGAGGGAGACTTGCCCCTGATTGAGAATTTGTCACGAATATGACTTTGCTTTTTCCTAGGATGGGGAGGCACACTGTGCTGCCAGTGGTGCCCTGAGCAAAGGTGGGGGGCCCCTCAGGGGCTTCTATAGAGCAGCAAGTGGAATCGCCTCAAACTGATAAAACAGCCATGAGTTTCAGATTTTCAAGTGCAAGTATGACCAAGAGGGGGTTTGAGTGAGCGTGATGGATGTAGTTCTTGAAAAAGGGGGACACAGGTTTAGGGATGTTCTCCATGTGGAACACTGTGGCTGAATCTCAGAAAGAAATGTCAGAGGAATTGAGTTTTCCTGGGGGGTCAAAAGGCCAATTCGCATAGGAGCTGATGAGAATATTTTTTGTGCCTTTTTTTCTTTTTCTTTTTTAATTTCAGTGAAGCCGTTTGTCAGTTTTTCCTCACTTGGAGATGCCTTTGTTGTTGCAGCTAAGTCATTGTCAAATCAGATGTTCATCTGAATTCCCCCTATGATACTTTGAACACTTTCAGTTTTCACATTTAGGTCTCCACCGATTTTGAGTTAATTTTTGTGAAGGTGGAGCTCTATGGCTGGATTCATTTTTTTTTTTTAAAGTGGATGTCTAGTTGTTTCAGCACCATTTTTGAAAAGACTCTTTTCTCCTTTTACAGCCTGATTATATTTGTGTGGGCTTATTTCTGGACTTTCTGTTGTATTGATGTATTCATTCTTTTGTCAACACTATGCTGTCTTGGTGATGTCCTCCAACTTTGTTTTCTACTTCAGTTTATAAAATCACAGGCCTCCATCTATTTGTTGGGCCATGACAGCAGTTTTGGAGGTTTCATGATGTCGATCTTGGGGATCATGGACCTGGGACATGGAAAGAACTGAGTCACAGACACTTGAGTGAGAGATGAGCTCAAGGCTTGAGTGTCTATCTTTATTTTCCCAGGGTCTTTATACAGATCCTTTCAGCATTAGAGAATACAGAAAGCATTCTAAACACAACATAAATTTAACATTTCACCATAGACCTTATTTTGACCTTTGACTAACCATCTGTGAAAACTGTATTTGGCATTAAATCATGCAGGCAGTGCTCGTGATTTAGATAAAGTTCTACATTATTAAATTAAGGCATATATTGTAGAAATAAGGATCAAAGTTATACATTGTAAAGTTTTTCGAGAAACATTAACCTCTTCTGCCCACACTAACAAGCACATTCCTGTGTCCAGATGATAAATCTAGGGAGAACTAAAAGAGTTTGCTCAAAGTCTATTCTGGAAGTTCTGGATGATGGTCACGTAAATTCGAGGTCCATTTTCAGATCCTGTTTACACAAGTGTGCTCAGCATTCTGATCATTGTGACCTCACCATATTCCACAGGTGCACTGGACTCTATTTTCTATTGTTTTTCCACATCATGACTTATTTTTTTTTTCCACCAGAAGAACTAGCACATAGGCCAGAGTTGGGGGGGGGGGTGGTAAGAGGAATCACCTGCGGCAGAGTGGGGAGCAGAACAGGTGGACAGTCTGAAGTACATTGGTAGCAGTGGGTGAGACAGGAGAGGTCTGCTGTGCTATGTGGCATAGCTCCTTGGCCAGGTATTAAACTCAGGCCATAGCAGTGATAGTGTGAGAAATAACCACTAAGGCACAGGAAGCCTTCATGATCATTTTAAAAAATGAAATAGAACAGAGTATGATAAAAAGAAAAGCGAGGGCATTTTACCTTATAAATACTGTTTTTTGGAAACATTTGTTCTTGGCTCTGTTTGTTTACATGTACACCAAGTCATAATATAACATATATTTAATATTTCATTCAAAGTAATCTAAGACTTCAAAAGTCACTAAGGATACTCTTTCTAGAGTAATAATTATAGATCAAGATTTGTAAAATCTAAACATGAGAGTTAAAAAATGACTGCCAAAAGCCAGAGAAGGCAAGGCAATCAACTACTTTATTTATTCAATCAAAAATGTTATTCATATGTTCCTTAGTTATTTTTCTTCTGTGAACTTCTTACTTCCACTTTCTATGTTATTTCTAACCACAGAGTGACAAGGACTCAACCTGACGCTGGGTGAGGGCACTGCCTGGGTGCTTTGGCTCCTGAAGGCAGGGCAGGCCCTTCGGTGGGAACTGCTGGCCCAGTCTTTCTTCAGTCAGCTTTGATACCTGACTAATGACAAAGTGATCAGCTCATCTACTTTTAAACTAATTATAATTAAGCTAATGTGTTTTGGTGGGATTGCACATGTGTTATCTTGTTTGTGTCTCCCCTGTGGAGATAGAGTTGGAATTAGTGATCCCATTTTGCAAATAATGGTTTGTGGGTAGCTGTAGAAGATGGTCTCATGCAGGGCTGTTCAGATTGGTAAGAGGGAGAGCTGATAGCACATAGATTTCATGGGAATATCTGTCTTAGCCTAGACACCAGGTCATAGGTGAAGTGTAATATAGCGAAGGCCTCTCTCTAAGCTCAGTGCAGATGGTAGTTGCAAAGAAAAATAGATGGAGCACCGAAGGGACCCTAGGCAGAGATCAGAGGAAAGTCATGCAGGTACGTAATATGCTGTGTTCCCTTGAACAAGCCCAACTGAGGGATTATCTTCCTTCGAAGAGTGGTGAGCTGGTTTGTGTGCCAGTGGCAGGGGAGGGAGAGTGACATAGAAGTGATTGCACTGTTTCCATCTTTAGGCCATTTCTTTGACCACACCGCGGGGCCACATTGAGCCTGCTACCAGGCCACAGAGGAAGGAGGTTACTTGAGTCCACCGAGGGCTATTAGTTCCCCTTTCTGGTTGTGCCATCTCTTTGTTCTTTCCTTTGCACTCTGAGGCTTCTTTGAACACTTTTGAATTTAATCCTTAGCATTTGCTACCTCAACCTCCCAATACCATTACTTTTGGAAGCTAAATGTCCCTGATGGCTTGGAGGGTAGGTGGGGGAAGTGCGAAGAAGTAGCCTATGCATTGACTGTAAATTATGGGAGCTTAAAGTCAGTTGGAGACCATCCACTGGTTCTGCATGGGGAACAAATGCTTTTACTGCCAGTTCGGAGACTTTCAATTCTTTTGGCCTGGTCATGAGCCTGGAGGGGAACCTGGAGAGGTATGGGTTCAAAGTCCTACAGTGACTGATGAATGAATGAGGAAATCTGTTGCTGTGACCCAAATGCACCCATTTTACAGGTGTGTTACATGTGTCACTGTGTCATGCTGCTAAGACAAGGCAAAAGGAGAAAGCTGAGCTCTCTGGACAGCTTCTAGAATTCTCTTTCCGGTTGGAAAGCTGCACTGAATCATATGGGGGCTGGTACAAAGGCACATTTTTATTCCCCACCCAACCTACTGTATCAGAGCCACTGGAGATAAAGCCAAAAATACTGCATCATGTGGGAGAGAAAGTGTCAGAAAAGCAATTTGATACATACATAGCCTATAAAGTCAGGACTCAGCTACAAAGTCAACAATGAAATAGAAAACTACCTGTGCTCAGAATGATTCTAGAAATTACCTTATTCCTCTCAGAAAGCAAAGTTTGGTGCAATCATATTTTACGTAAATTAGAAATAATACAATCACAAATTAATAGAGCCATTTTGCTTTTTGCGCGCGCGCGCACACACACACACACACACATTGCAAGTCCCCTCCATCGAATTAAATGTGCTCTCATCATGATGGTCCAATTAGAAATAATACAATCACAAATTAATAGAGCCATTTTGCTTTTTGCGCGCGCGCGCGCACACACACACACACACATTGCAAGTCCCCTCCATCGAATTAAATGTGCTCTCATCATGATGGTCCACTTAACTCAGAGATACTAGCATTCTTTGTCAAGGTTGGTTTTGAATTCTGTAAAAGCATCAGGAATGATCCCTGTTTTCAATTATCAGTCTCTCTCAAGAAACCCTGCCCAGCTCCTTCTAACAAGGGGAAGAGGTGAATCTTTCTTCAGAAGGACAATAACAAGTAGGGGTTGATGTGAAAACATTCTACATTCTGTATTTAGATTCTGAACCACAGAAGGAATAGTGACTAATTTGGGAACAGGAAAAGTTGCTATATCTAAATAAAAAATATATTTCCTTTTGGGCTCACTTTAGGAAAATTTGTTCTTTGAGTAGGTTGGTATCAAACTGGGAAGCACCATTTAAGGATGTTGTGGAGAAGGTAGCTGAGCACAGTTGGGTTTTGTATTCAATATAGATGTATGTGATGCAAAAATCACTGCCATTCAGTGATAATTACCCAGCAAAGTTGATTAAAAAAAATCAGAGAGAGTGGATAGTGGCATTATGTCTTACCTGTGGGATGAGGGAGAGGTATCACATATGTGGAGGTGTCATTTATCCAAAACAACACTGTGCTAAATTTCATTAGAACAACCAGGGGCAAATAACTTGTTGAATTGGATATTAATATGCAATAGTTGTGGGAGGTATGTCTGGAAGGTACACAAGGATGAATGTGCAGGTAGATGTGGTTCAAAGTAGTGTTACACACTCAGTCTTCATGGCTTAGTTACCAGTCTTGAAAGTGACACTTTAGTTTAGCTCAGCTAGCATCACACAAAGCACATCTTCTTTCCATACAAAGTTAATATAAATGTCTACACAAGAATTCCTATCATTTAAAGAAACAGCACCAATCTTGTAGAAAGAGGAGATAGTAGAAAAAAAATTACAAATGGTAGTAAAGAGCACACAATAGAAAAATATCACCATGGAATAGATTAAAATTGCAACCAAACACTGTACCATGAACTTAAAAAGCAATTGTTTCACAAAATCTCAAAGAAGAAATGCAATCGCCCATTATGTACAAGGAAAGTCACATGGGTGTGAAGATAAAAGGAAGAGAAAAATGAAAGTTTTCCAGGACTGAAGTCTATATTGGATGTAGCACAGACAACCACTGAAACACCTTCAGTGACCTCGAAGACAGGGTTGAGTGGTGACACAAAGTCCAATTGCAATGAAATTTAAAAGGATACAAAAGTAAAGGTTATGAGGTTATGAAAGACCTATAAAAAGGACCTAACACACACAAAATTGATGGCTTAAAAAAAATAGACCTGCGATTATGGAAAAATATATTTAGAATTTAAGAAATATTTCCAGACAAAAAATAAGACTTTGCTGTTATCTATATTTGGAAAGTGCACAGCAACCCGAGGAAAAATCATTGACATCAATCCATCATCAACCCTGTGACCATTCTCGCTGTTCCCTATAAGGACTAGAGAGGACCCCTCCACCTGTTGCCCCCTCCCCCTTTTGGGTGTGCAGTGTCTTGGAGTGCCCTCTGCTGGACTTGCTGAGGTCTGCAGTCAAAGTTGTCTTCTGTCAGCATTTTCCTGCCCATGGGCTGGTCCTTCTGCCTCAGTAAATAATGGCCAGCCTATCACATGTACTGTAAGCTGACTGATAGAGACTAACTTTGCCAAAGATGGATTTTTTTCATGTACTCTTCCATTTTTATTAATGTATAACTGAGAAGGTGCTGAGTTTACTTTTAATTCTAAAACTGAAGTTGTAACACTTTACTTTTTAACGTTAACAAGCTAGTATTTTCACCATAGTGGTCTTATAATTTAACAAATCACCCAAAATATGCTTTAAAATCAATTAAAAATGTGATCTAGGCAGTGAGACAAAATTTAAAGTTGTACAGCACTTTCTTTTAGTGCCAACAGCTTGTCTATGAGTGTGTCATCTTCTTTGGGGGAATTTTAGACACTGGTCCCTTGGCTCATCCCCCACCCTGGGCTCTAGGATGGAAACAGTAGGTCCTTCCTAGTCATGGTGTACACGCCATCCAACTTCCACATTCTCTGGTCTTCTTCTGCTCCCATGTCAGTGCCCTGGAGCAATCTGTGACCATCTTCCTCTCCATCTCCCTCTCTCCAGTCACCTGATTCTCCTCAGCCATGTCATGGGCACCCATAGCCCTCACTACACACCAGTATCACCATGAACACTGTATGTGAGTACCATCCTCCCCCGAGGATGAGACCACTGTGAGATCTTACTGTTGTTCTTTATTGATGGGTAGCTGTCTGAGAGAGCTGAATTACCAAAAACCCTATTTTCATAATTTAAAAATAAATGACAGTTAACAAAATGCCAGAGGTATATTTCTGTTGGTCTGGAAAGTTGACGTGTGATAATATTACTCATACTCTCTGCCTGAGGTGGGGCTGAAGGTAAGGCAGGCGCAGGTAAATCATACATCAGGGTCCCCAGGTACAGTTCTGGGAAACAGACATAGGGCATCTGTTCTCTTAAGCTTCCTTTCAATATCTCATTTGACTGGAAAACTCTCCTCCTTGCCACTTTTTTTTAATTGTCCCACGAAAAAAAATGCACTGGATTTCCAAATGATAACTTTTATGACTTTCTTGAGATACTACTAATGCTGAATAAAGATGTGATCCTTTGAAACACTGTGAGTTTTGCGATTCTGGTGCTGGAGGTGCAGGGAGAAGAGGCTGGCTACAGATGGCAGTCAGCCTGCCCAGCAGGACGGCTGAAAGCACCAGCACTTTGGAGCCAGCAGGCTTGTACACACCACAGCAACTTATTTTTTCCTTAGCTTATGACCAGTGGGGAGAAGTACAATGCTAATATTATAAATCATTTCCAAAGGTTTTTAATGTTTTTTTTTTTATTTTTACCAGAGTATTTTAAAATATATAAACAGACAGTATATGCACTAGAAAATGAAGAACACTGTATTCATGTTTATTTCTAGTTACAAGAAACAGACATCATTCCCTTATTTGTACAAAAATACTTGAAAGTTTACAATTAAGTACACAAGTCAAAGAGCTATGTACAGAATAAAGCAGAGCAGAGCACATGGAATAAAGGTTTTGTCTCTGAAGTTAACACCCCCTGCATTCGCTGCACACATTCACATGGGCACTGCAGCTGCACTGACATACCAGCCTCACCCCTGGCTGAGTGCTGCTTACTCAAACTGCCAGGTGTTAAGTGCAGAAAACAGAAGACAAAACACCTAGACTGAGGCACATATTTCTTCAGGATTTAGCAAACAAACAAACAAGAAGTTCTGGAATTCTAACACCTAAGGTACAGAGATCACCTATTAAAATCTAATACCCAGACATTTTGGCATTTTCCCTCTCAAATTAGTCCAGACTGCTATGTGGAGTTTTTACTTAGAAAAGAAAATCACAGGCAGAGATAAAAAGTCAACAGGCTCCAAAACGACCCTGAGCTGTCCCATTTACATTCATGTCATTTAAATACAAAAATAAAAGTCGAATGTCCTTCAGCCCCTTGGCTGGGCTGATGCCTGTGCCAGGATGGACGGCTGTTTGGGATGGAATGCCCTGCAGCCCTGCACAAGGGTGGCTGTGGGTGGCTGTGGGGGCTGTGGGAAGTTTACACGCTCCAACAATTACTTCGGCTGGAAGGTACAAAAGACTATATTGAACCAGCTACATAAAAAACTGTGAGTCAGAGTTAAGCTTTTCTCTTTTTAAATAAAAAGCATATCTATAAATATGAAATACTGCAGTACTAGCTGTCTATCAGAGAGGGCACAAGAGTCTCATCTCACTGCTGGAGATTGGTCTGTGTAAACAGAAAAAAAGAAATCTTTTTTTTTTTTTTTTTTAAAGGTTTTGCTTCCAACCAGTGAAGAGAAAAAAGGTCACTAAAGTGTCAGTCTTATAAAGTGAAGTTCAGTGAAGCACATGGCCAGGCTTGAATTTGAGAATGACCTAATGGTCAATGGTTTCCAAGATTAAACTGGCTATGAAAGGAAGAAAATGCAACTGAGCATTATGGTTAAAAACACATTTTATAAAAAATTCTTCATTTGTATAAGTAGACATTTCATGGAAAGCTAGTGTGGTCTGTAAACTAAAATACAGTGTTTCTATATCATAGACTTACAGCAGATATATGTCACTGAAGCCGTTATGACAGTTCTAACCTACAACATGTGTATGTTCCTTGGGGGGCACTACGGCTGATGGGAATTTAGACAATCCAGTGGTTAACACACTTCTCCGGGGGCCAATGTGACAACTGTGATCTCAGGAAAGGAAATCATTTCTCACCACAGTAATCTCTGTCAAGGGAGTCCTTCCTGCTTTGCAGAGATCAAAGGTAAAGACATAGCCCCTCTCACACCTGATAACTCAGCTAAGGGACAGGAAGAAGAGACTGGGGTAACAACTCAAGTCCCCACCTGACTCAATTCCTGGAGTGGGAAGCAGTGATGTGTTAATAACACTTTTCAATGTCCACACTGCTGTGAGGTACTTGTGATCATAAGCCAACAGAAGAGGAGCCTCTAGCTGTCTCATCTGCTGGCAAATGGAGGTTTTCAGCAGGACGGAGGTTATCAAGCAAAGACCTTTTAATACAGGGCTACAGATGTGCCCTTTCCAATATTTCTGTCTCTATCACCATAGAACACAGGGGACATGGAAAGAAGCCAACCAACAAGGTACCCTTTTCTTTTTAGATTCTTTAGTCCCCTGAGGGAAAACAGCCATGAACGGACTCATGTTACTAAAGGGGATAAGGCAGTGATCGTCCCAGAACAGTCTGAAAGTACACCCAGGTGGGCAATGTGGCATCACTGATGGCAGAGAGTGGGCACCAGGTGTGTCTCAAGCAGGTTGGCCTGCATTAAGTTGGAGTGAGGTAACTCAACTCTGCCATGTTGTAGGACAGTGAGTTTTCCAAAGAAGACCAGACATCCTAACACCAAAAGTATGGGACATCTGTGCATAGAAAAGTGATCCACAGACCCAAGGTATCCACATGCCATGCCGAATGCCTACCACAGGTGACACCTTTTATTTTAAAAGAAACTCTTCAAGTATATTGGGGGTGCTTTGTTATTTGGGAGTTGAATCCACCTCTGGCAACTTTCAGAAGGTGGAGACCATGATCTGAGAAATATGTGGGGTCCCTGAAGTCCGCCCAATCCAACTGTCTTCATTTCTTGTAAGCACTGAAAAGCCACACCCCCCACTGTAGGCTGAATACAATGTTGAAAACAAAGGAGTGCAAAAAAGTAATCGATACAAAAAGTAAACATATCAGTTTTAATTGTCAAGATTATTCCAGGGCAAGAGTTCATTTCCAATGACTTCTCTCTTGATCTTGTTCCTATGTAGCCCAGTCAAGATGGTCATTCTAGTTTATTCTCAAATTTGTATTTGCTCTGTCATGCCCTCTCTGATTTGGCTAGTGTGGAAGAAGCGATCCTGCTGGAGCTGCAGCAGCAAATCGTCAAGTCCAACAAACTAGTCAATCTTGGATCAATTGGCATCAAATGAACCCATCTTGCTCCTCCATATCCGAAGATGCAGAAAAGATGTGTGTTCTTAACCAATGCACAGACCTCTACTTCATTCCAGTGTCAACTTCCTCTAGTCTTTAGTCAAGAGTAAATTTGAGATCATAAGGCCACTCGGATGCAGTGGTGCTTGAGCTTGCAAGGCAGGATTCCTTTGTTTAGCTGGTAAAAGTCAACAAGCTGGATCAGGTCAGAGAATTTGGTGTTCCCATCATCAAGGCTGAAGAACATCTGCCCATCATCCTCACACTAGAGAGACATAAGAACACTTGCCAAGTTAGAGGTCATACCACAGGGGGCAAAGTGGAGTGCATGGTTGGGATAGCTCTGCCAGCTAATATTGAATAGGCTCCTAAGGGAGACATGGAAAGTCAGCGAGGTGAGAGAGAAGACATGGGGGGAGCTGGGTGCTGCCAAATCCCTACTGTGTGCTGGGCACAGCTGGCCCCTGACTGCTGAGGTGGTCTGGGAAAAAGCTCTCTTCTCAGAAGCTCACCCAGCTGGTGAGGTTGAGGGTGACCACTGGCACTGTGGTATCTAAGCACACAGCACGCCCAGCCCTGAGTACTAGTGCAGGATCAGGGGCAACTTCCTCTTTAGGTCCCCAGGCACACACTGCTCCATCATGAAGAAAATGCTGGACTGGATTACTGGAACTACTTAAGGCATTAATTAGATTATGTAGGGAAAGCAACTATCTCGGATTCTGGAATAATTGGTAGCTATCTGTATTAAAATACTCCACGTCATCTCCAGAAAGAATGAATGATTTTCCTACAAACTATTTTTTTTAAAGATTTATTTATTTATTAGTACAGAACTGGGGTACAGGCCAGAGATGAGGAGGATGAGCGGATTCACCAGAGACAAAGTGGGGTACAGAACAGGCAGATCGAGAAAGTACACTGCTGAGGGGAGCAACGGGCGGGTCAGGAGAGGTCTGCCTGGTCAAGTGGATCTCCTCCGGGGCAGGCAGGAATCGAACTCATGCGGAAGTGGCTTAAGCTTCTTTGTGCTGTGCTTTAACCTGCTGTCCAGGGAAGGCCCCTATAAGCTATTTTAACTCAATGGATTTTAAGTTCAATGACTGCAATACAGATTAGAACAGGATAGTCATTTTATGCTGTTCACTGGAGAAAGTAGTTATAAAGCATTTTAAACTAATAATCTTAACAATCTCTTCTTAATCCCAAAACTGCTGGAGTCACAGCACCACTGGTGGTTAGTTTTCAGTCACTATAGCTACAATCTTGTTGTAAGTCTCATATTAGAGTCCCTAGGGCACTCCTAGGACTGGGGGTGACTTGGGAAAATGGGATTACATACTCTGCCTACTATAAAATGCTTTTCATTAAGGGTAAGAAATAGTAACAGTGGTGTCAAGAGGCCATGCAGAAAACAAATTAAGACTGTCCTCTGGTCTAGTCCACAGTAAGCCCCTGAAAGCTGTTGCTGAGGGTCATGGGTGACAGCAGGAAGCCCATGCAAAACACACAGTGCTCAGCAGGCTGCCTCGCCCTATCTCAGGAATGGATGGGCTCATATACACCCAAAAAGTAGGTTCAGGCCCTCTCAGTGGCGCAGCGGGTTGAAGTACAGCACTAAGAAGATAAAGCCACTTCAGCATGAGTTCGATTCCCGCCCCGGAGCTGATCCACATGGCATCAGACCTCTCTTGACCTGCCTGCTGCTCCCCTCAGCAGTGGACTTCGTCAATCTGCTCGTTCTGTTCCCCACTCTGTCTCTAGTGAATCCTTTCACCGCCCCTGCACCTCTGGCCTGTACCCCAATTCTATACGCACAAATAAATAAATATTGAACAAAAATAGGTTCGATCACATGAAACAGATATATTCAGTTACGTCAAAATACACAGAGCTTCATTTTGTAAATGAACAGAATGGATCTCAGTGAGAGGCAAATATCTGGCAGTACTTCCTGGGTTAAGTTTTGTCAGGAAATAGTTCATGAAAGTTAGCACTAATCTACAAATTGTAGGTTATAGAAACATAAAGCCTTTGATATTAATTTTGTGTATCTTATTCACAACTAAGCTGGGAATTCTTGGAGGGACAATCATCTCCACTATCTGCAAATTAAGACTAGTATGTGAGCTTCAGCACATTAAAGAGGGAATTAATTTACATTCTATAATCTAATAATAAAAATTAGTAGTAAAATCCCAACACCTACCTTCGTTTGCCACCTGTGTTCCTGGCCCCCAGCTCCTGGGCTCACAGCCCTCAGTACCACCCTTTATCTAACCTTGCTTTTTCCCACCAGGTGCCCTGTCACCTGCAACTGTAAGTCAGACAGGTGAGTGGGTAGGGCTCAGCAAAAACACTACCATTTTCAGTATTATTTCTAGGAAAATGTTATTCTCAGTTTTAAAGAACAACCCCCTCAATAAAGGCTCAAGGCAACTCACCTGTGAACTTGGAACTGTCAGCTATTTAATGAACACAGTCTTGCAATCTTGATAATTTGTAACCTGAAAATCACATTAATGACTGAAACCAGAAAACAAACATATGAGACTGTCAATACTTACAGGTAAAATCTGAAAGTTTTTAATCTTCTGATGATGACAGAGTGTTAGGACAAATGCCTTTGGATTACTCTGACTATCACGGAGGAGAAAAAGTCTGAAGAATGGAAAATAATGAAGTGATTATTAATTTTAAAATCCAGATTTAATGTATGTATATTTACAAATGCATACATACACACCCCTGCTCTGTCTGGTAAGAGAGGACTGACGCCAGATGATTCAGCAAGGCCTGTGGTGGCAGCTTCTCCCTTGCACCCTGACTATGGTTTGTGAATGTCATTTCCTTTGAGAACATTAAGCCCCTGTAGGGATTTGACTGAGTCAAAGAATGATGACCCTGAAGGCAGTTCAGCCAAAACGGGGATGCATTAAGTCTTTGTTGGTGTTATTTAAAAAAAGAAAAGAAAGACATAAATTAATAAAGGAGAGAAAATGCTCTGAGGGTAGAATTCCAGCTAAATCAGTAGGGAAAAAGTTGAATTAGAAAATCACTGTTTGGCAATCATCACAGATTTCCATTGGTAAGGAGATCGCCAAAGGATGCTAACAGATCAGCAGATGAAAGTTGGATGAGAATATTTTCATTAGCTCTCAAAATTTTCTGCCTAATGTTTACTACAATGGGAAAGACAGTAATACTATAATAGAGAAACCTGGTATATATGTCCTTTATCAAGAATTCAACCAATATTCAATGACCTCTCAACCTCACCTCTGTGTGCTAGTGTCATAAAGTTATAACTTGAACTGAAGCAGAGTGAACTTGCCAAACTCCACACTCCACAGTGCCTCGACTGACAACAACTGTTGCTGAGAGGCAGGAAGACTAAAGAAACATGCTGGCAGGAAGACAATATAGGATTAACCTTTTCCTTTTGTATGAAGATAGAATTAAGACCACTGGGAAAAACTGAGTAAATGTGTATATTAGATGATGGAAATACATTTATCTTAATTTTCTTACTTTTATAGTGGTGCTGTGATTATGTAAGAAAGTCTTTGTTAGAAATTTTAAATTAAAATAATTGGTGTCAAAGGGCATCATGCCACAACATATTCCCAAATGGCTAAGAGGGAAGAGGAGGAAGCATGGGTGGGAGCGAGAAAGGAGAAAGATAAAGACAATGTCACACTGGGGTACTCGATAAAATATATTCAGGAGTTCATTACATTATTCTCATACCACTTTACTGACTTAGCTGGTAAGACAGACAGGTGTACAGTAGAAAGGAAGAAGAAAATTAATTCGAATTCCTGATTCAAGTCACAAAGGAAAACGGCATGAGAGGCCACATACTTAAAAGGAATGGGTCCAGCTGAATTATCAATTTCTAAACTGCAATGTTAATATGAAAAGCAATTGCAGAAAGCTGGAAAACACTGTGTTAGGAAGGTAAAGAAGTTTAATTTTACTCAGGTCTTCTAAGAGTCATTATAATGTGCACAATTGCAGTGTTTTTTACTGCAGGTCTTCTCAGAGCTTTTATAACGTGAATAATCAAACTGGCTTCCCAAGGGGCTTTAGCAAAGAGATTGCCAATCCTACATGACCCCTTTACAACAGCATTTCAAGAATGTGGGCTCTTCAGAATACTCTAGGAGGAAGCCACCAGCGAGGACTTGCAGTGTGAGGACACTCACACTGGACTTGCCGCTGCGAGGGATGTCCTGTCAAAGCATAGGCTGGTGTGAAGGCCCTGGCTGTCTCCTGAGCAAATCTTCTTCATCAGGTTCTTCACTCACCTCCAAAAATCTTTACCTCAGCCATGTTGTTTCATTGCAAATAAGCTATAATTATTGGCATAACCCCAGCAGTTTGCAGAACTCCTTTCACTAGAGGAAAATTTGTGAGTGTTCTTTTCTCACATTACCTTATTTACCTCCCTGCTGTTTCTTCCTGCCATGAGGCAGCTGCAGGCAGCAGGGCCAGTGACACTGCTATGTCTGCCTGTGAGTTTGGGAGTATAGCCTTGGGGAATCCAAAGGTTACCCCAAAGGCTTGGGTACAACACAGGTAATGCCCAAAGGGTGTCTACTTGAAACGATTTTTAATATGGAGAGGCCTACGGGATGAAAAGTGCATGGCTTAGGAGCAGCGAGATCCCTTCATTGGTGCCGTGAGTGGGGGTGATTTGCCTTCTCCACCTTGACTTGGTCATTTTCCTGTCAGGAGACTGGGGAGGGGAAGAGGAAGGGTGTTGGCAGTGAACTGACAAGGGCAGGCAATCTACCTTAGCACAGGATGAAGGCACACTGCAGAGATTTTGTTATGAGAAAGAGATGAGGCCCACTGACCTGAACATGCCACACAGGCTGATAAACCAAGAACACAGCACAGAAAAGAGACCAGCAGGGCCAGGTAAGTCCTCAACTTTATTAAGGATTGAAATGAGGTGTAGGGGTGGCTCAGAGCATGTTCACAAGTCAAATCATGGAAGAGCAAAGGGCCCATGCCCAAGGCTGACAGCAATCAGAGTAAGCAGCAGTCTGGGCTGAGGTGCCTCACAATGACCTTTGCTGTCCATCTGTCTTGTGGTGGAGCGAAGTGGGGCAGGGAGAAGTAAATGCCCAAGGTCACACTGCCAATAGAATCCAAGGAGAAACCATGGCTATAGCAGAAAGATGGGACTAGTGGTTTCACTTTGAGTATATCTGCACAGATCTTCCATAACTTATGAGGAAGTTGGGGTTACATAAACCCCAACCCTTTATAAGTCAAATTTGCTACAAGTCAAAAATGCAATTAACAAACCTAACCTAATCATAGTTTCAGCTAACTCAGAACACGTATATCACCTACTGTAGAGCATTTTATAATGAAGTACTGATGATCTCAAATAGGCATTTTGTAGACATGATCAGAGACTGAAACACAAAACAGTATCTAAAAAACACGGGCAACATGGCCCACTATATGGTACAGGTGCTTTCACCTCATGCCTCTGCCGCTAAGTGCTACTGCCTGGCATCACAGAAAGGACAGTACTGCACCCAGCATGGAAAAGATCAAAATTTAAAACCAGAAGACCCATATCAATCAATAGAATGTGCATTGCTTTTGTACCACTGTAAAGCTGAAAAATCTTATTCCAAGTCAGGGCTGTCTACAAACATGCTTGCTCCATGGTTGAAGAACACTGTTAGGGCTCTGGTGGTGATTCTGTGGTAGCGTCAGAACAGCACCCTTCTCTCCAGGGGAAGAGAAAGCATCAAGGAACTCAAGTTCTGACTTCCAGCCAACCACTGGAAAGTCAATGTTGAGCCGAGAGAGACCCCGCCAGAACTCAAGAAAGGCGAGGTGGGCAAGGAATGGGGGGGCTGCTGGGGCCAGATCCCTAAGTGAGAGCACAGCAGCAGCTGGAGATGGAGCCACAAACAAACCACAGGGGGGTTTTAGCAAAGGGGATGGCAGCTATATCTGCCCCTTGAGAAGATTCTCCTCCAGGTTCTAGGGTAGGCTGTGGGCAGCAAGAGGGAAGGGAATCAATGAATTTGGTGCTGTGCCAGAACCCCTAGAGGGTGAGTGGGCTGTGAGTGCACGCACACACACACGCACACACGCGCACACACACGCACACCAGGTGACCTGCACAGAGGGCTGCCTAGATACTGAGGACTTCAAAATAGGTCCCCAGTTTACTCCATCTTTGCTTTCTCTCGAAAAGAGGGACCCCTCCAAATATAACCTGTGGGCACAGTTCCAGGAATCCTGTACTGTTTTATAACATATTGTCTTTCTCACGCTGCCTTCCAAAGTTGTTTTTGTTGCTTTCCTCTAAATTGTCTTACCTTCATTTCCCCTGTAGGGATCGATAAAGATTGATTATCTAATTTTCCAACACATTTCCTGCCTAAATACAGGAATTAGTAGAAGATAGGGCATCACTATGATGACACCTGAATTGGTCTCATCATCTTTATTTTTGTTTTTGCCAGAGCTCTGGCAGTTTAACATCAGGATTGAAAATTATAACATAAGAGATAAGCTAAGTAAGACCCCAGAGAGAAGCTCCTGCTTGTAAACAAGGTGGACAGCATCAGGAGGAAAGCTTCACCTCCTCACCAAGTCTGAAAAAATGGGAACTGCCACTTGGGGGTCTACTCTAGGGAAAGGTGAAAGACAAATGTGGTCTTAAAAGAAGGTGCATACAATTCAGTGGACCTAATATGGTCATCCACCTTCTCTCCCCACCATAGGAAAGCCCCTTTCAAAACAAAGTGATTGGACATTATCACAGAATCACCAGGGAAACCTTCACATACACTCTTCCCCACTCCCTTCTCACGCTAATAGGTGGCACCTTAGGGAGGCAGTGCCACCCTCACGGTTCTGGACCCAGGGAGGGACAGCAACAGCCAAGGTACCAAGGGGCATCTCTGCTGCCACCTGGGCTTTTCAGGTAGTGGGATGTCACCTAAGGGTGAGCCAGTCTGGCTTCTTTAGAACCAGGCAACATGGGTTATGACAGCACTGAAAGATTCTAGGACTTCCTTCTGATGAGACTCAAGGACTGGAAATGATAACGAAGACCTGGAAACACACACACACACACACACACACACACACACACACACACACACTCCTAAACAAGTGTCACCAAAAGGAATTTTAAGTGTCTGACGTGCCAGAAACTATCCAGAGAGTAAACATACTTTCTTGGAGTTGGGAGAGGAATTCTTCCCAATGTGTAAAAGGGACAACGCTATGACAAAGGTGGCATGTCAAAGACAGCTAGGGGAAACAATAAAATAAAAAAGGGGATCCATTTTTACAATATGGAACTGAGCTCCAAAAAACAAAATTGAGCAAACAAAAAAGAAGGAAGAGAAGAAGAAAAGAAACAATAGAAGTTACAAAGGCAACATGAATAAGCACCTAACAATTTAAGAGTAGGGACAACTGAAGTGACTCAGAAATCCCAAAGGATAAGGGACAAAAATGAAAATACATGTGTCAATATGAATTTCATATTAAACATTTTTGTATAAGCCAAAAAAATGTATATCCCATAAGCAAAGTCCAAAGACATGGCAAGCTGGAAAAATATGCTAACAACTTAAAATAACAAAACATTAGGCAAAACATCTCAGAATGGCAAAAAGAATTATAAATGGCCCTTGAACAAATAAGAAGAGGCTCAGGTCCCTTCAGCGCATGCAAATTACAATTTTCTTCTCAACTTGAAGAGGCAGAATTGTCACCTGGAACATGACAAAACAAGTGTATAAGTCACAAATTTCTGGGGGTCACCGTGTGGTGCCTTACTAAGGGGAAAGAGCACCTCAGCATGTTAGATAAACTTTTGCCCTTGTACTTGACAATCCCATTTCTAAGGACACAGATACAGGGGCAAAGGATGCCTGGATGCTGGGGAGAGGCGATGAGGCAGCCACACCCTCCTGTGGAGCAGCCCTCAGGACTGCTGCCGTGGGAGTGGGTCACTGAGAGGACATGACTGCCAGCTGACCCGCCAGCTGGATGCAGCAATCAGAGGCCTCCCCACTTCCCTGTCCTTGGGTCGAGAGTTCTGCTTGCCTGGCCAGCGTTCAGAAGTTGCCCCAAGGACACAGCCTTGAGACACTAATGTGGTGTTCAGACCATAGGGGTGGTGCACAAAACTAAACCCATATAATATACCGTTAAGATTCTGGCTGGAGGGTATAAAGATCTATTTGTCATGTGCCCACACAAGGCAAGAGAAACACTGGTAGTATAAATAAAACACTGATAACATGATTAACTTATTTTGGGGCAGAGTAGAGTTAACAGAGTGCTTTGTTTCATAGTTTTTACTTTGGAACTACAAAAATGTTTTACCAAAAAAACAGCATTAATCTAAAGAGACAATAAATCAAAACTATTTGCAAAAAACTAAAACAACTGAACCTGGTTATGTGACCGTTTGGAGATAGAACCACAGAAACTGAATTATTTTAACCATTATATTTTAATCTGATGTGTCTGGGATGCATCTTTAAGGACTGCAGGAATGTGAATGCAAGTAGTCTCACTGAAGAAATATATGTAATTTCAAGATGTATGTGGGATAAAGCAAATGAGTATTTAGTGATGTAAAATAATTAAGATGATGTCATTAGTAAGATTTTCAGCCTAAGAGAAAAGAGATTTTCTCAATAAAATTTAAAAAGTAAAATCCCTGTAATCTTTGATTTTCGTGAATACGATTTATTTTTCAGTTTAAGAAAAGTACATGTCCTAGCACTGCTGACAGAAAAGACTTAAGATGATGTGTACAAGCTACACATTTTACGAGGGAGGACTTGAGCTCTCAAGAGAGTATGTCACTGTGCTGATGCAACTTGTCACACTAGGAATTAAATACCATTAGTGTTGGGTCCAGAGAACTCAGGAACCTCTGGAAAAAGGGCGCAGTGGCCAGTAAGAGGCAGATTGAGTACCAAGAATAGCAAGTTTACCAAACATCTAACTTGCCATTAGCAAACACCTATTCATTATTCTGAAAATTGATTAAAGGGGAAATATCAAGCATTCAGTACCTTTATAGGAAACCAAATATATGTAAGGTACAGAATTTTAGCAAAATGATGGCAGAATAAAAATCATAAAACATTTCTGCAACCCCCAGTGAAATATAAAACATGGGCACATTTAGCAAAACTGCCCAACCAGTCCATGGATGGGGACGGAAGCTCTGTGAGCAAGGCTGGGCCAACCATATGAACCCCGCTGCTCCCCAATCTGCAGATCACAAAGCAGGACACAAGCAGCCCAGAGGCAGGAATACTGCTAAAGACCCCTACAGACCCCAGCACTCCTGCCTTTCTAAGTGAACCTGAATCTGACCAGGTTCCTTTTACAGGAAATATGGAAGGCAGAGATGAAAAGCAACCACAGAGATGTAATTAGTAAATGCCCTCTTTTTCAACAAACAAAAGATGAGGAAAGAGAAAAGAGAAATGGACTGGCTGGGGAGACTATTATGTTTAGAGAGACTTAAGAGGTTTATCAATCTAATGCAACTTGGACCCAAAGGATTCTGATTAAAACCAACTAAAATATAAAGGACTTGTTTTTGTTGTTGTTGTTGATTTTTGCAGCAATTGGGAAACTGGAACATGGATTGGATTTTAGATGATTATTAGAGAATCATTATTTTGTAAAGTATAATAATGATATTCTAGCTGTGTCAAAAGCAGGGTGTTATTATTAATTTATTTATTCCTCAATGAAAACTGTCTGCCTAAAATTCTGATTGGAATTGATGAGAATACAAAAGAAGGAAAATATGCAGTTTCTAGAATAAGGAACATAAAAGTTTAATTAATTAGTTCTCTAATTTTAACTGGCATAAATGATAAAAATGCAAATTTTCATCCCTTGTCAAAATTTTGACTCAAAAAGGGTATCTGATGAAATGTACTTATTTTTTCACCAATACAGACTACAATATAGTTATAGGTAAAGATTCAGGAAGTCTGATATTTCCTCTAAGAGTCCAGAAGAAGGCAAACAAATAGAAAACAGGAGGGAGGGAGGGAGAGAAGGAAGGAGGGGATGGAAAACGTGGGAATGAAACAGAAAAAAGATCAGACTATTGTTGAAGTTGGGTGATAAGTAAAAGGAGATTCATTACACTTTTCTGATGTAAATTTGAAAATTTCCATTATAAAACAACAATTTTAGTTTAGTGGCTCCCAAGGGCTGTTTTACAGCAGATCCAGGGTGGGGCCACTCAGACAAGGAAATGAACCATTTCTGAGTTGACTAAGTCCAAAGGGAGGCTAGAGATAGAGTAGATGAAACATGCCCAGTCACCCTTTCACCAATGTCACCAGGGAAGCACTCCTAGTCAGTGTTACTGAGTTGGTCTAGCAGACAAGAGCCAAGCAACCAATTCCAAAGAAGAAATGATACAACTTTGTTATTTTAACCCACCAAAGTTTGGTAGCAAAAGCCAAATGACAATGTGTAAATCAAAAGCTACAGGCAAAAAAAGGTACTGTTTTCCATTTCCCCACTAAATAATTGAGAATGACTACCTTGAGTTCCTCATCAGTTTGAATCTTGTCAAAGAGGCAGAGGATGGTTATAGAGTATGGATAGAAGTGGAACACAATCCCTCTGCCACTTACTAGCTATGCCAGCCTGCACAACTGACACTGCTGAGATTTCCTTTTCCTTCAGATGGTGTTAATAAGGACAACCTCCCATACCGGAAGCACCAAGAAATTAAACAGATAGAGCCTAGAACACTCAAGTGTTAGCAGACAACAGCACTTCTGTATGGTTCTTACCCATCAACCAGCCCTTGCTGCTTAATGATCCTGTGCGACTCCTCCCTGGAGATCCTGCCGTGGAACCAGTGCTGTGTCCTGTGAATCACTGTAGGAGAGACAAGGAGGGGGCATCTGGGTCCCTGTGCAGAGCAGCATCCCCAAATCACAGAGAACTTGTCATCAGCATGGGCCCCAACTCCCACAGTTGTACCTCTTATGGTACACTCTGGGCCCAGCAACTTTGAAGCTCAGGGAGGGCTGGAAGCCATTTTTATTTTTTGTATACACAAAGATACAAGGCCATGTTTACCTGTACTTAGGGTAGAAGGGTAGAGGGGACTTTGGCTACCTAGGACATTCATCCGTGTGCTTCGCTTCTGCAAAAGAAATCCCCACATTACCACTACAGACAGACTGATACAGCAAGTCAACATACACATACTTTTGGGGGAGGCTGGGTTGGGAGACTTCCTATGATAGGGCCCTGACCTTGAGGAAATGTCACCTTAGCCTCTGACCACACATATCAAAGAAATTATAGGTCACATAAGCTCTTAAGGGTTCAAGGGTTAAAAACAAATGTGCATTTTGAATGACCCCCAGCATGGAAGAGAAGCTCTTGTTCCTCACACAGAAGACAGTTAATGAAATGTCTGATACATCCAAGAAGAGCATGAGCTTTTCAATGAACTCACAGGTCTCCAAACTTAGTCTATTTACCTTTCCTGCTCATTTAAAACCTGAAACATAGAAACACATTCTAAGTTACAGATGTGGGTTCATGTTTGGTACACTGTCTCTAAATCTCAGAATAACTTGAAATTTAGGTGATATTCATCCTACAGGTAGATTAAGAACGTGGTATTCAGAGATGGCGATAAGCTACAAGCTCATCTGTGGTTGAGCCACGACGTGAATGCCTCTGACTTGGCCTCATCAGGCAGGTGCCCTGTGAAAGCCAAGAGGTCAGAGTAGGATCCTTCCTGCTCCTCACACAGAACTCAGGGGACAAAAGGACAGAGGGGTAGCTAATACTAGGAACTAGGAGGAGCCTAGTAGTCCAACTACTTCCAGTAGTTGAGAGTCACATACACAGCCTTTTATCTGAGGGTTGTGGATGCCACTGGGAGGGGGCCTGTTCCTGTGAGACCGGGCATGGCTTACCCTCCAAGCATGACCTTCCTCCAGGGCTGCACTCTGAGCTTCAGCTGGATTCTCAATTACTCGTCCTGTTTGCCCAGAAAAATCCATTGCCACAAGGGAGTTCTCAGAGACACTGCGCTGAAAAGGAAAGGTCACATGTTTATTAAAATATAAAGGATCAGTGCCTTCCCTGGTAACGCAATTAGTTAAAGTGTAGCATGAGTTCAATTCCCGGCCAGAGAGGTGACCCACATGTCATGGCAGATCTGTCCTGACTAACCTGCTGCTCCCCTCAGCAGTGCATGTCAATTAACCTGCCTGTTCTGCTCCCCACTCTGTCTCTGGTAAATCCTCTCAGCCCCTGCACCTCTGCCCTGTACCACAATTCTGTATGCACAAATAAATCTCAAAAAAAGTAAGGGATCAAGAAGATGTGGTGTGTTTACAAAATAAAATATTACTCAGCAATCAAAAAGGATAAACTCATGCCCTTCATAGCAACATGGATGGAGCTAGAAGGGATTATGCTCCCAGAAAGAAAAAGAAAAATATAGAATGGTCTCACTGATAGGAGGAATGTAGAGAAAACAGAAAAGGGATTAGAAAAAAAAGACAAACAGTAACTATAATAATGTAAAAATCAAAATCATCAGGCAACTGTAGAAAAGAGCATTCTATAGTGAAGGAGGAGGGAGGAGGACCAGGACAGGGCTGGGAAGAGCACAAAGGACTATAGTGATGATACACAGATGAATTGGTGGTGGAAATTTTACAGGGAAACTGTATGTTTTACAAAAATGAAAGATGATATAATGTATATATTTAAAAAAATAGAAAATTAAAAAAAAATGGACCTTCTCATTTCAAGGAAAAAAAAAGGTAAATGAATAAAATATAAGGGAATGAGACATAGCAGCACAAAGGCAAATCCTGCATGAAACAATTATACAGATGGTCTAGAAGGGAGATTGGGTTGCTCTTCTCCACACCTCCCAACTCTAAGGTTAATTCAGCTGGAAATTCAATGACTGAAGAACCCTTCACGGGCTTTCTCTTAAGGAGAACAAAAAACTTTCAATCCTCTCATAATCTACAAAAGGTGCTGGTTGAGGCCAGCAGGACTGAGAGGCTGTAAATCTTATCACACTTCACATGCTGCCTATCCTGGGTAAGACATTAGAAACAGGACTGATAAGGAGAGTCCAGTTTCTCACCAGCAATCTGGTCCTTCTCTTAGTAGGTTAGGTTATTTCAGAGAAGAATGGACTGTGGCTTAACATGACAACTCATAGGAAAGGATGGTAAAGAATCTTTAAGACCTTATTTTGAGAGAAGGAAGTGTTTTTTGTATCTTTGTAAGTAAAATCTATCCTGAGAGACAAGAAGAGTCATTATACTCTCTTATTTCTCACCAGTGAAGGACTCTAGCATGCAGGTCACCAGTACCCATGGAAGCCATAGCTGAAAGACACAAAAGTCAAAGGCGGGGATGGCAATTCTCCCATTGTTGATGGCTTCTGAGCACAAAAATGGAGCCATCTACCTAAGCCACCATGATGGATGCATGGGAGACAGAAGGCAGGAGAAATTTGCTGCTATAAGTCACAGTGGTGACAACAAAAAATTGGAAATAGTATGTCAGGAGTCACTGGCTTCTCTGAAATGTACATGCTCTCTATGGTACTTCTTGTGGTGCTCTTGTCTGAAACGGGACATCTACAGCATTTGCTGACGTAGCAGCTAAAAAGGAATTTGACTTTTGCCAATCACACCTTTACTTACCACAGGAGTTGAGAAGTGGGAGAGCAGGGCTTTCCTCTGCTGAGGGATTCTGTAGTTCTGGTAAAGGAGCATTCCATACTGAAGGAGAAAATGAGAGTTAGTAACCAGGGTCTCAAAGACCCCAGAGACCCAGGACACAGCACAGCCATGGTAGTGAAGGGTGCTAAGTAGAGAATGGCCACCATGTTACTATAAGCCTCCGTGAACTGAAATACAAACACTCAACATCATCTTTCTAGGGCTGTTTCTTTGTAGATGTTAACAACTAAAATGGTTTTGGGGGTATTAGGTGAACAGGGGAATATCAGAGCATTAACAGATGGATTAATAAAATCAAAGATAACAATGAACCTTACTGAATGTTACTACAGGCCCAGTTATATTCAAAGTGCTTTATGTTAAGATTTACTTTAATTCTCTCCTTTTTATGAAATAGATACTTTATATACAGTTTACAAATAGCAAAATTAAACACAGAAAAGTGGAGTAATTTGCTCATGGTCATGGAATAGTGAGGCCTCGGGATTTGAATGCACATAACCCATTTCAAAGCCAGTGTCTTCCTTTCCCCAGAGTGATTGCCTACCCAGATCAGTGGTTCATGCTTTGTTTACTCTGGCAATAAGCACTGTAAATTCTGGTACTATTTCAATACTACAACTATACTTCTCATGTGGCAAAGGAAAAAATAAAAAGATCAGAAAGAGAGGAAACAAAGTGGACGCCATCTTCCCCCCATTTTCCTTTATGGGATATAAGCTGAATTTCAGTTCTAGTGGCCACAACGTGCTTATTTCTAAAACGAAAACATTAAAAAAACAATTAAAGATATAACTTTAATTAAAGGTATAACTGTCCTTCCATGAGAGGAAAAGAGTGACAATAGTTAGAAGAGGTATTTGAGAAGATCATGGCCAAAAAGTTTTCAAAACAGATGAAAACTTAATAAGCTACAGGATCCAGGAGTAAGATAAAAAGAAACTAACAACTAGGAACATCATAAAATGACTTGAAAAACAGAAACAAAGAGAAAGTGTTAAAAATATCATATTAGAAACAAATATCACTTCCTCAGAAGCAATAAGAGAACAGGACTGACTTTTTACATAAATGATGAGCTAGAGGGTAATGGAATTGGTGACATGCAGAAGTCAGTAACTGCTAGCTCAGGGTCCTTTAATCTGTGAAAAATTCCTTCTATGATGAAAATGATAAAACAAACAAACAAAAACCAGGCAAATATTGAGAGATTCCACTAGCACTAGGTCCATACCAAAAGAACTGCTAGGTTCTTCTGAGTCCAGAGAAAGGACTGAAAATTTAGGAATTAAAGTGAGATATGGTGGTAGCTAAAGTGAAAACTGAATATATAAACACCACTACCAATAATATATCTTCAATGGCTTGAAATATGTAGAGAAATAAAAAACCTAAACAAGAATTGGAGTTAATGGGGTAAGTAAAATTAAGGGTTTCTTTATGTTGGACTGGAAGTGGTAGAAACATCAAATAGTATGAGTTTTTAGTAAGGTAAATACACATGTTGTGATCTTGAAGATAACCATTAAAAAACAGTAGAGGGCCCAGGACATTCAAAACCTTCAGGGAACTTAAGCCTACTCTTTTCCAAGCTCTTCCAAAACACTGAAGAAAAATAAATACTTGCAAACACATTTTATGATAGCAACATTAGATCAACATTACCTTGATCTGATACCAAAACCAGACAAAGACATCACACACAAAAGAGAAAATAAGAGGCCAGAATCTCTACTAACATAGATGGAAAAATTGTCAGCAAATTACTAGCAAAATTATTGAACAATATAGTCAAGAATTATACACCATGAACAAGTGGGATTTACTCCAGAGATGCAGGTATGCAAATCAATTAATGTGCTATAACACACCATATCAACAAATGGAAGAACAAAAATGATATGAACATTATCAATAGATCTAGAGAAAGCATTTGACAAAATTAGTGCCTATTTATAACAAGAACTCTTAAGAAAACAGGAATAGAAGGAACATACTTAATGTAATAAAGACCACATTCTACAAACCCACAGCCAATATCATACTCAAAACTCAAGTTTTTTCTTATAGTATCAGAAACACATCTAAATTCTTATCTAGTAAGAATTTTATGAATGGGCGGAGATATTTGTACACATATATCCAATAAAGATGATATTCAAGGTATCCAAACTCAGGCAACTCAATAACAATAAACCCAGTTTAAAAATAAACAGGGCGCTCCCTGGTGGTGCGACGGGTTAAAACACAGCACTATGAAGCTATCGCAGCCACTGCAGCACAATTTCAGTATCAGGCTAGGGAGATGACTCCCAAGTCGCGGCAGACCTCTCCTGTCTTGCCTGCTGCTCCCCTCAGCAGTGTATTTCAGTCCATCAGCCTGTTCTGCTCCCCATGCTGTCTCTGGTGAATCCTCTCCCCCCTTGTAACTCTGGCCTGAACTCTGGTTCTGTACGCATAAATAAATCTTTAAAAAAATGAACATTCTGACTCTACAGACAGCTACACAGATATTTTGAGAGAGGACATATAGATGGCCTATAGGTACAAGAAAACAGTTTATCATCAATTATTACTGGTAAATGCAAACCAAAACCACAAGGCTTCATCTCACATCTGTGAGAATAGTTTACATAACAAAAAAGCAATAGCAAGTGTTGGTAAGAATATGGAAAAAAAGTTAATTTTTTAATTAAATGCATTTTCTGCTCAAATTTATTAAGTCAATCACTTCGCCTAATTTGGAAGTCATCTGAAAAAATACTTTCAAGTGACCCTCAAAAATCACATTGTATCGGGCCCTCCCTGGTGGCACAGCGGGTTAAAGCGGGTTAAATCACATTGTATCATGGGAAAAGCTCTGGCTAGAGGTGTGGGGAGTGAGAGGATTCACTAGACCCAGAGTGGGGAGCGGAGCAGCCGCATCTACTGAAATAATGTTGCTAAGGGGACCAGCAGACAAGACAGGAGAGATCTGTTGTACTTCACAAGGGTTAGCTCCCTGGCTGGGATGGAAGTAGGAGGTAGTAGTGATAGTGCTGAGACTTAAATGCCACCCGTCACCACGGAGGCTACTCTATTTTTTTATGCTTTATATATGTGTTCCAAATATCATAATGTACTTTGGAGGCCTTCCCATACCAGGATATTATAGACCTGCAACATTTTCAATACTGTACAAATATTTTATTTAATACTGTACCAATATTTTATTTAAAGTTACTTCTTTTACCCTTCGGAAAACTAATCAATACCCTAATCTGGAGGTTGCCCTTTCATTTTTGTGGTTTCTTTTGAGTTATAAAAGCTTTTAAGTTTGATGTTATCCCACTTGTTTACTTTGCTTTTATCTTCCTTGCTGTTAGGTTGTATTCCTAAATATAACTTTGTATATATGTCCTGTGTTGTAAATATAACTTTGTATATATGCCCACTATACTTTTGTTCAAGAACTTTAAGGATTTTGTTATGTCTAAATTTTTAAACCGCTTTGAATTAATTTCTGTGTATGATGTTCACTATGGGTCATGCTTGACTTTTTTTGCAAGTGGTATCCATGCTTCCCAGTATCATTTATTAAAGAGGCTAACTTTTCTCCACTGTATAGCCATGGTTCCTTTATCGAAGACTAACTGTCCATATTTATATGGATACATGTCTGGGATTTCTATACTATTCCATTGGTTTGAATTTCTGTTTTTGTTCTAATAACTCACTGCTTTGATAACTGTTGCTGTATAATATGATTTGAAGTCACAAAGTATGATACCTACATTTTTATTCTTTTAAGACTGTTTCAGCTCTTCAGGACCTTTTGTAGTTCTACATAAATTTGATAATTGTTATGTTTTCTTAAAAATGTCACTGGTGGCCCTCCCTGGTGGCACAGCGGGTTAAAGTACAGCACTGAGAAGCTAAAGCCGTGTCCGCATGAGTTCGATTCCCGCCTGCCCCGGAGGAGACCACCTGGCGTGGCAGACCTCTCCTGACCAGCCCGCTGCTCCCCTCAGCAGTGTACTTCCTCGATCTGCCTGTTCTGCTCCCTACTCTGTCTCTGGTGAAGCCTCTCGCCGCCCCTGCACCTCTGGCCTGTACCCCAGTTCTGTATGCATAAATAAATAGAAAAAAAATGTCACTGGTATTTTTAATAAGTACTGAATTAAGTCTCTAAATTGTTTGCAGTATTATGGCCATTTTAATAATGTTAATACTTCTAATTCATGAGTACAGTATATTTTTCCATTTCCTCTTATTTCTTTGTTAACAGAGTTTTATACTTCTCATAGTACAGGTCCTTCATCTTCTTCATTAAGTTTATTCCCAGATATTTCAATCTTTTTGGCACGATTGTAAATGGAACTGTATTATCTCTTTCTTCTGATAGACAGTTTCCATATAGAAATGTACAAATGATTTCTGTGTACTGATTTTATATTCCTACCATTTCACTGTATTCATTCACTATTTCTAGGGTTTTTTCTTTTTTTTTTTTGGTAGAATCTTTTGGTTTCTCTAAAAATATTAGTATGTCACTATGAATAATGAGTTTTACTTCTTTTCCAATTGTGATTCTTTTTGTCTTTTTTCTCCTAATTGCTTCAGCTAGGACTTCTAAAATGTGTGTTAAATAACAGTGGTGATGGAGGCATTACTTTCTTGTTCTTGATCTTAGTGGTAATATTTTAAGCTTTTCATTAATGAGTCTGAGGATGACTGTGCAGCTGTCATATCAACATTTCATAATATTTAGGTGGGTCCCATTTTTTTTAAGAGTTTTATCAGAAAGCGATGTTGGATCCTGTCAAATGCTTTTTCAGCATCTGTTGAGATGATCAAACCTATTTTGTCTTTTTGTCTCATTCAAATAGTTTTGATCTGGTGGGTAACAATGACTGATTTGCATTAAGTTGAACCAGGCTTGACTCCGAGGGAAGCAGCCAATTTGTGGTGTATGATTTTCTTGATGTGTTGCTCTATTCAGTTTGTTAGGATTTTGTTGAGGAATGTTGCATCCTATGTTCATCAGAGGTACTGATCTATAATTTTCTTTTTCCCCCACCATTTTTGTTTGGTTTTGGGATCAGGGAAATTTTGGCATCATAGAACATGTTGGGCAGTTTGCTCTCCTCTTTGATTTTTTTGAAGAGCTAGAGTAGGACTGGTATGAGATCTTTTTTGAAGGTTTGATAGAATTCACTGAAGAAGTCATCTAGTCTTGAGTTTTTGTTCTTAAGGAGACTTTTTATACTCTTTAATTTCGGGATTTGTGATTAGATGCTTACGTTGTTTATATCATCCTGGTTTAATTTTGGGAGGTTGGATGTGTCAGAAAATTTGTCCATTTCTTTTAGGCTGTTCAATTTGTTTGCATAGAGACTTCTGTGATAGTTCTTTGTGATACTATGTATTTCAGCAATATCTGTTCTACTATCACCTTTTTCATTTATGATTCTATTAATTTGGGCTTTTTTTTTTTAAACAAAAGAACTTTTGGTTTCACTTACCTCTTGGATGTCTTGTGTTTTCTATTTCATTCATTTCCGCTCTAATTTTTATCATTGCTTTCCTTCTACTTGTTTTGGAAGCTTTCATTGTACCTGTTCTAGTTTCTTCAATGGCAGAGTTTGATTGTTCAACTGATATCTTTTTGACCACCCCACCCCAACTCCTCCCATGTGGATGCCTTTAAAGGCTCCTATAGGAGCTGGTAGCCTGTCTCTCCATTTTCATTGGTCTCTAGATATTTTTTTATGTCTTATTTCTTCACTGATCCAAAACTTGCTCAGAAGCATATGATTAGTCTCCATATGTTTTGGTTTATTCCAGGATTCATTTTATGGTTAATTCTAATTTTATAGCATTGTGGTCTGTAATGATATTTGATATAATTTTTATTTTTATATATTTTCAGAGACTTGTTTTATGTCTTGGTATTGAGGATGTTACATGCACATTATAGAGAAAGTGTACTCATACTTTTAGGGTGGAGAACTGTATAAATAGCCAGTAAATTCATCTGTGCTAACATTTCATGTAAGAGCTTTGTTTATCTGTTAATTTTCTATCTGGATGATTTGTTGCATTGTGTTAGTGGTATGTTGAAGTCTCCAATGCTGATGTGCTTTAGTTGATGTGTTGTGTTAGAAGTGTTACTGGATGATTAATACAATCAGGCATCTCTAAATATGGGAGCATAAATATTAATAACTGCTATCTCTTCTTTGTGGATTGCTCCTTAGATTACTATACAGTGTCCATCTTTATCCCTGATTACCTTATCAGTTGAAAGCCTAGCTTGTTGGATGTGAGAAGAGCAGTTCTGAGTTATTCTGAGCTATAAGCATGTATGCTGCCTGTTATTTTTTGTTTCTTTTAGTCCTTTACTTTTAATGGATCTCCTGTACACAAAGTATTGATGGCCAGAATTTTTTCACCCACAATGTTAGCCAGTATCTTTTTACTGGTGAATTCCAACCATTCACATTCAAGTTGATTATTGATAGAAACTGTTTATTAACAGTCATTTTGCTTTTGCTTTTTATTTTTCCATGGTTTCTTTTCCCATTATCTTATCTCTGCTCTTTCTGTATGCTTCCCTCAGTATTTCTACCAATTTCATTGATTCTTTGAATGTGGGTATCTATCCTGGATTTTTGGTTAGTGAACTTAAATTTCTGTATTTTAGGTTTTTTGTGAGCTGCTGTCTACTCTCTGCCACTTAGCCACACAGGTTCTTCCCATGTCTGCCTCCCCCTTAGTGTTTTGCTATTGACTCACAGGCTTCTTTTTTTTTTAAGATTTATTTATTTATTCATACAGAACTGGGGTACAGGCCAGAGATGCGGAGGGTGAGAGGATTCAACAGAGATAGAGTGGGGAGCAGAACAGGCAGATCGAGGAAGCACACTGCTGAGGGGAGTAGTGGGCGGGTCAGGAGAGGTCTGCCACGCCATGTGGATCTCCTCCGGGGCAGGCGGGAATTGAACTCATGCAGAAGTGGCTTAAGCTTCTTAGTGCAGTGCTTTAACCTGCTGCGCCACCAGGGAGGGCCGACTCATAGGATTCTTGTTCATGAGTTCCTTGTTGCATTGCTACTGCCACTTTGCACAGGAGTTTGTGTTTGAGTTTTCCTTTTCTTGTGGAACTCCTAAGGGTGGATCTGGTCATAGCAAACTCTATTAATTCCCTTTGTCTAAGAAAACTTCATCACACCATCATACTTATGTGATAATTTTGCAGGATACAGAATCCTTGGCCAGCAGTTCTTTTAGGATTGTGAATATTTTCTTTCATTCTCTTCTTGACTGGCGAGTGTCTGGGCTGAATTCTGGGTAAACTTGATTTGCAGGGCCTTGCAATTTATTTATTTTTTTTCTTGTTTGCTGCAATATTTTTTAATTATCTTTGTTTTTTTGATAGTTTGACAATGATGTGTCTGTTTTTATATTTAAAAATTTAGGTGTCCTCTCTGCTTCCTGGACATCCATATTTAACTCAGTCTGTAGGTTTAATATGTTCTCAAATTTTTGAATAAGTTTTCTGCTCCTGTCTCTTTTCCTTTCCTCTCTGGGATCCCTATCATTCTTATGGTCCTGCTTCTAACAAGAGTCTAATATTTCTCATAGTTTCTTCATTATCCCTTTGTCTTGAATCTCTTCTTCAAAATGTGTAATATGTTCATTTGAATCTTCTATAAATAAAATTCTTAAGCCTGTTTAATTTTATAAAGTGCTTTCTAAATTTTTCAACATCTCATTCAGAATCCCTTTGTAATCTTGTTTTAAATTCAATCTCTTCAGTGAAGAATTCTCCTTGTTGGATTTCCTTTCTGAGATTTTGTGCCTGCCTGTCTGCCTTTGGATGACCTTCCAATAGTTCAATTAACATTTTTAATGTTACTGTTTTGAAGTAATCAAGTTTCTCTATATTTATAGTTTCTTTATATTATTCTCACAGACTTCTGCCCTCACTTTGCTTTTCTATCTTATGTTGAGATGGTATTTGCTTCCTAGGTATGCATATTGCCTTATTATAACTATCTGTGCATGCGTAAGTGCTGTTGGGGCACTAGAGACTTAGCTTTCTTTATCCCCATCTTAGTTTTCCTCAGTTTGGAGTGGCTATAGGAGGGGGGGGTTCTGCGGCTTTAATACATGAACTCAGTTTAAGGGGTGACATCAGTCACTTCTACCTCTTCTTTTGTTCCACAGCAAGCTCTATTCTATGCTCTGGTGATTCACTCCCTGCTTCCCTGTTTCTTTCTTCTGAGGGTAGGGCTCTTCCTAGGTGGGAACAACAGGGTCAAGGTGACCAGGCTCACATTCTAGGATTAATCTGCACTTTCCCCAAAGTTAGTGCTGTGTGTAGCAGGTACACATGTGCTGATTAAACACAACTGCTGCCATGACCTTGCCTTAGCTGCTGCTTCTGCAGGGCTGGGATTTATGTACACTCTTTGTTTACTTTCCCAAAGGATTTCTGAGTTCACTCTAAAATTCTTTGTGCTGTTGGTTGTTTCATGGAGTCTTGGCTCAGTCTGGCTTCTCTTTGATCTCTTCCATGAGTGGAGAGGGAAGGGAGTTTTTGATGTCCATGCCATCATCCCAACTGTGGGTTTCCAAATTCCCTACGTCTGAGTGCGCAGAGTTTCCATTGCCCTGGTGTGGATCTGCACCCATACATGTGTCAGCAAAGGTCGTCCAGGAATTTCACAATATTGTGGCTTGGGAATTCGGTTGCCAGCTCAACACAGTCCCTTTTGCTCCCTGCCATTCTTTTCTCTCTGGTATGACAAACCTTAGTTCTTAAACTCTTTGAGAAAGTCCTGGGACTGTATAGACAAAGAGTCGGATCATTCTATGAGCAACTGTTTTTAGTTGCTTTTAAAAGAGCAGTTATTTCCAGTCTATTCTTTCCACCATGGAGACTTTAGACCTTTGTCAAAAAAGCAACTCTTGCACAATATTACTGGGAATAAAAACTTGTGTAATCAGGCAGTATAGATCCTCCTCAAAAAAATTAAAACAGTTACCACATTCAGCAATTCTACTTCTGGGTAGCCATCTGAACAATGTGAAGTCATTATCAAAGAGTTACAACATTATTTATAATAGTTAAAATAGGAAACAACCTAAATGTCCACTGAGAGATGACGGGGATGGGAAGATATGGTATATACACAAGGGAATATTATTCAATTATAAATAGAAGATGAGTTTGCCAGATGGAGCAAAATGGAAGGAACTCAAGGGTGTTGAGTGAAATATGTCAGAAAGAGAAATATAAATATTGGATTATTTCACCTATATGTGCAACATAAGGAAACCAAGCAGATGAACAAAGACAGTAAAATAAAAACAAAGCAGTGGATACTAACTACAGAACTCCACCAGAGGTGGAGGAGCCCCGGTGGGAGCAGGGTGAAGGGAGTTCAAGGGATGGTAGTTTATGCTTTGTATGCTTATTACTTTCTTCTCTCTCATTCTTCTTTTAGTAGATGGTGGAGGGTGAGGTGGGGGTGCAAAAATCAAGTGAGGAAAAAATACACTTGATTTATTGGAGTTTAATGGAAATCTGCAACCAACAAGAAAATAACTATTCTTATCACACATATATGCAGTATTAAAAAAAAAAACTTGCCACATATGAACATATGAAGTAACTCAAAAATTTCAAAGAATGAAATTAGAAACCACAGTTCTTACTAAAGTGTAACTCAACCAGATGACACTAACAAAAATATGTTTCCATATATTTGGAAATTTGAAAACACATTTCAAAGAACACAGAGGTCAAAGAAAAAAAATAATAACCCTCTACATACCAGGTATGGTAGAACTGATTTATCTATTTTATCTTATTAGATGGGTTTTAAAGAAACGTTTATAGTCCTTTTATATTTTCTTCTATGTCTGAAAGGAACAAATATATCCAAAGAACAAATTTCTCCTTCTTTTATAATATGTAACTCATTTCTTGTTCTCTGCTAACTGAATGTGACATTCCCAGACAATAAAGAAATGAAAGGGTGATAACTGCTGTTTGCTTTTACTGTAAAGGGACTGCAAATGTTTCCACATTAAGTATAGTGACTGTTCTAGGCTGTGCAAAGTCAATGTTCAACAAGTTAAGCAACATCCCTTGCACATGGTAACCGAGTTAACATCATAATGACATAAATAACATTTCCTTTAACTTAGACTTAACTGAATATTTAACCTTCATGTTCTTCTGTGAGATGTCATATAAATTTATTTCCTTGAGGCCTCCCTTGTGTCCTAGAGGTTAAATCTCAGCGCTACTACCACAAAGGCCCTTAGCAGGGACCTGAGTTCTATTTCCAGGCAGGGAGCTGACCCACATGGTGCAGTAGACCTCTCCTGTCTCACCCACTTTTCTCCTTAGCAGTCTATTTCAGTAGTTTCACCTATTCTGTTCCCCACTCTGTCACTGGTGAATCCTCTCACCCCTTTCACCTCTGGCCTTCACCCCAGTTCTTTTATGCCTAAATGAATCTTAAAAACCAAAGCAAATTATACACCCCTGTACTGATGAAATACTTCTTGAAAGGGATTTTTACAACAGTTTAAGAAACCTCTAAAAGATGGAGGAAGGTGGTAAGGAGATGACATAACAGAAACAGCACCCAAGGTATCTACAAAATTATTTAACAAATAATGTGATAGAAAGAAGTGAGGAAAACAGATACAGCAGATATGCTATTGGCTCTGTTCTCTGAACATATTCACATTGTAGGGTATAGAAAAGCTACATTTCTTATATAGGCCCAAGATTTTTTTTTTAAAGAAACAGTACTGTGTTGGCACTTAAAAGCAGAGGAGGGCCCTGGTTAATTCACTTTTTAAAAACAGATTTATTTATTTATGCATACAGAACTGGGATACAGACCAGAGGGGCAGGAACAATGAAATGATTCGATTCACCAGAGACAGAGTGGGGAGCACAGGCAGTCTGACTGAAGTACACTGCTGAGGGGAGTAGTGGGCAGGACAGGAGAGGTCTGCTGTGCCACTTGGGTGGCTCCATGGGGATCGAACCCATGATAGCTTCATAGTGTTGCAACTTAACCCTTTGTGTCACCAGAGGACTGCCTTGGCAAAATTCAGTACCAAACTTTTCTCTCAAATTCAAGTCCTGTGATTTGAATACAATACAAATACTTATTTCAGTATTATTTATCATACAGAAATGACAGTTGGATAGTCAGACACAATGGAAATTAATGTTCAGGGTTCTCGTTTCTCCAGGCTGATGTCCGATAAGAGGCAAGGAACCCTACATGTACCCTTGACCCTACATGAGGGTACTTATATCTGATCCACTTTGGGAGCAAAGATGTCGCAGGCTACAGCTGTGGGGCCTCTTTTCATTACAGACAAGTTCTTTAATCAGTCATGAAAAGAGGCCACCAATGTTTCTTGGCCTTCACAGGAGAGAGAGCCCCAATGTGGTTCTCTCTAGCCCTCAGCAGAGCCCCAGTCTCAGGCTTTTACCTTATTACCTAAAGTAATCAGATTTATAGCATCACTTCATGTATGACTACTTTCCTTTTTTAATTCCCTTTTTGCTATTTCTGAAGAAGACAGATATGCTAACAGCTGAATCAATCACACATACATATACAACTTTAAAGATTTCCCTCCCACTGATATTCCATTTGCACAACTGTATCTACTTTCCTTATGAGGAACCTGTTTTCTCCTGCAGCCCTAGAGAACGCAGACATAAATGCTAGCAAACATACCCCCACCCACAATAAATTCTATATAATGTGTTGTACTTGGTTTTTAATTGTTAATATCCTACAGAATATTTCTAATTCTCTGTCATTTATTTAACCAGTCCCCAATTGATGGACATTTAGATTTAACACTAGCTTATAAAGTAGTCTATGATCTACAATATCATATTCCAGTATTAACATTTTTTCTCTAATATGAAATCATAATCTTAGTTTTAATCTTTCTTGCTTTACCAGTGGCAGAAATATGAGACAGAGGTGCATAGGATGCCTGTCCTTGGGTCTTAGTTTGGTGGTGTCTCCGAGGGAGTCTGCTGAGCTCGGGCTCTTTCCTGCTGCTTGTTCCTTCATTTACATGAGTCCACCCCGAGTCTCTGACCAGTTGAAAACTTTAATTAAGTTGAGGGTTCTCATAGAGAATCCTATATCAGAAACATATCAGCCAAAGCTGATCAAACAAGTTTCCCTCCCAACTCCTTCACTTTAGCCAAGACTGTCTTTATCATTGAACTTAGAATTCACATATACTTTATACACGAGGTCACGATTAAGAGCAAACAATATTTTGTAGGGCATCAAATTATACTCTCAGCTTTCACTAAAGAGCTTCATGAAATCACTTTGGCAATTTCTCTAAAAGCACTGTCAAGGGCATATCCCATACCAGGTTCCATTTAATACAGTTTGCTTAGAACTCACAGGAGACTCTGCTCCCCCCAAGCCCACGATAGTATACTCCCATGAGCTGTGCAATCTATCAGTCATGTTTCTCTCAAGGCCCTGGTTTTTCAAGAAGCCAGGAGTATGGTGCTCATCATAAACTGTCTGGCGTCCCCTTCTCCCTGGTATCAATGTCTCTTTCTTGTTCCTCTAACCCAGCGGTTTCCCACCAGGGGTAATCCCCACTTCAATTCCAGGGCACATCAGTAATGTCTCTGCACAATTTTGGTTGTCACATCTGTTGGGCATCTACTGGGGAGCCCAGAGACTTCCAGTTCTTACCAGCCGCAACGTCAGTGGTGCTGAGGTAGAAGTGACTCTGACATTTTCAAGTGAAGGACTTACTCTGGGAGGGGATCCTAGGTCCCCATTTGAGAAGACATGTGAGTGACTGGTTAAGAGAAGGCTGTTAAGGAAAGTAAGTGATGGGTGTTCCTTATAGGAAGCACTGAGCACACAGAAGGAGCACGGTACCTTGAGGAGTCTGAATGCCATCACCCAGCACATCCGGCCTTGCTCATCTTCTGCACAGAGCATTCGCATCTCTTTAGTTTCACTCCTGACTTTGTTTGGCTGAAAGAGTTAAGAGAAGGCCCAGTTAGTGTCACAGAGCGGATCAGAGGTATGCCTCAGGTTAAGGAAGGCTGCAGCTTGCACACACCAGAGGACCAGACACCAGAGAGATGTGTGTAACTGCCACATTCTGACACCAGTCTGTCACCATCCAGCTGGCACAGACAAGCTCCGATGATATAGGTACTGCTATGTGGTTGAACAGTTGTCCTCTGACTGGGGGGCTCCAAGACACAACCATGAAGGTAAGGTGGCAGGCATGATGAAGCCGGACGGCGAGCACATAAGGCTGTGGAAAGAAATCTGGGTTCCTCTGCCTTATGAGGATAAGATTTCCAGTAAGATGGCGGAGGCAGTTTGAAGAGGTCAGATGGGGAAAAGCCCCAGAAGTCCCAGGTTATGGAGTGTCTGAGTGGCTCTGTATGGAAGCTTCACAGTGAGACCAACATAACCCCAGAAAAGGGGATGCCAGAACTAGTAGGCAAGGTGGGGACCCAGCTCACACCCTGGCTTAATGTTTGGTGGAAAGCAGAACTGGCACAAGCTTATACAGTTGGCTCGCCAAGTACATCTCAAATTCAGACACAAGGGACAGACACCTTGGAAATCCAGAGGGGATCAAGGACACGAATGACTGTCTTTCATGTGTCAAGACTAGGGCAGAAGCAGAGCCCACTGGCCCTGAGAAAGAAGGCCACAGCCATTGTGGGCCAAGGGGGTCAGGCGATGCTGGCTACCTGGCCTGCACGAGCCTGGCTCCCTCCTCCAGCCTCTCCTGCAATGGCAGTCCCACCACGCTTTTGCATGACCTCAGACCTTAAGGTTTGGGGTGAGCTCCTATGACCAGCCCTTCAAAGGCACCTCACTAAGTTAGTTATAAGGTGGGTTTTAAGATGGAGTGTGCCTGCTTTCCATCCTCTCTGGATAGAGCAAGTAGAGGAGCCACTCACAGGCTACTGGCAGCCAAGACTGTCTCCATTTCCACCCTGTGAGCATATGGAAGACTTGACAAGATACTGAAGGTAAAAGTCTCAGGAGAGAATCTCCTATTAACTGAGAGTGATCAGTTAATAGTATTAACTATTACGAGGACCAACAGCAATGGACAGTGTCACCAGGAGAGAAGGAGACCCCTGCTCATGGGGGCACATGGAAGGGAAGGATGTGTGTGTGTGTATGGGTGCTTATATCTGTAGGCGTGTGCATGTGTGTGCCTGTGTCAGCATGAGCATTGCCTCACGCATACGAGCAGAGGGTGACAGGGCTGTGGCCACTGCTCTTGACTTTGCCAGTGACTGGAAAGGCCACACAGAAGGCTCAGACTGGGGGTCACTCATTTGTGAGCCCATTGGTGGGCACTGTCCCTCATCTGTTTTGCTTTCCCTGAGCTCCTGAGCTACTCAAACACATCGAGCTCACACATCATAAGCACACGAGAAGTAATTTAAATGAAAAAACTAATCTGAATGAAGCATAACATGAATGTAAAAACATCCAATGGGAAACTGTCTCTGTTTCAAAAACAAGAAAGCAACAACCAGAAGAGGAAGTCACTGCCCAATTCCAAAGTTTCCAGTGGGTTAACAGGTGACACCTCAGGAGAGACTGGAGATGGAGTACCTTTATGCAGAAGCCGAAGTCTGTGGGGGCACCGTACTGCTTCTTGCCAGCAATCAGGGAGAAGATGTTGCTGTCATCCAGGTCGGCAAGCAGCTGCAGGTGCCGGGGCTCCTGTGGCAGGTGGGCAGGATTTACTAGAGAACTCACACAAAGCAGAGAGCAAACTGCTTCATGCCCTGCTTAGAGGGCAGCTGTGCATGCTGTCAGTGTATGTGCTGGTATCTCAAACACAATCAGTGTATAGAACAAGCCCACATTCACTCAGCCCTGTCAAAAAGCCCACCTTCCACTTCTAAGACATAGGGCTATTAGAAGGCCTCACAGATGAATGTACTTGCATGCTAGGATGTATTTGATACTCCTGCCAAATCAAAGCTCCCAAACCAAATACTCAAATGAAAACCAGGAGTCCTCAATATCTACCCTGTTCTGATTCCTGCTTTAGGCTACAAATGTTCCTTGGTTCAGCATCTGTGACAACAGTGACTAACCAAGAATTAAGCCGTGAAAGGCCCATCCTGGTCTGCACTGGATGGAAGACCTCCACCCACAGAGAGAGGGGCTGGCTGCCCACATCTTCAGCAGCTGCTCAATCCCTAGCATATCACTAAGTCGGTCCAATGCCCAACACCCTCACCTGAGTCCCCCCTATTTTCCCTCCTCTCCTAGCAAGAGCAGAAGAGACCCTGAGAGCTAGAAAGTAAAGGTGAGACAAAAGCAGGCTGGCACCACCCCTACTGAGGACATTACAAGAAAACATTAGGTGAGAATATGCAAACCCACCAAAGTGCCGCCAGCAAGGGGAGGCTGCACTGCTCTCCACTCTCTCTAGAGGCCGGCAGCCCTTACAGCCCTTACACTTCTTCCCCAGGGGCAAATACAAGTGTAACTCACTCCATGAAATGTCTATAACAAAACAAATTAGACTGGCATGAGGGGTATAGTAAACTGTTAAACACCTTTAGGAACAGCCAGGATCCCAGTCACTGAATCAGGACAACTAAGCATCTTTCAAGTGACTGAGCAGCCAGGAGCTCTGCTCCTAACCCTCGTAGGGGCACGAAATAGTCAGCTTGGGGATGCAGGAAGGATACTGCTGGAGAGGTGAAGGAGGGACAGAGTTTACAGGAGCAGGAGAGATGCAATCTGGGTATAGGAGGGGGCCAAAGCCCAATGGGTACAGCCTGGAGGCTGTTAGATTTGGTGAACACCTGGTTTCTGAGCTAGAGCAGCAGACCAGTCACTCTATGAGTGTAGCTGTTATTTGATTCACTTAATAAGTTACCATAAACATGTAGGGACCTAAGGTATATTTTCAAATGAAGCCCAACTCATTCTGAACACTCATAGCCTGTGCGACTGGCAGTCGCGTGCTCTGAAACTCACCTTTGAAGCTCCCTTGGTGGAACAGTAAAGGCCAGATCTCCGCAAACACACATACAGCTTTTTCCATGACTTCCTTCCTAGCTCTTTTACATGCAAAACCCCTTGAATTTCAGGACAACTACTGGAGTTTAGAAAATTCTGTTGAAGATGAAGTTTTAAGTCAGATAAAGGTAACAATAATTAAAACACATAATTCAACACTGCTAATATTTTGATATTTTTTGAATTACTAAAATATTCTTTTGTCAAATGGAGAGTTCTCAATTGATTTGTTCTCTTTCAACAGTCTGTTATCCCATCAAAAGTGATGCTGCCTAGTACATAGTATTTAAATACACACAAATGGACCTTTTTAACACTGTCAAGAAACACATTCATGAATACTTATACAGACAGTATTTTTAAGGATGCTGCCCTTTACTCTATCTTCACATATAATAAACCGGGCTGATCATCAGAATTAGGACAGCAGAAGTGCCAGGGGCAACTTAAGATATGAGGACTGAGCCAGCAGTCAGCTGTCACGTCACCCATGTGTCCTCCAACTGGAAGGGGTGCAGCGGCGTCTGAGCACATGGTGTCTCTCGGCCGCCGGGAGGCAGTCACTGTCCCAGCTCACGGCACCCGCAGGCACATCTTCCCATGGGAAAGCGGCCAAGAGTAAGGTCAGGCACAAGGCCAGGGTGGTGATGTCGGTGGGTCCTCGCTACGGGACTAAAAGGGGACAGCTTTCCCTGGGGGCGGGGCAGAGGTGTGATGCACCTGGCTGGCTTTCTGGAGGCCCAGAGGTCACTGCACTGTTCTCACATCCAACCTCAAGCAGGCAATTAAAAAGCAATTAGTGGCTCTGATGTCACTGTGTACAGACACAATAACTAAATGTTAACAACTCTTGCCAGAACTCCTGCCAGGACAGCTAGATGTTGCAGTCTGGAGGCGCGGGAAGAACATGGCAGCATAGAGCTCTGAAGGGTCCGTCTTTTAGGAGGGAGAGACAAACCTCGTGATCTGCAGACCGACAGGGCTAAGAGCAGATTCCTGTAGGAACTAAACTTAGTAGTTTAGTTTGCCACCTGGAAAGTGGTAAATACTTGTTCTCTCACTTAAGTTGTTGTAAATACATGTTTTGAGGGGTTCAACAGTAAGAGACCATTTCTATTCCCAACTCTCCATAGAAAATGGGCTTAGAATATACTTTAGGGAGCAGGTCCACTAAGACAAATGTCCTTGTTTTCAATATACAATAAGGTTTCTTTAAGAAGGGTTTTACTGCAACTGTTTTCTAGTATGAACTGGACTCATTATTTCCAAAGAGACTTCCCAGCAGCAGTGGGCCCATGCCTGGCATGGGTGGGAACCCTGCAGAGCAACTTCTCCACCATGCCCGCCACGCCCAGATGGCAGGGATGCAGCTACCCTGGTGTCAGGGCGTGTTTGTCCCGCCCGTAAGCTCTAGTTTCATCTTAAAAGAGCCTGACTGCACACTGATGTCCCAAGTAAGCACTTATTTCTGGTTAGCCTTAGCCCCATTAGAAACCAAGGCTACTACGTGCTAAAAGAGCAACCACTGCAATGTACTATCCGAACACTTTCACAGCAGTTGATCTCTGACCCGTACCTGTAAAAGCTGGGTTTGACTACCATTGGACTGTTGGCACCATGTCACCATCTGTTCTGGAAAGAAATTCTATGGAAACAGAAACAAATGTTCAAAGTTAGCTTCAAAATAGGAAAAAGGTATGTTTATAGTGTGTGCCACCACCAAAAACATTCCTAAGGTCTGATTATTTACATTTGTATTAAAACAATGGTACTTTTTATTCCTCTTATCACACAGTGGAGATACCCACTCCAAATGGTTATATTAAGTTCCTGAAATGTTTAGTTCATATTTGGAGTATTTATTATATTTAATGTGGATCCATGCAACAAGTGCACACCAAGGTGAAGATGGCCCCTCAGCTGTGATAGGGGTACCTGGCTGGAGATAAGTCCCTGAAATTAAAAGGTGAGCATAGTGATGTGAAACAGCTTTCTGGTGGATTATCCAGTACTGTTACCGAATTTCTTACTGTCAAATAAAGAGGCAGCTAAATTATCAGAGCCAGAAGCTGGCAATGGCTCTTGTCTCCCTATTAGCATAGCTACTGCATGATTAGAGAAAGGAGCACAGATATGAAGCTCTCTGTGCTAATATACAAACCCCTAATCCTACTCATTCTTCCATAAATAATCATAATAACAGCTACTGTAATTTTTTGTTCAATTGAGCCATTGACCAAGTAGTTCCAGTTTTTTTTTGTCTTAAAGATTTATTTATTAATTGAGACTTACAAAACTGGGATACAAGCCAAAGGTGCAGGGGCGGTGAGAGGATTCACCAGAGACAGAGTGGGGAGCAGAATAGGCCAACTGATGAAGTACACTGCCAAGGGGAGAAACGGGTGAGTCAGGAGAGTCTGCTGCGCCGTGTCAATCACCTCCAGGGCTGGGGATCGAACTCGCACTGAAGCTTCCGTGGCTAGCTTGCAGTGCTGCATCCTAACCCACTGCACCACCAGGGAGGGCCAAGTAGCTCCAGTTTAATCAAGAGCTTTCAAAATAATTTAAAAAAAACCTGGCTTCTCCTTGCTCTTGTCACTTGGGGTTGCATCATTTTCTCAGTACCAGCAGTGCACAGCATTTAGTTACACATCAGCGACTGAGTTTTGAGCAAGGGTTGCTGTGTTAAAGAACAACTCAGATTCTCATACCCTTAAATCTATTACTTAACTGCTACTGTCAAACCCAAGAATAAACTGAAAGATTTCAAGAGTTCTACACCCCAAACCACCAGAGATTAGACTTACCATAGGATTTTTGAAAAATTCATATTTGGCATAATTCTTCCGGAATAGAAATTTACTTTCACTTGCCATGGTACTTTCCACCTGCGCCACTAATTCATGGTCTTCCAAGCACCTTTCTGTGGAAATGTAGCATGTGTGAGAAAAACAGGAGACTCTTTCAAGGTAGCTATACAATCAGTTACAACACCTGGCTCAACTTTCTGTTCTTTACACACTGAAGAGAACGGAAATAGGGAAATAAACAAAATATGAACTGCCCAATACTTAAAAGAGATAGGTAGAAGGGCCAATCCTTACTTTTAAGTACTTCTTTTCAATTTGCTATCAACAAAAAATTGAGGGTCACATAAAGCCTCTGAGCAAATGACTCTGTTGAGGAAGAGCACAGACTACTCCAACTGGGAAACACCTAAACAAAGAGCGGAAGGAGGGCACTGAGTAAGGAGGACCTACTGGGTGGTGCGCGGGGGAGAAAGTGGCAGCAGAGGGCAACAATGCTTCTGTTTCTGTGGAACTCAGCTGCTTGAATGCTATCAAGGGGCAGAATTTGGTAAAGGATCACTACACAATCAGTCTGTCCAAACACACTCATCTTTAAGGCTGAAGCCCACACTACCCGATCTCAAAACGACTAGATGAGATTGTTAGGGCAGAGAGAAACGCAGTTGCTCACTGCCCCCAGTGCATTGGCATGGTCCTGGAGAGATGTTTCTCTCACCCAGTGAAGCTCTGGCCCCACCAGGAGCAGTGAGACCTGGACTTGTTCTCAGTACCATTTTACTCCAAGGGCACTACACTTTCTCCCACACATCTCCTCCCACACTGACTTGAGAGTTGAGAGGGTCAAGAGAGAACTAACTGTATGAAACAATGGAACCAGTAATGTGAGTAGACCCACCCTAACATCAGTGGATGAACCGATGCCAAAATGCTAGAGAATCAGAAGCTACAAAACTGACAGAAAAGAGGGAACTAAACGCGTTGTCTAAACACTGCTTTTGTGCGCCCACAGCAGAATTTGTGTGCCCACAGCAGAATCTAGAGAAGTCCTGCATTGAAGGAAGTGATCAAGTGTAGTGCGAATGTTTCATGTTTCAGAGTCAACGTCATCTGAGCATCAGGAACATTCCCACCGATGAAGGATACCACCCCTTTGGTATCCGGGGACACACAGCATGCAGAGCACATCCAGCTTGGTTATTACCTAAGAGGGTATGTTGGCAAAAATAAATTTAAAGCTAAATTTCCAAGAAAGGAATTTCCTTCCCATAACTACCAGAAAGTTCACATTCAGCCTTAATACTGCCTATGCTACTCACAGGCCCATTTGTCCCTAGTGGTGGGTTATCTGCTAGCAACACATGAACCAAAACACTTCTTACCACAGCAAGAGAGAAAAACACATATAGCCTGAGCCTGTGATTAGTGGTATGGCTTGCTTTATTTTTGTTCAGAGAAAATATTTCTGTAATATAGCAAGAAAACCAGTAACTCAATAACCTATGAGTTTACAGAATTAAAAAAAATTTACCAGGTAAAGACAGATATAAAAGAAGAAAGGTGGCAGCATTCTCAGTGAGGATGAGGTAGTATTTTGTGTCTAAAAAAGTACTGAGGAGAGACCAAGAGCACTGAGGGGAACCACTGGCCCTCAAGGTCCAGTGACCAACTACATGCAGGCATGGCGCCCCACCCATGACTCTTCCTGTTCCCTGAGCCTTTGGTGAGATCCCGGAAGTTGCACTCAGCAGTGTAAACAGACATGGAAGCTGCCTGCTTCAGCCGTCTGCAGCTGCCAGGTGGAAGGGCAGGGGAACAAGGAAGCTGTGCACTCTGACAGGAGCGCGTCTCTGCTTGCACTGGTGACACCAGGAAGGCCCAGGACACCTACAGGCGCAGATAACAAGAGCTGTTTCCAAGTCCCTTTTCCACACTCAGAGTTAGAAAACAGCGAGCAGCTGTGGGTCCAGAAGACTGTCCAAGGCCCTTTTTGAGATCAGAAACTGTGTGTGTTCCCAGCCTGTAGCAGTTTTCAGAGCTGGCAGAAAGGCACCAGATACCATTAGTTCAAAACCCTTTGTTCCAGTTCTCTATGATACAAAAGATACATTTTCAAATGACTCTGGTTGATAATATTAAGCAATCACATTACCACCTATAAACATATGATCACAATGGCCTCATATAAAATTGGAACCCAAGATTTCATTGCAGGGTTCTGAAAGACTTTCAGTACAAATGGAAGAGGCAGAGACTTCTGAAGACCATGTGTATTTTTCACATTTTTGTAATTGTTTAAAGTCCAAGGATTTATACAATCACCATATTTAAAACCACACAACTTAAAATAGCAAATCTTATTTCTGTGTTAATACATGCAACAAACACACACCTCCTTAGCAGCAAGCCAAGTGGCACAGACTGGTGAGGGGGCAGTGACATCCTACCTGGCTGGTCCTGCCCACACCAGCCCTTTGTCACCCAGCACTGTGCACTGAGCGTGGAATGCTGAGCTGGCAGTCTAGGGCTTTCTGGACTGTGAGAAACTGTGAACAAGTTCATAGGCAAGATAACAAGCCCTCAGGGAGTTTCTTTGACACCTGGATACTTAAAATAGGAGGTTTTCTTCTATTTATAGATTCCAGTGGGGCAAAGATAATGTGTTGATACCTTTTTGATGTAACAGACATATAGAGGTGAGAGATAACTGGCCTAGGAGGCCCCTCTGGGAACCAAGGGCTGCAGACCACAGGTGTTCCTTTAGGACTTGTCTGTGGGTCTAGCTACCAGTGCCCAACCATGTCCAGCCAGTATTTTTTTTTTTAAAGATTTATTTATTTGTACATACAGAACTGGGGTACAGGCCAGAGACTCAGGGGCAGTGAGAGACTTCACCAGAGACAGAGTGGGGAACAGAACAGGCAGATCGACGAAGTACACTGCTGAGGGGAGCAGCGGACGGGTCAGGAGAGGTCTGCCGCACCATGTGGTCTCCTCCGGGGCAGGCGGGGATCAAACTCGTGCGGAAGTGGCTTTAGTGCTTTAACCCGCTGCGCCACCAGGGAGGGCCCCAGCCAGTTTTTTAATGGGCAATGCTGCTGAATTTATCACCTGACCAAGAACAAATTCAAGTCTTAACAGCCCAAGTAACATTTTGTCCTTCTCCCTCGGGCATTCCTTAATTCATATAGGAACAGAATTTCTTAGATCCTTGAAAATTCATAGGACACAGCTGTGATTTCTTTTCAATGGGCTGCATGTTTCAATTCCAGTCGCTTCTCTCTCATCTGTCCTGAAGCCAGGCTCATTTCCTATTCCTTGAAATTCTTTAAAAAAACTATGTTTTCAAGATACAGCTGCAGACTGGCTTTTTGCCATCTCTTTATCTATCATGTGGGAAGTTGTCCTGGCTGAAGTAAGTTTCTCAAAGACTCGCAGATCATGAGCTTGGGGTAGACAAGTGGCAATACCTCCAACAATGACCACCCAGTCCTGCCCCACTGGATGGACATGGCAGCGAGTGGGTGGCATTGCTTGGGGATCGTGTTCCCATCTGAGAACTCTATGCCAAATACAGAGACTGAAAACCCCCAACAGACAGAACTCTGGGGACTCACTAACACAGGAGGAGATCACAGAACACTCTGGAGCAGGAACCCTCGAAATCATAAAACACAAACATGCTTACTGGCCATTGATCACTAAGGGCTTGGCCTACCAAGGACTTGGCACCAACTGCTGGCAAGTGAACTGAGCAGCTGACATGGGGCATTAAGAAGGGTCATTTGACCTGGCTCTGGCAACAAGCACAGTTCAGAGAGAGGGCAGGAAAATTCCCACCAGAAGCGAATGGGCTGCCACTGTGCCTGTTACTCTGGGGACTGACACCCAGAGAGAGCTGCTGGAGGTTTTGGACACTCACATACTGCATGGTCTCCTGGTGGCAAGGAAACCATCTCCTAATGGCTCTTGGGAACAACTGCATCTTTTCTAAATCACTCCTTCCTGCATATGGAAAAGGCTTCATATTGTAAAGAACTGAATATTTTGGCTGCAACGATCAATATAATAAATGTGCTTAGAAATTCTCAATTTCTGAAACTAAGCAGACGAAGAATGCTGTATGAATTGGTTTACTTATGCCCTCAGTTATTGGGAGCTCAGGCAACTATGTGCGTTAGGCTTTGATCTATAAGTACCTTCTGCCCTTTACCCAAGCCACAGCCCTGCACACATGGAAGGCCCAGAAGCATCCCCAACACAGGATACAAGAGAAAATGACTTTCTAAAAGGAGATGGGGAAATGGTCCAGGTGGCCTCTGTGTGTGCTAGGCCCCAGGAACATTACCCAATCCAAAGAACTGCAAAAGAGTCAGATGTGCTCACATCTTGGTCCAGGGCACTTAGCACCCCCACCCAGGGCTCCTGAGAGGAGCTTCCACACTGCCTACCCATGTGTGGGAACACAACAGGTCTGCACTGTCAGTTTCCACACCAGGAGGTATCTGACAACCAAATCCTGGGGAAAATCAAAGAAATAAGATTTCTATCTAAGCAGCAACTGAACTGATTTTAAAAAATAAATCAATCAATCACAGGTTAGGATCACAAACAAAGGAATACACAGGAACAGAAGAGCAAGAAGCTCCTGATGAGCAATGGAAAGTTTCCTTGGGTACTGTCCTCATAGGATGGCAGGACTTTGTGGTTCTGAAATCCTCAAAGAGCCTCTACAAAACCAGTTACCAGGAAGCGGTGTCTACTCGCTGACAACCAGAAAGTTAGAGGAGGTGGGAAGAGGGTAGAAGAAAAGTGAGAAAGAACTTTCTAAGGCCCTTTCGTGTAGCTGAAAATCTAGTTATGTGTCAAACAGGATCCAAAATTTGACCCAAATGATTTTTGTCTTTTGCCATTTCATTGCTCCCTGGTGGCTGATCTTTTCATTGATTTTATGTAAAGTATGATCCACCCTAGTGCATAACAAGAACACTGTGATACTACGTTAAGATTCAAACTTAGATGAAGCTGCTTTATGGTGCACATCCACCCCCAGTGGCCTCTCTGGCTCTCCTGCAGCCCGTCACAGGCTCCCTCATTGCTGTCAGCTGGCTGAACTGCCCCCTCCAGAGTGAGGCCACAGTCCTGAAAGTGGCAGGCCCTCCCTAGGCACTGCCAGGCTCCCCTCCCTGACCATGGGAAGCAGGACCCTCATTGCCCGGTTTCCCAGCCAAGTCACAGGCTTCACCATCCAAGAGCAAGATTCCAAATGCACCAGTCAGAGAAGGTTGGGAGGGAGGACAGTGATGTTTTGGTGGAAAGAGGGCAGGCAGGCAAATGGTAGACGTACAGAGAGGGCCTGCTCAGCATAGTGACAGTGGCAGGGGACACACAGATCACACATTTGACATTTGGCAGCAGTGGGTTTCATCTGACTACATGCCAAGCAACCCCAGCTGGGTCCCCTACCTAGTCCCAGATGCGGGTGGTGCTCCACCAGTGTCCAGCTGTTGTCATCCACACAGTGACTTCTGTACACAAGCAACTGGCACAGGTCCCTGGCTGTCATGTCTGCTAGGATTTCCACAACTTTGCTTGTCCCGTCTTCACTGAAGACTTTAACATCCTGTAACACATAAAGAGGATCAGATGAATGACTTCTGGGTCTTTTAAGAAATAAAAACAGAATGAAACAGAAAGATAAAAAAGCAGTGCTCTGATACATATGTAACTGTTCCTCTGAGCAGGAGTAAGGCAAACGGCTGACCCATCGACACCCCCCTCTTCGTGGGGCAAGGATGCATGACCACAACAGGGAGTCTAAAATGACCCAAACACCTCAGGGAAAAGCACAGGGACAGACCAGAATGTACACATGGCTGCTTCTCAACAGCCAGTTGTTAGAATCAACATAATTCATTGAAAACACTACTGATAGTCCAGTTTTGCATGGGGCATTTTATAAGTGAACCAGTACAAAAATAAAAGATAGAGCCTTTACAATTCCATTTGCTCTCCATTCCAGGGGTGCAAGGTTCAATGCCAGCATCCACTGACTTTCTTATCCCACCCACCTACATACTTCGTATACACTTAGGCTTAAGAAAAAGTTGAGAAATATTCATGTGAATATTCTAATATTTAAATTAACATGAAGAAGGGGAGAGTGAGAACATCATCACAAATTCTTTGGGCCCTCCAAAATTACAAGCAAGTTATATGTTCCTAGTACTATTCAAACCCTAAAAAATAAACAGCTCCCAACAAAGGTACAGTGAAGTAGAAATGCAGATTATAAATCTATGACTCTGTTGCAATCACAAAATAGAGATAACCTTTAAGGGAACACAGATGCTTTTTAAAAATCTTACCTCAACAGCATGGAAAAAGCAATCAGAAGAACATGAGGGCATTTTAAATGGAGAGTGCCTCTTAAAAGGAGGTTTATCCTTGGCCTCTCCCCACGTTCCTGGCAGGCCCCCTCGCGTACTGACCCACGGCTAGAGCCCTTGTGGACAGGGCCCTGGCAGACCGGCAGTCTCCAGGCAGTCTGAAAGAGCTGTGAGCTGCCTCACAGGTCCTCTAGGTAGTGCAGTTGGTCACCAATCAGGCCCCTCCCTGGACCTGATGCAATCACCCCCTCCCCCCCATTTGCTCCCCACTTCGGTGTGAGCACCTGCCCAAGGTAGAGGCGATGACAAAACAACAACATCATGGCTCGCAGACCAACACATGAGAGAAACCCCACTTGAAGTTTTCCCATGACAGTGAAGTCACACTTGGGACTCGCAGCCGGAGTGTGTGTCCTTTGAATTCTGCCTGGCTGCCAAGTCTCTTAGAAATCTTTGTTCCTGCAACTGAAGCCCTCAGCGGCAACTCTGGAGTGGGAGCATCCATGGCCATGAATTTCAGCTGGTCCTGTCCCTCGGGATCTCATGCCCAGTTCTTGTTCCCTTTGCTCAGTCTGGGTATATTCCCCCTGAGAGAGGTCTGGCAAGGAAGGGGCAGGGAGCAGGGCCATGATACCTGCCTTCTACCTCTCAGGTACAGCTCCCCCAACCCAGAGAACTCCCAGCACACCCACGGACTGGGTAAGTCTCTAAGGACCTGCATATTTTTTAAAAAAAGAAACTCCACCTCTTTCCCAGAAGGTATAGTACATCTCACTTAATGAATAGAAACACTACTACAAAACCAAGAAAATATTATAGTATAGCTGACAGGACCAACTATATAAAATTAGACAAAAAGGCCCTCCCTGGTGGTGCAGCAGGTTAAAGCACAGCACTGAGAATCTAAAGCCGCTTCCGCATGAGTTCGATTCCCGCCTGCCCCGGAGGAGACCACATGGCATGGCAGACCTCTCCTGGCCTGCCCGCCCACTGCTCCCCTCAGCAGTGTACTTCGTTGATCTGCCTGTTCTGTTCCCCACTCTGTCTCTGGTGAAGCCTCTCACCGCCCCTGAGCCTCTGGCCTGTACCCCAGTTCTGTATGCACAAATAAATAAATCTTTAAAAAAAAAATTAGACAAAAAAACTTGTCTCAGAAAAAAAAACACCCAAAACTTTTAGGGCCCTTCTGGTGGCATAAAGGGTTAAAGCACAGCACTGTGAAGCTATCTGAAGTCACTGTAGCAAGAGTTCAACCCAAGCCAGGGAGCTGACCCACATGGTGCAGCTGACCTCTCCTGACCCACCCACTGCTCCCCTCAGCAGTGTATTTCAGTTGATCTGCCTGTTCCGCTCCCTACTCTGTCTCTGGTGAATCCTCTTAACCTCCAGACCTCTGACCTATACCCTAGTTCTTATATGCATAAATAAATCAATCTTAAAAAAAAAAAAAACTTTTAAAAACAAATGCATCATTACAAGTTAATTTATAAAATATACAACAAATTCATGCAATTCCTTATAAATATGCTAATTGATCACCCACCATTGTTTTATATTTCAACTACCCAAATCAGTATGCTCCCAGAGTTCCTGCTTTCCTAAAGTTTCTAGATGAGTTTATCTGCATTTACAATTACCTTCTCTAACAAACTTATGTTCATTTGGCATTTCACATCTTGCCAAGTTCATATGTCTCTTTTCCAGCCCCAAACCAGCTGTGGCACCAGTTTTTAAAATATTTTCAGCCCTACCATATTTTTTCTTTAAACTTGCTCATGTTTCTGTTGCCCCATGGTCATCCCCCCAAAGAGCTATATATAGTCTGAGTATTAAAAGCTATGATGTGCCTTGTCATAAGGCCATGTCCACCACTGTCGGATTCCCAGAGCCAGTCGCTGGCAGGGCTTGCAAGGTGGGGGTGGGGTGTGAGAGTGGGCACTGCTACAGCACTGGGCAGACACAGATACAAAGGGAAGTGCATGCTAGTGAAAGGACTTCATATCCCACACCGGACAGCACTCGCAGTTGCCACCTCACACTCACTAGAGTCTGCTGACCACAAATGAAACAAACCCCAAGAAAGAAAACCAAGCTCAAGTCATTGCATATACCAGCAAAGAGGAATGAGGAGCATGTCTAGAGCCACAGATGTAAGCAACACTAAGGAAGGCATGAAAGAGATTGTTAATGAACCAGCAGCGACTGCCACGAGTTCTAAAAGCCATATAGGCCATGCCAACTGCCCTTCAGTCACCACCTGGGCAGTGTTAACTGCCTTTGGTGCAGCGATCTGGAGCACAGGGTGGGGACAGGTCAAGAGGGCCAGCAGTTCCCTAGAGCCCAAGGATCTCAGATAGGGTGGGTGCAGAGGTTCTCCCGAGATAGTAACTCATGCTTAGTGGGGAGATCTCTACCTGGGGCATTTAATTTCCTAGGATATATTCAACTCATCTAGAGGACATATGGACAAGCCTGGGGCTGGATGCAAGAACGTGGATCACAACACCCTGCAGAGTCAGTCAAGTTCAGTCACGTCCTTGGTCTGTGATTTTAGGCATTAATAACAACTTAATAATCTGTTACACAACTGCAGACCTGAGCAGACACCATGGTAGGGAGGGCAAGCTTAGGAACCTGAAGGCAGCTTTCTGCTCAGGTCTGCAATTGTGAGAAAGGGAATCTCCTGACTGATTCGATGCAGCAGAAGGTCAACCCTTCAATGTGCAATTTTCTTTTCTTCACTGCTTGAGAAACTAATTGCTTTTAAGAATAGTGCTGCTTAAGAGGCATACTCTTGTCAGTGGTATGGAATTCTTCTTTTTCAGACTTAGATGGGGAAGGAATGCTTCGCCAGTTACCCTTCTTCAGCTCTGATGTCACTTTTTATATATTCATTTTATAAAGAAGAAAGCAAACTTGAAGGAAGGAGTTTAGGAACAGTCAGGACTGAGGTTTTATCATCTCCACTGCCCCAGATGGCATTCTGGGTAGCCTGGCTTTTGTCTTGGTGCTCCAAGGTAAACATGGTAAACAAGGTAAACATGCTGTCCCTCCCACTCTGGCTTTATTTACAGGACACACTGTAAATAAAGCTGACTGACTGACAACTGGCTCAGAATCTCCTTATGAATTGACATCTCTTGGCTTTGGCTGATGACACTGTAAAAATAGTGGGACACTAGCACTTTGTTCTCAGAGCCATTTGCAGAGGAGTGTGTCCCTCGGTGAACACCCAGCCCTGGGTGCAAGGATTGAGCAAAGCAGAAGAGCCCCAAAACTCTGCACAAAAACCAAGAGAAGAGAGGTTTGAATAGGAATTCTCCGCCTGCCCTGTCTTAGTCTTTCACCTTTATCCAACTCACTTCTTATTAAGAAATTCTCTTAGATCCAGTCTGAATGCAGTTTTCAAACTGATTAGCTGGACTTTGAGCAACTCCCACAGCTTCTTGCAAATATGGAGGGGACCACTGCGTGGAGAAGTCAGTTTGTAGTCTAAGGGAATCCAGGGAGTGTCCTCAGCAAGGAGGGCAGGCGGGAGAGAGTACTGTGCCCAGGCGCAGGGTGGGGAAGTCACCTCCTAGAGTTGCAGGAGAGACAGGGCATGCTGCACCTGCTCTGTGGCTACACCTGATACAGGTTCCCTCACCACACAGACAACATGTACAACCACCTGTTCATTTACATTGCCTGAACAAGTATGCCAACAATCTGTTGATTTAAAGCTGAATCAAAATATTTCAAGTGCTCACAAATCTTTTCTAAAGAAATTAAAATTCTAAAGTCACAGAGATGTTGCATTGTTGCTTTAGAGTCCCTCTGAGGACTTTTCACATCCATTGTCTCTCACTGCCTGAAGAGAAGGTGACCAGATTCCAGCTGAGTAGCCTACAGCTACCTTTATACCTAACAGCAGTCTGTTTGGTCTCATTTAGAAAAATCACGTTTGATGCACTCTTTTGCATTTTTTTTTTTTTTGATTTTCTAGAATGGATATAAATACAGATAGATTGTTTTGGAAAAAGTAATTTTTGTAAAATAGTATCATTTTACAGAAAATAAAAGCTATGCAAAGAAGATGTCCTTGGGTATACTAGAGTAGAGATCCTGACTCTATGGAGCTGAGTAGAGACACTGTAGGTCTCTGGACTTTTGAGTTTCTCATCTGTGACACAGGGTGACACCAGCCAAGCCACACATGCATTCTGCAGGTACCTGCCAATCAACTGAGGGCCCACTGTTGCTGTCATGGTGATGTCTGTGGGCCTCTCCTTCTCTCCTGGAAAGCAAGTCTGTGTGTTCATCGTTCTTGGACCTGCCCTGCTTACCTGTCCATCTTCTGGGTGAATTGAAGCCAGGTTAGAGGAACTGGCAAAACTACTTTGGAAACCACAGCTCCTCCTAAAATGCACTGTTATTTGACCGATGTTACTTCAAATCTTCTTTCAGTCCTACACATTCGGTTTCCAGGTCTATGTATAGTAGACTGGTCTGTTGGACACATGCAGAGAGAAAAGAAGTCTCTGCTAAGCATGCTCCAAAGGTGTGATCAGATATTCTGCCCAGATCTCCACAGCATAAGTTCACATTTATGAAAGCTGTGAAAGGTGGTTAACTCAGAATAAAAAAGAAAGGATCTTTACTCAAATGTATTTGATTTGGGGGCATGTATTCTTTTCCTAGATGTAAGCACAATAGTGACCCCCAGGATGTGTTCCAAGTTGGGAGGGGACAGATAATAAAGGATAATCCCTCTCACACACATGTGCACACACAAACATGTACACCTATGAATGCATGCATGACCACTCACACACACTTGCATTATTATTTTTTTTATTATAATAAAGATAATTTTTCATGACATATTTAGAAAATACAATAAGGGACAAAGAAGAAAAAGTATCATCGTTACTGTAGTATGGAGCCAAGGGCTCAGAAACCCCAAAAGGCAGTCCTGACCATGGTAATCAAGCAGGCCATTCAAAATCAGTGCTTGCAACATGCATCTGGAGTCATAGAACTGCACAATCTTCAACTAGAAATGTGACTCCTGTGATGTACCGAGGGAAATAATTCAAAATGTGACAAAAACTATATTATAGCCACTAAGGAATCAATAACTGGAAATCTAGGCAAATGTACAGCCACAGAAAAGTGCCAAAGTGTGGCACAAATACTCCTAACCACTATACACCACTACAGTGTTCTTTTTATGTCAGAAGCACAAAAAATATGGTATATTAAACAAACACATACAAAATTATATTTATTTGACTGAAACCATATACATACAGAGGGAGAAGACATATTATGAGCAAAAGGAAATGGCTGGCATTTTCTTTTAATATTGGTGAAGTACTACTGGTTGTAAAATAACAATGGTCACCCTGTGACAAACAAGAAATACAAACATGGAGCCAATCCCAGCCTGGGTAACCACCAGGGCTGGAAAATCAGAGCTGAAAAACCTGGTGGGTGCCTGTGCAGAAAGTGATACTGACCTGCAAGCCAAGTCTAACACAGAAATCCCATCACTCATGGCTGGAAAAACTCTCCAATTGGAACACACTTACTAACAACCTCATTTGTTATACAACCTCATTTGCATAACCACCCTCCTCCTTTTCCTAAATAAGCACAATTCCCTCAGCCCTTCTGGGGCACTTGTCTTAAGTGCTACTTGAGTTCGTAACTATCAGAATGAAATCCAGAATTTCCTAAGGATTTGTTGTAAAGCTGAAGCTATTAATGCTAACCTGGACAATACCACCAGGACATGACGCTACCAAGCAGTTGTGGCAACTCTACCACTCTTAGACATCTTGGACCACACCCAAAGTCCCAAATTTGATAATGTAATGTTGCTGCTTCCTGTTTCCTGTTGTATCAGTGCTGTCCCCATCTTCCTTCCCTGACATCACATGACAACTGAGGCAAATTAAAAATTTTATGACTCCATTTGAACAGAACTTTGAGTGGAGCAAACCAGCAGACAAAAGGAATGCCAAGGAATTGTACAAAAGGGAGCAGGAACAAGTTCAACTAGACACAAAGCAGACTGGTTATGGCAAGGCACTTTCGTTTATAAGTCAGTAGGGGTTGATCACACAATTATCTAACTAGTTCTGTCCAGATGATTCTTAAATGTCTGGGTTAATAATACCACTTCTGAGGAAGCTGGATCTGTAATTAAGTCTTGGCTTGGTGCCATAGGGCTTTAGAGAGGAAACTCCATTATGGGCCTGTTGTCTATTTTTCACACTAGCTGCTCAGGAGTTGGAGCTGCATGAAGACAAAAACATTTTCAATGAGCAGAACAGGAAGGGGCTTCATGTGTCACTCCATCTACATCTGCTAGGGCTATACTGATACAAATGAATCTGAAGGCTCTGGGATTCTGTAAATGCGGAGAGAACCTGCAGCTCTGAACTAAAGAGGATCCTATGACATAGGACTATAGCGAAGGGACTATTTGTGGTTTGTAAAAATAAACCAAGTAGTGGCTCTCTATTGGGATGAAAAACAAAAACTGCCAGTAGAGTCTGTGCATTTAGATCCCTTGCCAAATGTGGTTAATAATGTCTGTCTGTACTTTGTTACTTTTCCCTTGCTAGTTAAGGGTCAAGTGAGAGCCCAAGAAAAGAATAGAAAAGACACAGAAGCAAACGGATGATAAAGCCCAGGCTGGAGAATTGGGGAGAGGATGATATGGAGGGCCTAACCCCCTGGGAAGGGCAGAGAGACCTTCTGGAGCTAGAGCAGAGATCAGTGACAGGTAACACGCAACAGGATGCCATTTTTTAAGATTCTAGTCCGTGCCTCCATGACAGCATAAAGACTTCCCTACTGTTCCTGAAGGATGGCAAATAACTTGCCACAGCATGTAACTACTCCCTGAACCAAGGCCAACATGACACTTTCAACTTTCTAATTTCATGAAAAACTTATTTTTATTCATTTGTTTTCTAAATTTTCTTTCTTTTCTTTTTCTTTTACTTGGTTTTCTATCATGTCTTTCTTCAGGTGTTGTTACCATACCACACCCACCATCAAGTCCACTGAAACACTTTAACCTGAAAGGAAATGACCCATTCAAAGACTGCAGAATGAAACAGAAATCCCTCTGCGCATTCCTTAGGAATATCTAAAGGAAAGAAATTCACAGTCCACAGACACAACATGTTCTCCATTTGATAAACTAGGGTTTGAAACATGAAGACAACTATGGTTTAAAACATGAACACAAGCAAAACCTACAACGGTGTTCAGCAACAGAGGGTCTTCAGAGCCAGAGTGTATTTTCTAGCTATTAATCTTTTCCTCAGGAAACTTTTAAGTCAAAGCAGCAGCAAAAACTAGCAGCTGTGTTTGCTAACAAGACTCATTTCTTGTTCATTTCAGCCCTTTCTGAAGCCATCTGTGCCACAGGTGACTGACAGCTGCCTGCACCACCCCGCCACTGGCTGTCACAGTGGGATCTGACCCATACCTGGCAGGGCACACATTTAGGTTTCTGCTAAAAGCACAGTGAGTCTTTCTGAGAGGTGCAGATTATTCAAGTACTCACTTTTCCTTTTTTTTTTTTTAATTGAAGTAACATTTCTACATTGCTATTTGTACTTTACAGAGGTATAGGATCTCCCCTTTCAGATGTTACTATAGCACACCCACATATAATGGCTATAGGTTACCAAAAACTATTTGATGTCATAAGAAAGGATCAATTTTGCATCTTCCCAAATTAGGAAATCTGTACTCAAAGATATTATTATAATCCAGAGAAACACTAGTGGCTGCAATCCTGCAACAACTCCCTTTCTCTAATCTAGTAAATCAAGGGGCACGCTGCCTTGCAGCTACCAAAGCCCTGGTTTAAGAGCAGACCTTAAGCACGAAGACAGGAGTCACAGCACGGCAAAGGGGTATGTCCTCAGGCTGCAATCCTCAGCACCGTTACCAGAGAAATCTGGAAGAAGGGTAGCAACGACCATTTTTAAAGTCTAAGACAATTTAATAGTGCCTTATCTCAAAATGGGTTCCAGGGAACGTGTACAGAAAGTGTTCTACGGTCCAAAAATGTTGGAAAAGCTCCAGGCTGACTCTAGTTCCTTAAGCTTTCTTCTCTGGAGGATTTCCCAGATCCTCCAAAAACCAAGATAAAGTATGAATCTCCAAGAAGGTGATTGGGGTGAAAATGTCCCTAAATTTCCTGATCCTGCAAGCTTCTTCTCACAGCTCAGATAGCTGAGGTTCTAAAAGGCAAGGTGAGAAATGAGGGTGTAATTAGTAAACGAGAGCAGCACTACCCATGGCTAGAGCCAGCAGAGCTGAGGGGGTGCCCGACAAGAACAGTGCACAGCAGCCAGGTTATCGGATGTAGACTGACATGCAAGGACGCAGCCAGAGCAGCCATGTCAGGCCTGGGACCCTGTACACACCCTGTGTGCTGGCTCATCTGGGTTCCTGAACAAACTTCCAAGGCTGAGCGAAACCTCTGTGCAGCACTGTATTTTTGCGCACAACTCTCTCCCCACCTACACCATGCTCCTGCCAATACGGTGCCTCGCCTAGGACCACTGGGTGGACCAATTCCAGCCAGGTCACAAGATGTCCCTGGCGGCAGGCACCATGGCAGAAATGACAAACAGCAACAGGCTTTTGCTTTCATGTCTGAGTTGAATTCACATGTCACCTCCTAAGTCATAAAATGCTACATAAACATCCGTTTTGATCCATCAAGACATACTTGTTTGAAGTATTGCTTTGATATATTGAAAATAAAATGTACTTGATGCTAGGACTCTGAATTTAAATCTCATGCTTGTATGTGACTTGTAATAGCTGTTCCCGAGAACATTCGTGGTAACACCAGCCTCCAGGTGTAATGGGCAGCGCTGAGACCTGGGTTGCAGAAGCTAGGGTTTGCCCATACCAGGGGTCTCTCTGTCACTAGAGACCTTCCGTCATAATCCACTAAGAAGCACCTGGTTTTGCTAGCTTCACTTCCTCAGAGAGATGTTAACTAAACATTCCATTTACATTGTAGTGTAATTTTTTTAAAAAAAGCTTTATTTATTTATTCATACAGAACTGGGGTACAAGCCAGAGATGCGGAGGGTGAGAGACTTCACCACAGACAGAGTGGGGAGCAGAACAGGCAGATTGACGAAGCATACTGCTGAGGGGAGCAGCGGGCAGGTCAGGAGAGGTCTGTCACGCCATGTGGATCTCCTACGGGGATCGAACTCATGCAGAAGTGGCTTTAGCTTCTCAGTGCTGTGCTTTAACCCGCTGCGCCATCAGGGAGGGCCCATAATAGTGTAATTTTAAAAATTTTCTAGAAAAATTTCTAGGGAAGCCACATGCCAAAGTAGAGGCAGCTGTTAAGAGACCCTCGTGCTTGCCCCCCACCCCTGAGTTCTAACAGAGGAGGAACAAAAGACAGGGCAGGGACTGAGTCCAAAGAAGTAGGCTGGTCTGGACTGTGGATACAGGTAGCTCATGAAGAGGAAGGAGACAGAAGTCTGAATAGGCATTGCAGACAGCTGGCTGGCCCTAGCAGAGGCCACATGGCCAGCTTCACGTGTAGGTGAGAGGTCCCAGGCTGTGGAGTTGGTATGTGCACAGATACTGCTATGCAAGGGGATGGCAGAGAAAGGGTTAAAAGGTCAATGACAGGGGACTTGAAGGAGGAGTCACAGCACCAGACTGATGAGTCATCCCCACAGCTGCTAACTCTGGCTCCATGTTTTACTGGAACCTTTCAGGGTGCTGAAAAGGAGCAGCTGTCCATTCACACTCATGCAGGTAGCAAAGGGAAGAAAAGAAACAGGTTTCTGTTTAAGAGAAGCTGACTATGGAGAATTTTCTTATGAAATTTGAGGATGAGTTGATGGACGCAATGCCTATTCAGACTTCTGTCTCCTTTCTCTCCATGAGCTACCTGTATCCACAGTCTAGAAGTCCCAAGAAGACCCTTGCCCTGGGAAATTTACAAGTGGCTTTCATCAGATAGCAGGATTCTCCCTGCCTCTCTGTGAACCTAAGCAGCTCTCCATGGCTCCATCCTGTCACAGCCCTATGGTGGCCCTAAGTATCCAGGACGCAGGTAGGGCGGCCATAGTTCACCCACTCAATGGTCAAGGGGTCGCTGGTGATGCTTCAATGGGGATCAGGCTCCAGTGTGTTCCTTGAAGGCACCAGAAAAGGCGAAGTGGGTGCAATTTGGAAGAGCTAAGATTATCTTACCACTTGCCGAAGGAGTAGGATGGGTAGAGTCTGGCACCAACACATGATTGAGGCTCTAGCATGCACACGCGGCCACCCCAGTCGCATGCCATGTGGTTCAGCACCCGCTGTGAAATAAACTGCCAGAGATGGCCTAATGTTTCCACACAGTCATTACAAGCTAGTTAAAGCCTCAGGAGACCCAATTTGATCATTAGTAAATGTGTATGCAAAACCCTATGCAAGGCAATTAATTCAGTTCCAGAAAATTAATTTTTAAAATTAAGCAAAGGAAGAAAAGCTTATTAGAATTAAGATGATATTTATGCACTATTAGTAATGGTGTAAAATATGTGACTAATTGTGTTTGAAATACAAATGGAAAAACTTGCTGTAACAAGTCATTATGCAGAGACATGAAAATCTTTATTGGCTGAAAGACAGCCCAGCCTGACAAAGCCACCCTGAATTACCCACTAAGCCTTTAAAGCTCTCCGGCAAATCCGTAAATAAAGGCATGACTCTTAGTACCGTTATACTTTACCAAGAACTGGTGCTCCTCCCCATGGCGCTCCTGACCCTCCCCCCGCCCTCCCCCCAGTTTCCTCTCTCCCTCACCCCCACTCTCAGCACCCACACACTCACTCTCAGTCTGCTTTCTTGGCCTGCGCATGGTCCTTACTTGCTCCAAACGTGACTGTTTTCTGGTGTCACACATGTGACTCTGCTGGCACTGTCCCATGGGGCAGCACACACTGCACACTGCCTCCGCTTCTCTCTCTACTGCTAAGGGCTTCCTGGCTCACAGGCCAAGGTATGGATGGGAGGGCTGCTTCAGGTGAGCAGTCTATCTGGCCGGTAGCCTCAAGGAGCAGCAGGAAAGTTTCATGGTGGCAGTTCCTTCTCGAGACTTCCCACTATGTGAATAAATTGCCTTACAATTGAAGCCTATGGGGTCTTTTATTTCTTGCAGCCAAATATATCCTGATGTAGCATGTGAAGCAAAAAGACCCCTTTGCGGGGCAGGCACCTTACTAACAGCAGAAGCTGGCAGTGACACTGTTTTGATGATATCCGGCTCACCCTATAGCTTCCTTGTCACTGGGCAGTTCTTCCAGTGGCTGTGGTGCTGCTCCGTCAGTGAGAGTGGGTCCCAGGTTGTCCCAGAAACACAACAGCAGCCCCCTATGGCTGGCACTGCAGCGCTCCCAGAGGGCACACTCAGCCTCCTTGGTTTGGCACACTGAGTATCCCCACCATCAGGCTAGCACACTACAGTGGGGCAGCAGCGTGGGTTTCCCATCACCAAGTCACCCATGTGAGAGCACAGTCTTTCTTTGAAACAAGCTAGCTACCTTCTTGCTTGAGGAAATGGGCACTGAGGAGAGGATTAAGGGGAAGAATGTCCCAACCCTCCTGCCTTGCTTCAGACTGAAGGACACAAAAACGTACCCTGAGCTTCTATCACTTCTACAAAAGTATCCTTCTCAGCAGGGCTGCCTGCTGGGCTGCATTTCCAGGGGCTTCATCCCCCATGGGCAGCGGTCAGGGCATCTATGGAAGCACCGTGGGTGTCAGCACTGGGCACTGCTGGGGCAGCGGTGGAGAGAGCATTAGGATGCACTCACCCAGGCCACCACCTGCCTCCACCTCTGGGCTGGACCTCACTGTCTCTTCCTTGGGGTGCAGAAATGCTGTGAAAATTAAATATGGAGTAACCACCATGAAATAATGTTTAAAAAACTCAGGACCTTCATGATGGAATCTCTAGGACCTGCAAGTGTCCACCAGTTGTGGATTATCGCACTCACTGGCAGGCTTTTCCTTGCCCATCTCGGAACACAAAGGTTACTTCTGATTGCTTTTGGTGACTCTCTTATGGACAAATACGCTAGACCATCAAAGGAATCCAATCTAAACCTTTATCACGTCACAATGTCCCTCCAATCCATATTCACTCTGGATTCATTACAACTAACCATTTACAATAAAGAGTTTCCTTGAAAGATTAACATTGTCCTGGTGATGAATGTGAAGGAAGGGAGGGGAAGGGTCATGCCTGTCCCAGAGCTGATGCAACACTACATTCAGCACAGTTGGGCAGAACAAGGACACTAGGATAGAGAGCAAGCCGAGTGCCTCTGGGAGACTTTCAGCGACAGGGCCCAGGGCACTGGGGCAGCCAGATAACCCAGAGGGGTGCAGATAATCCTGCACACCTGACCGTGACTTGAGGTCTGCACCCAGAGAGGAGATGCTCCTACCCCTGGGTGCTGCTACGTGTATGTGTCCCAATCAATCGCCAGCCACTTTCCATTGTTTCCTTAGCCCTCACAACCTGGTCCACTGGAGATGAATCCAGAGTCGTGCTCAGAGGGACAGAAATCTGACACAGAACATGACAGAGCAGTTGAAAAGCAGAGAAGTCAAACCTACTTTTCTGGAAAGGTCACACTGAGAGTCTGACTAGCACAATTTGTAGTAAGTACAGCCCTTCTCTCTCAGTGCTGACAGTCTGCCCTTTCCCCTGATGCTTTTTCAATTGCAAGTGAAAAATACCATCTTTAAATCTTATTTAATGTAACCCTTTCTAGATTGTTCCCACTTGCGCAACCCTTTTTTGATCTCTGTTTCCGTATCCCATGCCAACCCCATGCCAGGTGTTGGGAGAGCAAGTCAGTTACAGGTCCTCCTGGCACAAGTCTGCAGTCATGTGTCCTCCTGAATCCAGGCCTGTGCCGACAAGTCCAAAATTGCTTTCAGTGGTTTTAAAAGATGGAAACACAGACAGACAGTTCAAGTTTTAAGTTCAAGTTTTAAAACACTGAACAAACACTGCTTCTTTTTAACCATCCAAAGACCTGGCGAAAAAAAAGACTCATATTTGGAGGGTCCTGCAGACAGCAGCCTGCCCGATACCCCCAACCTCCTCCCCAACGCCCCATTCCTCCCAGCACCAAGCAGGAATGCTTCCCAACTGACATCTGTTGACTTGAGTCTCAGGTAAGACAGCAGGTGGCAGGGTGGGGTGCCTCGTCTCAGTGCTTTTACCTGCTCCCCGCACCAGTGGCTTCTTCCTGGACGCTGAAAGTCAAGACCTGCCCTCATCCAGCAGCCCAGAAGAATATGCTCTTCTGAAGTAAAGAGGTGAGATACAGGGCTAAGTATTCTGAGGCAAATATGCTCTGGATGCATGTGATACTTCCAGCAATTTCCATGGACAGAGCTGCCAGGCAGAATCAGCCATGTGGAGGTGGGGGGAGGTGGGGAGGTGCATTGGATAGTTTTTCTGTGGGCCTGGGGTGGGAGCAGGACACCAGATAAGAGGAGGATGCAGAACCTGGGAGTCCTGAAGAGCTCAAGTCCAAGGTGGGCAAAGGTCAGTCAGGTGGAAGAACTGGGTTGTCGATGGCTCCTCCTCCACGTAGTGATCCCGGGTTGAGCAGGTTGTTTCCTTTCACTGATTTTACACTGCAGACTGGGATGCTGACATAAAATTCTTTTCTCCCCTATGTGAAGAGTCTCAGATAATCGTAACACAGTACCACGGGTGGATGGTTCAGACAATATTTACTTCTCACAGCTCTGGAGGCTGGAGAATGAAAGTGGCAGCAGTTTCAGATTCCAAGGCCCCTACCTTGCTCAAAACTGGCCCCCTTCTCACTGGGTCCTCACCCAGTGCAGAGACCGAGGATCAGCTGGGTCTTCTTACAAGGTCAGCAGCCCTACTGGCTGTGCTGGGGGTCAGCCTCGGTCTGTTACAGCCGCAGGGTGGCAGCATCAGGGGTCAGCACTGTGCTGAGCTGGGTGACAGCTGCTCTGCAATGACCGCTCTAGCCCCAAAGGACAGTCTCCAAGGGAAGACAGGAAAAGGGAACCCAAAGAGAGATGGAAGAGGGGCTGTTAACTGAGCTGAGGGGGGCTTCAGAGTATCTTAGCTCTGGCGACCTGGGCAAGCAGGGTTGTTCCCTTTGGCATGGCTGTTTGACTCTCTCTTACTGCCTCCTCCCCTCTCATCAGAATGTGGCTTCTGATGGCCCTGCTGCCCCATTTCCTTCCACATTTCTTTTCCCATGCCAGTTGTGTTGCTCGCAATTACTGAGGTGTCCAGTATATTGCCAGCATGTCACCTACTTTCATAATTACCTGAGAATTTCTGATTGGACACTGAGGAGAGAATGGGAGACTGGGCAGGCACCCTGAGGTTGCCAGATCACTACTTGCAGCACCAACACGCATGCCCCATGAAATCAGAAGTCAGAACCCGTGTGAATAAGGTGTCCCTCAATCTGTTAAAGGCAGCGAAGAACATGGTCTTTGTACAGGTGGTACTAAGTGTGAGGCATCCTGCCAGCACCAGCCATGCCCATGATGGGCAGGAGGAATTTTGGTGACAGGAATTCAGGCACTAATTCAATGTTCTCATAGACAACAAAGATGAATCCCAAGGAAAACATGAGGCAGAATTCCTGGGTTTCCCGATTCTGCTTAGAGAGCAGGACTGTTGATGGGGGTGGAGGCCTGTGTTCTTGCCAAGTACGACAAGAACTAGATAAGACTTTCACAGTCTTATTTTAGGATGGGAAATTTTGTAAACAGCTCAGTGACCAACCCACAGATGGCTTGTCTGGACACTTTTATGAAGCAGAAGGTCACTAGGGACGCAGACAACCCAGATGTACTTTAGGCATGTGACAAAGAGTCGCAGCCCAGTCAGCGCTGGCTACCAGACAGGGAACACTCATCTCACCTTCTAAGTGTCAATGGTGGACAACACAGCCTGCTCTAGAAATGGGATACTGGAGTGAAAGGGTTCAGGAGCTGGTGAGCAGCAGAGAAGAATGTCTCTTTCCTAACACTGCAGACCTTGCTTGGCCCAAGGAGGTGGACACAGAAAAGTGAATGGTGCCATTTCCACCTGAGGAAAGTGTAAGTGCAGAGGGAGTAGGAAGAGAGTACCTCTAGCAGAGAAACTGAACACACTGTTTAACAGAACCAACGTCAACGTCTCAGAAAGCTTTACTCTTAGTCTCTGGATCTTGCTTTCAGGTCCTACCTCAGTCCTATTACTCACGCTGGTCATACCTAGCCCCGCCACTCACACTAGTGACAGCTAGTCCCACCACTTACACTGGTGACAGTCTGCTCCATACCCAACTGGGTCTCAGTTTTGCAAGTGCAAAAAGAGGTTAATATTTATACCTAATACTTAGGGTTGTTTTGAGGAATAAGAATGATACAAATAAATAAACCACTTAAACTTGTACCTGGCACACTGAGATAAATGAGTGAGTGTTAGATGCTGCTGTCACCATTGTTATAATAATTATACCACCACTCACTACACACACACACACACACATACATGAATGCATCACAGGGCCAACCTCTGAAGCCATGTGACCCGCCCTGATTCCCGCCTTACAACCAGCTGGCCAGCGCTAGTGCTTCTTCAAACAAACTGATTACTATTTGACCTTCGGCAAGTGTCACATGCAGTCTCCTCCCATGGGGACAAAAGCTGTATGCAGGCACCACGAAGTCCCACTTTAAAGTAGGAACTACTAGTTTAAAAAGGCCACCTATTGGGTAAAGTAAACAGCCTTCTACTTGAGCAGATCATTTTCGAAGTCAGGAAGATAACATGGACATTCTTCCTTTCCGTACTCAGGTCAGGGCCAGCCTACTTCAACACTTCATTATCCACAGTTATGAGCAAAACATTCTGGGGCCAATTCAAATGTGGGAAAGAGGCTTCTGTCACATCTGCCAAGAAATTCTTGGATACTGGCAGGGTGGCGAAATATTCAACTCAATGACTCTGACACTATCTACCTGGAGGCCACATCAGACCCCCAGGTTAAGATGCCAGGCTGGGAAGACTGCGTCCTATGCCCCTGCTCTAACTCTGGTGCCCAGCGCCAGCCCAGGGTGTCACCTGCGCTTCTGGCCAACTGGCTATAAATCAGAGGTTTCCCCAGGCCCCATCTTTAGGTTCGATTACTTTGCTGGAATGACTCTCAGAATTCAGAAACATCTTACTTACTAGAATACTTATTATAATAAAAGGGTGTAATTCAGGAATGGCAAATGAAAGAGCGACATGGAGAGGTATGGAGAAAAGGCATAAAGTTTCCGTGGCCACTCTATGCATTACTCTCCCTATTATCTCCATGTGCTCAACAACTGAAAGCTCTCCACTCCAACTTTGTTAGGTTTTTATGAATGCCTGATGATATTGTCATGATTGATCAAATCATTAATTCAACTTCCTCTTTTCCCTTTTCTGAGACAGCTGAGCAGCTTTTAAAAATTTACTATATTAATAAATCGCTCTCAGTACTTAGTGAATTTCAAGGATTTAGGAGCTGTGAGTCTGGAATTGGCTTAAAGAGCAAATACAATTTTTTATAAATCATAATACTGCACTGGGTAACAAAGATGAAGTGATAAAATTTTTTCAGATAATTAATAATATTTATCTTTAAGCTCAAATTTTTAATTTCCTATCATTTTTATGAGTCTTCTGTTAAAGATATATAAAGAATATATATATACACAAAGATATATATAAAGTATATATAAAGATATAAAAAGTGTGTGTGTGTGTGTGTGTGTGTGTGTGTAGATATATAAAGATATTCCTGGCTTAGTCGAATTCTGGCTAATAAACTAAAACATCCAAGGCAACAAGTATAGTAGCAAAAGGAAAAGACGGAAGACAAAGACCCCATAATTACCCTCCCTTCTTCCCGAAGTACTGCGCCATCTCATCTATCCTGAACCACCGTCAAGAAGTCTGGCACTGAAATGGGCACACTCACCTGCTTCACAGCGGCCTGGCTGGGAGGTAGGGAGCCGTGTGTGAGCACAGGGGGACTCCCTGGGCCGCAGAGCTCAGGGAAGGGGTTGGGGATGGCTGGTAGAGATGAGGTTCTAAACTGCTGGTCTTCTTCTTGCAGGCGCCTGGGAGGAAAGAGACAGCCCTTGTTAAAAGCTGCCATCTTCCATACAATCCAGTAAGCCCACTTCTGGGAATAAGCCTAAAAGAACTGTGAGAAAGACTCAGTAGAGACTTGTATACTGTGTTCACAGCAGGACTATCCAACTTGCTATCCACAAGTTGGACGCAACCAGGTGTTCATCAGTATGAATGGATAAGCACAAAGCGGTCTATCCATACAATGGAGTAGGATCAGTTTTATCAAGGAAGGGAATTTTGACACATGCTCTATAGCATGAATGAACACTGAGGACAATATGCAAAATGCAAGAAGTCAGTCACAAGAGGCCACACAGTATGGTTCTACTTATATGAGGTATCTTTCATAGAGACAGAAAGCAGAATGGTGGGTGCTAGGGGCTGGGGAAGGTGGAATGGGAAGGTATTTTTAATGGGTTCAGAATTTCAGATATAAAAGTTGTCAGATTTTGCATGAAAAAGTTCTAAATTGACTGCATGAGAATGTGAAAATAGGTGACACAAGGGAATTGTAACTGAAAAATAGTTGAGACAATAAATTTTATATCATGAATATTACCATAATGAAAATTTTTAAAGAAGGATCTAGAATTCCTCCTTCAAGAAACACCTGGAGTCAAGAAGCACCGTGTAGGCACTAACATCACAAATGATGGACATGTGCTCACCATTTTCTCCAAATACTTCATCATTTGTCCAATGAATTCCAGATAGGTGAAGAACTTGTATAGGTATGAGCATTTTCATGAGAACTACTATTTTCCAATAACCGTGAAATGAACACTTTTCTAACCACATGGGGACAGTGGAAGAGGGCACACCTGGGCTCATTTGCATTGTGGAATGAATGTATATTTATATAAAAAACTGTTGGTACCCTACTGGAAATAAATGCTCTGGGTGTCTATCCTCACCAAAACAAAATGCTTGTGTTAGTATCATCTCAGAGACACCCTGCTGCTCCTTGCTCACACCACTGAGGGCTCTTTCTGAATCTGAAACCTTGCCCTCCTCACTGGTATCTCTCTAGGGTTATCACCTTCCCTTTCCCAAGAATACCAGCTTACCTGTCATATAGCTAAGCAAAATGAGCACAGGGTGATGAAGCAATTTCAACTGTGCAATTAGCACACAGTTCAAGTTGGAAGTCAAGACAAAAATAATTTAGTGTCTACATGTTCATCAGGGCTTTCCTGGGAGGAAACCCTATCTTTCCATTCAAGGGGGACACTGATGTACGTCTGAAATGCAGACTGACAGTATGCCAAAATGTATATTTTTACTATTAAAAATCCCACTGTTTGCATAAAAGCGTCTGCCCGGCAGTATCCCTCTGATGCAGGTGCCCCTTGTGGTACAGAGGAAAAAAGAATTGCCATGCCCACTGCCAGAGGGTCCTACTAGGACCTCTAATCCCTTACAGACCTGAAGGAGAGTTTTATCCTGTTTTGACTTCCAAGATGCTGATGTCCTTAAGATTTTTCTACTTGTTCACAAAGCCTTCTCTCACAAATAGGTTGTTTAGAGCCTTTATAAACAGCCCTTCTGTTTTTTAAAAGGGTAGTGAAACCACTATATAATGATGACTACATGTCAATGATTGATACATTTGTCCAAAGCCATACAATCTTTAACATCCAGAGTGACTCCTAATGGACAATATAGGTTCTGGGTAATACAAATGTGTTATTGCACTTATCAGTAACAACAAATCCAAACAAGGGAGGATGCACATTATGTGGGGGCAGGAGGCACAAGGAAGATCTTTCTCTCAATTTTGCTACGAACCTAAAACTGCTCACAAAAAATTCTGGTCAGACACAGAAAGTTACATACGGTGTGTGCAATTTATATGCAATAGCAGTACAGACTGGTTCTGTCCACTGAATGATGCACTTTAAGGATGTTAAATTTATGTTGCATGGACTTTATCTCAATAAATTACTTTTTTAATTAGAAAAATAAAGTGTTCTGTTGCCTTTAAAGATGGGTTCAGAGATAATGCCTAAAGCAAAAACATTATACAAAGCTGATTTTAAATAAAGGTTATTTAAGAGGTCTACAGTCAAAGAATTATACATCTCCCCTAATTACACAAGGAATGAAAATGGAGGGATGTCAGGGCAGGGATGTGGCAGGAATGACAAAACCTGTGAGCTTTTGCACCTGTGCAGAATAGAACAGAATACGCTCCTCCTCCTTCAGGAACTGAGTGCTCCACTGTGGCCTCATAAAAGACTTTTTTTCCTAATCCAGCTTCTGTTCCTACCTACCTTCATCTGACCTCTCCTCAGGAGACTCTTCAGAGAGTTTCCCTTATGGAGACACTGCTCTGTGGACCACAGTCCTCAACGTTTTAACTTATTTTATTATTGTTTTTATTATGTTCATTTTGTACAATGTACACTTTTTCCTCTCAGGTGTAGTCCCCATAAAATTCCTACCACCTGGAATGGGGAATGGGATCAAGAATGGTGGGGGGAGGGAAGTGCACTGGACTATGGTGATGGAACAAGGTGATTTGGTGATGGGAAGCCCACAGGGATTACAATTGAGATGGATAAAGGTAAAAAATGATGTAAAAATAAACTTATTAAAAAGAAATTCCCACCACCAATTCACCTGTGAACCATCACTATAGTCCTTGTGCTCATTCCTACCTAATTTTAATCTTTTTCCCCTCCCCTGCAGAATGTCTCTGATTTACAGTTGCCTGCAAATATTTTTTATTGTTACTGTTATTTTTCCCCTGATCCCGAATTTGGTTCCCCAACATTCCTCCTATAAGGAATCATCTGATAGTTTATCATCACCTATAAGCAAAATCATCTGATAGTTTACTTTTTACCACTAGCTTATTTCATTGAGCAGAATCCTCTCTAGCTTCATTCCATGTTGCTGAGAATGGCACGAGTTTACCATGTTGATTGCTATATAGTATTTCAACATGTATAGAGACCACATTTGCTTGACCTAGTCATGTATTTTTGGGCATTTGGATGGCTTCCATATCGTACCTATAGTAAATAGTGCTGCAACAAACATATGGGTACAGTTATCCTTTTGAATTAATGTTTTTGTGTCCTTTGGGTAGATTCCTAGGAGTGGAACTGCTGGGTCATATGGTAGCTCCAGTTTTAGCAGTTTGAGGAATCTACTCACAGCTTTCCATAGTGATTGCAGTCCTCAGCATTTTAAAGCTCTGCTCTATTTGAGTGCTAAAGGTCCTCAGCCTGGGAATTGATGGTCACCACACCCACAACCTTGGAGGGCTGCAGAGACCACTACATAAGCTGATATATGACTGAACCGACTTACTCAGCATACACAGAAAAAGCCCAGCAGACAGTCTCATGAAACAGATCTTTGGCTATCCTACATTGGCTGCCTCGCCTTTTTAGATGTACATGAAGGTAAAAAACATTACTAGCTCTGAGAGAGGACAGCAGTGAGGTAAGGCTGGGTTTGAGAAACAAGGGTCTGAGCTCCTGCAGGGAGACTCTCTGTGCCTGTGGAGAAAGACTGCCCATCCATTCTGTGCTGCCCTCTGACTAAGGCCAACTGTGACCTGAAATCTAGGCCCAAAGCTCCTGGTCAACTGACTGGCAAGAAGTTGACCTCTGACTTGGCCCAGCCTCTCAGCTGGCAGTCTTCCTAACGCCTCCCTGAGGTCACTGGGATGAGCAATGAATAGACCCCAAACTTAGAATACCTCACACGAGAAAACAGTGTATCCCACCAGACTGAGCATGTCAGGAGTTAAGAACATGGGGGAGATGCTCCAAGGGCAAAACAGGACAAACATGGGGAAGATGGAGGTGAACAGAGGCTGAAAGCTGACAAGCACCTGACAACGGACACCTGAGCTACTGCACACTACCTGCAGACAGACTACTTTGGGGGAAAGGTGGGCTGCAGAAGAGTAGGATGTCAGGATAGAAAGAAGCCTCACAGAAGTTTCTGGAAGACTAGATGTCCACCCCAACTCTCACAAGAAAACAAGACACCCAGAAGCTGCACTGCTAAGAAAGCAGCAACCCCAACCCTAAGCTTACAAAGATCCAAACACAGAAGCAGGTACATCCTCCACCAGAAAACCAGGGAGGCATCCTAGCCCCCAACTGTCCTTTCCTGTCCAGTCTTACCTGAAACCCTGTCAGAGCAGGTATGGGCCCAGATAGTAGGTCTGGGGAGGTTCTCTGCAGTTGCCCCATCTTGAAACTCATTTCACAAAGAAAGTTCTTACACAGAAGGTCTATGACGCCCTCAAATCCTCACAACTGCTGCCTTGCTGACCTCTTTCCCACATACCTCAAGGCTCTCAAGGTGGAGACAAAGCACCTCAACACTATCCCCTTATCCCTCCCAAATTCAGGTGCTAACAAACTCACCCTCTCCCCCCATCCAATTATTTTTTTTTCCCTATCCTCCTTACTTCTTTTTTTAATGCTAAAAACACTTAACATAAGAGCTAGCTTCTTAGCAGCTTTTCAGTACACAATGCATTGCTGTCAACTAAGCTCCATGCTGTACAGTTACCTCTAGGAGTCTCTCATCCTGCACAACTAGAACTTTGGACCATTGACTAAAACCTCCCTCAGCCCCTGACAACCACCACTCTTGGTTCTGTGGATCTGTCTGTTTTAGATGCCGTGTCTAAGCAGAATCACATAGAATTTGCCCTTCTGTGTATGGCTTATTTACTTAGCACAATGTTCTCCACGTTGTCCATTGGTGGATGAATGGATAAGAAAAATGTGTTATGTTTTACTAAACAATGAAATTTCATTCAGTCATAAAAAGGATATCCTGCCAATGTGACAACAGGTATCATTTCTTCTGCCCAAAAAAACATCTTTTCTCACCCAATTCAGACTACAAAACTCTCCTTTACTTCCCAACAAGTTTTTCCCTCCAGCTTGGGTGGGACAGCCCTTGAGGATTTCGCCTGGGAAAGTGACCAAATTTCTGCTAAGCCTGAGAGAAGGCCACAGTTCCCAGTCTCTGGGCAGCAAGACCTTGGAGAACTGAACTGCCCATGGTACCATTCTTTCTTTCCCAAACATTCTTCTTTGGTGGTTTCATCATATATCCTTCCTCCTGGCACAGCCTGGCATAGAGCAGGTGCATAATTAACACTACCTGAACTACACCAGGTACCAAACTCAACCCAGTGCTGCCTTCTGGCAGAGAGAAGGGAGCATTTCAGCCTTGACTCAAGTGGCCAGCACTAGGCCTCACCACCACTGACCTAGCTGACTCAGTCCATCCCTATGACAGTCCCCGCTTGCACTTGGAGGCTCCAGGTCGCACCTGACAGCGAGGATGTGCACGGGCTGGGAGCGCTGCACCTTCTGCCGAGGGGACACCTGCGGTTGGAGGGGCCTGGCCCCCGAGGGCGGCTGGCTGTGAGTGTGCGGACCATTCTGAAGGCGGGGCGCCGTCTCCGACTGCATGCTACAGGCAGAGTACAAACTCTCCAAGGATGCATTCATGTCATTCACCAGGGCCTCCAGGTCCACGTCATCTTCTGGGCATTCAAAGGCAAAAGTAAAAAAAAAACAAAACACAACTTTAGCAGCAGCAAGAGGTTGCAGCCACATGGGCATGGGTATGTTAGTGATCAGATTCCCAAACTCCCAACATTGTGACTCATGTGAGGGTTCAGGAACAGAACTGAGATGAGTATAAATTTCTGTAAGGAGCCATACTGCTATATTTATTAGGAGCCACTGGCATTCCAGACACAACTCATTAATTACAGTCCAAGTGCCTCCCCTGTCCACAAGGAGACACTGTCTGGGAGTATCTGCTCAGCTTACATGCCTTCAGGAAGGCCACATAGTCACAGAGGCAAAATATGATCACTGCCTTGGCCTTAGCAGCTGAGTCACAGGTAGATACAGTCTAAATTAGTCCGGTCAGGACTCCCTCCTCCAAGAAATTCTGAAACTGAAAGAAAGGAACAGGAGCAAAACTGACCCCAACTCTTGACACCAGCCCCAACCTGCTAAGGCCACCATGAAGGTTCTAAAGAGCCAAAGCCTTGGAGACAGGCTCACTATCGATACTGATCAGACATACATCTGTGGGGCTCTAGGGCCATTCTCATGTGCTTGACTAGCCTGAGGGTCAGAGGAAGAACCCCTCTTTGCTCTTCACGAAGAAAGCCTGAATCAGCTGGAGAGAGGTGCTTAACAAGAGAGTGTCAGAGAGTGTTAAGAACATGCCAGGAAGAGGTATGGAGAACAAACCACAATTTTTTGTGTTAACTCGGCTGGGATACAGTACCCAGATACTTGGTTAAACACAATCCAGGTGTTCCTATAAATATGTTGTTTTTAGAAAATACTAACATTAAACCAGTGGACACTGAGTAGTGCAGATTGCCTTCTACAATCTGAGTGCGCCCTGGCTATTGGTGGACGGTCTTCCTCGATAAGGGGGAAGGAATTCAAGTTCTCAAATATGAACTGTAACTCTTCCCTCCAGATTTTTGGACTTGCCAGTGTCCCATGATTATGTGAACCAATTCTTTATAATAACCCACATGCATGCATGCATACACACATACAAGCATGCACACCATCAGTTCTGTTTCTCTGGAGAAACCTGACTAAGCCATGAGAAGGGATGTCATCCAACACATTCAGAGGTATGGGAGGGGCCTCGGGAAGGAGACAGAGTTGAAACTTGAGCTGTGGCCCGGGCTCTGGGCAGCAATGCAAGGCTCAGGTCTGTTTGCACCCCTGTCAGGGAGCTCTTCTGTAAAGCATTCCCACAACCCAACAATAATTGTGCTTAAGCTAGAGTCAGTATCTCTTACATGTAGTCCAATTTGTACATACAACAGTCTTTTCTGTGCTTTAAGATTTTTGAAAAACCTGGCACAAATAGCCAAGGCTCACTCTAATACAGTGCTTCATAAGTCACATAATTTATAGTCACACTGTGTACATAACATTCCAACGGACACCTAGGGCCGAGAACCCTAGACAGCACTCCCCTCATCCTCCTCTGAGGCTGTGAGCTCTTGGAATTCCCAGCTAGGAGGAAGGGAACACAGAAAAGATACTGGAGAACTTGTTGATGCACCCTCCTGCCCCCACACCTATTGGCCCTGGGCCTGTGACAAAGGTCTTGAAGGACTTTCTGTTTCCTGGTTTCTACAACTAATGTTATCATTAGTGTGGTTATCAACAGCACTGGTACTACAGGGAGGGTTATATGAGGAGTAAGTTATTAGCTGCTCTCTAACAGTATCTGGTACACAGTAAACACTCAGGAAAGTGTTACTTATTAATGATATTTTATACTTTACTCATAAAACAATATAAATGGTGCCTATAACCTGGTTTTATAGCTGAGGAACTAGGCCTAGAGGAATTAAGCAACTTGACCAGTGTCATACTAGTGCTAAGTAGCAAATTTAAATTTGAGAAAAGTTCAGAGCTACTGATTTGACTTCACTAGTACACTGATCTTTCCTTAAACCTTGCTTTGTTTCTTCTCTCTCCCACACATGCATCCCTTTATTGTAGATTCTTTCTCCTCCTAAGGTGAAAAGAGTATAAGAAGATGAGACAAATAAAACTCTGCTGAGATAGTGGAGCAGAGCTGTAGGGCAGCAAGGATTAGTACAAGAGAGGGCGTCTAATGAGTAGGGTTGGGTAAAGTTCTGGAATGATTTAATGAGAAGTAGAAAGGACTCAAGTCTCTGGCTCTTCTACCTGCTAAAAGATTGCAGGAAGAAGGGATCTGAGGAAGGCCTGGTAAGAGAATGCATGCAGTAGGCATTAGAGAGATCAAACCTAAGTCCTGAGGACAGACTGACAGACAGGGAACAGAGAGAAACAGACAGGAAGCTGCTGAGACAGCAGGTTGGAAACAGCACAGCCTGCTCGGCACAGTGACTGCTGACACCAAGAAGAGAGACCAGGAGCCAGAGCCAACTGAGGAGTGACAGGTTGTGAAAGAGCTGGGTTAGATGGGAAGTGGAGAAAGGACCTAGAACCCTGACTTGGAGAAATCGATAAGAAGGCCTTCCATGTCTAGGGTGTGTGAGGAAGAAGGGAAGAAATATGTTGCTTCAGCTCAGACTATGAGTAGTCAAATATTAACCTTAAGGCCAAGTATAAAATGGTAAAAGTGCTGAATCAATAATGAATAATTACCATGCAATGAGTAATTAATACATCACAAAGTCAGCATGCAGAAATCTTGCTGAGAGTTTTGGGGTCAAAGGTTGAGGTCACCAAGTGGGGAAGAGAGGGCTGACAGAAAACCAAGACCCGTCAGAGAAGTAGATCCGTGCACGTCCATTGTGCGCTTGCCCCAGTACAACTATGTATGGCTGGGTCGCCTGAGGGAAGTCCTCATCTGTTCAGTGGGGACACAAAACTCAGCTAGGAAAAAAGCTGAGGATGATAACTGACCCAAAAGAGCCAACTGCTAAAGAGACATCGGTTGTACATTTCACATGAAATCATTATATATGGTAATATATGTCAGTGTGCCTTTCTCTTGCCCCAGGGATCTAGCTAGGAATTTCAGTATGATGCTGAATTGTAGTAGTGAGAGTAGACACCCCTGTATTGTGCCAGAACTTAATGGAAAGGTTTTCAGTTTTTCGCTATTGAGAATGATGCTTACTGTGGGTTTGTTATACAGAAAAGGTATAAATTATACTGGCTTAACAAATCTGGGGTTTCATAAAAGTTCCAGAATATATCTTTCATAAACACCATTAATATATACTCATTTAGCAGATCCGTATAGTTGTTTTATTTAAACTCTGTAAAACAAACAAGTTCAAAAAAGTAACAACTAGTATATATCCACCTTAACTGAACCTATTAAAGATTCAGAACTTACATCTCAATGGGACATTTCAGGTTCAATAAGGGCTACAACAGAAAGTTCATTATAGCTACCATATTGACTTGGCCTTCAGTCATGCACTATAGGGTCTGGATGCCCCGGGCAAGTGATTGAGGGATACTCCACAGTTCAATTGTTGATACTTACCTGTTTATCCAAAAGCATTTTATGGAGCCACCATTACTCCAATACCAACCCAAATAAAATACACAAAAAGAAAACTATAGATCAACTTCCCTAGTGAACATAGATGAAAAAAAGCCTCAGTAAAATCTTAGCAACCCAATCTAACAATACATTAAAAGGAACACGTACCATAACCAGTGGGAGGCATAACAAGGACATAGGATAGTTAAATATCCAAAAAACAATCAACATAATTCACCACATCAACAAAAAGAAAGAGAAAAGCCACATGATCAAATCAACACATTCTGGAAAAGCATTTGTTAAGATCCAATATCCACTTATGTTGAAAAAAATGGGAATAAACGTAATAAAAACCATATATGACAAATCCACCACTAGTATCATTTTCAATGATGAAAAATTCGTATCTGTCATAAGACAAGGATGTCCACTCTACTACGATTAAACATAATACTGGAAGTTCTACCTGGACAAATCAGACAAGACATAAAATAAAATCCAAATTGAGAAAAGAACTAAAGCTATTATTATTTGCAGATATGATTGTATATATATAGAGAGAACCTCAAAGACTCCATGACATAACTAACAATAAACCAGTTCTCCAAAGTAGCAAGTTACAAAATCAACACAGAAAAAAAAAAATCATTTGCCTTTCTATATGCAAACAACTAGAAGATGGAGAAAGTAAGAAAATCACTACATTTATAATCACACCAAAAAAGAAAAAGAAAAAAAGAAATACCTATGAGTAAATCTAACAAGTGAGGTTCAAGATCTATACAAGAAAAACTGTAAGGTATCATTAAAGAAAATAATGGAAGACACAATGAATGGATAAATATTCCCTGCTCATAGACTGGATGAATCCACATTCTCAAAATGGCCATTCTACCTAAAGCAATAGATAGATTCAATGGAATCCCAATAAGATTTTCAGTGCCATTCTTCAAAGAAATTGAATAAAGATTACTGAAGATTATATGGAACCACAAAAGACCCCAAAGAGTCAAAGAAACACTAAGCAAAAAGAGAGGAAATATGTGAACATCACATTTTTAGAGTTCAAATTATACTATAAAGCTATAAAAATTAAAACAGTATGGAACTGGAAACAAGACAGACACAAACCAATGGAACAGAATTGAAAACCCAGGAAAAAAACCTCACACATTTATGGACAAATAATCCACAAAAGAATGAAGAATATACACCGAAACAAAGAGAGCTACCTCAATAAATTGTGTGGGAAAATTGGGCTGCTACATGCAAAAGAATGAAATTAAGACCACTATTTTATGCCGTATGTGAAAATTAATTCACAGTGGATAGAAGAGTTGGATGTAAAACCTGAAATCATAAAATATAGAGAGCATAGGTAACACTCCAGGGTATAAGCTTCAGAAACATCTTTTCAGATTCATCCTCAGCAGCAAGGAAAACTACATCAAACTAAAAAGCTCTGCACAGTGAAAAGGAACATAGACACCCTTTGAAATGGAAGAAAATATTTGCACACCATACATCTGACAAGGAACTGATATCCAAAATTTACAAAGAGCTTATAACACTTCATAAAAAGAAAACAAATGACCCAGTGAAAAAAAGGGGAAAGGAAGTGAACAAGCACTTCTCTAAAGAACACACAATGTCGCAAATAGGCATATGAAAAAATATTCATCATTCCTTATCATCGGAGAAATACAAATTGAAATCATCATGAGATCTCACACCTGTGAGAATGGCCCATAAATGATTAGAAACAGAAGTTGAGAGGGTGTGGAGAAAAAAGGAATTCTCTTGTACAGTTGGTGGGAATGTAGACTGATTTAGCCCCCATGGGAAGCAATGTAGAGGCTCCTCAAAAGACTAAGAATGTAACTGCTACACAACCCAGCATTCTCACTCCTAGGTATCTACCCCCAAAATATAAAAACACTAATTTAAAAGTAAAGCTGTACCCCTATGTTTGCAGCAGCTTTATTTACAATAAAAAAGAGTGGGAAAACAAAGGAATTCCCTAAAAAAAAATGAGCACATCAAGATGTGGTGTATGTATGCATATGTGTGTGTGTATACACACACCCACACACCCTCACACACACACACATATATATGCACACACACACAGTGGGGTATTACTCAGCAATAAAGTAAGATTAACTCATGCCATTTGCAGCAACATGAGTGGAGTTGGGAGGGATTATGCTAAATGAAATAAATAAGAAGGCAAAAGTACCTGGTGGTATCACTAATATGGAGAACAGAGAGAAACTAAACTAAGAATCAGAAAAAGACAAACTTAAAAACTACAAACTAACTTAAAACCCTTGAAAGCTGACTACAAACCTGAGGTATCCAAAAGGCTAATAAGTGGGGGGGTGGGGTAAGAACAAAGAGGAAAGGGAACACAGTGGCCTGAGGTGGACTATGGGCAATATTATCGCGGGTACTTATGTGGCAGTATCTAATGGGGAGGAGCCTACTGTTACCTCACTTAAAAAAATAAGTTGTTAAAGATAAATAAAAACAGGAGAAAACCTAGCAGAACTATTCCAAATGTCACTACTGTTAAGACTCTCCTCATGTCTTAGAGATCAAATGGGAATAGAGTTCCTGTTAATAGATGTTTTTCAAGAAAAAACATTGTCTAGAGTCCCTCGAGTGGATTTTCATTTGCACTAGCCCTGGCTGTGTTCACCGAAGGAGAGTAGTCATGAGTCTCCAGACCTTTTACTCCTTTTGTCCTGCCAACCAGTGTATTTCTAGGTCACCTATGGGCATTCAGTCTGCTTTTGGGAACACAATGGATTCTCATATTATTCAAAGTAAATACAAGATAAAATGAGTGCCCTAACATAAATGCAGTGCACATCTTCAAAATGCTTCAGCTCTCCTCTGTGGTGGGTTAGTATAAAACTAGTTTTCCCCTTAATACAATTAATAGTGAATTATTAAAGAACGCCAGATCAGTGTGATAACACTGACTTGAATTGTCATGAATTGAGCCCAACCAGTGAATCAGCACATTTCAAACTGATTATTTTCCATCGTCCTTAAAGTAAAATAAAAACTTCTTGGGCCCTCCCTGGTGGCGCAGCGGGTTAAAGCACAGCACTGAGAATCTAAAGCCGCTTCCGCATGAATTCGATTCCCGCCTGCCCCGGAGGTGACCACATGGCGGGGCAGACCTCTCCTGACCCGCCCGCTGCTCCCCTCAGCAGTGTACTTTGTCAATCTGCCTGTTCTGTTCCCCACTCTGTCTCTGGTGAAGCCTCTCACCGCCCCTGAGCCTCTGGCCTGGGGCGAGTTCTGTATGCACAAATAAATAAATAAATAAATCTTTGAAAAAAAAAAAAAACTTCTTAAAGAACCTAAATATTCTAGTCTAGGATAAACTTTAAATTTCATACAGGATCCATTAGCATTTTATCTGTTTAGGTAATAAAATCACTTCAGATTATCCGCCTTTGTTTAAACTTTGTCAAATTTTAATAAGGACTAACTGCATCTTCCAAATAAGTATTTTGAGGTTTATTTTAAAAAAGACACTTCTCCATATTCTGTACTCAGGTTTCTAAAAATATTACTAAGCTAAAAATATAACTGAAGTTGTCATTCAGTTCTTGCAAACACATTTTATGAATTAGTCCCTCAGAGGATTTGGTGCCTTCTTTAGGTGATTGCATGAATCCATGGTGATCAGTAACTACGCACTTGCGAAAGCCTTTCTGCAGGGCCTCAGGTGGGAGAATCAAATAAACAGGGTATTAACAAAGCAGATGTTTCTGGAAGTTAATGCGAGGATTAAGTGTTTACTCAATAATAACTTTGTGCTAAAATATTTTCAAGAATATTTGAAGACGCTTCAAGTCTCGAAGAGAAAGGGAAAATTATTTTATACATAAAATTTCCCTTTACAAGGATTATTTTTTTCCCACACAGATTTTTAAAGATACATTTACTGCACAAATATAGGTCAAACAACATGTTTGTATATCAATCTATTAATAGTTATTTTCCTTCCTTAAATAACCCGCTGCAAAAGTGGGCATCTGTCCCAAATATTTGAGTAGTTCATCTGATCTCAAACTCACAAGTACATTTCATCTCAGTGCCATGAACAAACTGAGGTTACTTTATTTCTAAAATATATATAAACTGAGCCAAACAAATTCTTGTTTAGGCCATAAATTATTTTGGGTGAATTCCTGTCTTCCATAAACTGAGCCAAGAAAGGGCCAGACAGTAAGCACACTACTGGAGGCAAAAAGGAAAGGAAAAATTAAACAGAGTAGATTAAACCTCCAGCCCCACCTTACGTCCTAACTATATCCAGCTTAGTCTATAGCACCATCTAGTGTCTAATTTAATTGCTTATTAAAGATGTCACTGAATTTGCTTTACTAAACGAATACTGTGACATATAAAAAGAAATGCTATTTTTACTGGTATTCAAAACAAATCATTACTGTTCTCCTTTGTTCACAAACAGAATAAGCATCTGTAACCAGGAAGTTTATCCTCCCATGTTGATAAGGTAGACTTTTTTTGTTAAAGATTTATTTACTTATTCATACAGAACTGGGGTACAGGCCAGAGGTGCAGGGGAGGTGACAGGCTTCACCAGAGACAGAGTGGGGAGCAGAACAGGCAGACTGACATAGTACACTGGTGAGGAGAGCAGCTGGCAGGTCAGGAGAGATCTGCTGAGCCATGTGGGTCACCTCCAGGGAGGGTGGGGATCAAACTCATGCTGAAGTGGCTTTAGCTTCTTGGTGCTGTGCTCTAACCCACTGCACCACGGAAGGCCCGATAGGGTAGACTCTTATGCACAAATGGCTGTAAGGCAGAGTGGAACAGACTTCTTTGCAATGCTGTAATTCCAGACAGTGATAAATTACTAAACGAGAACAGATTCGGTGCCTTAGAAGAAAAAAATAGATGACATTTGTGATAAAGAAATAGATTTTGGTTTCCTCTACAGTTCTTAGCATAAAGCTCTGAAAATTTTTGTAATTCCTATTTAATAAGAGTGGGAAGGGTCATCTTTTGGTAAAGTATTTAGTCTTTTGTTGTTGTTTCTGAAATAGCTTCAGAAGTAATACAGTGAAAAAGTTTTTTTGATAGGACTTTTGGAAAGTGCCCAGAAAAACCACAGGATGGGGGCTGGTTATCAAGGGCAACAAAAGACTAGATAGTTGGAACATTCAGCCCAGTCCCCTGGGAGCCCCCACTCTCCTAGGAGAGGAGGGACACAGGAGATTCAGTTAATACCCAATGATTCAATCAACTGTGCTGATGTGATGGAATTTTTATTAAAAAAAAAACCAAAAAACTAAAGTTCAGGTTTGAAGTACTTCTGGGTTGGTAAACACCTATAGGTGCTTAGTGAGCAGCACATCTGGAGAGGGCAAGAAGCCTGCACACCTTATCCTGTGTCTCCTTCCAGCTGGTTGTGCCTGAGCTAATAAAGCCTTTGCAATAAATTGGTAATCTACTTAGTAAACTGTTCTTGAGTTTTGAGGACTGACCTGCAGATGACTGACTCAGTGTCAGAACTAAAATGAATTGTAGGACACCCAACTAGTGCTTGGTAGAGAAGTCCAGATCCCCTATCCCCACCCCACCAGACACACACATTTGGAATACAGAAATATCTGGTGAGAATAGAAAAGTTTTCTTTACAGTAACTTTGGCCTTGCCAATGTTTTTGCACATTTGTGACAAGAACTAAAGGACCAACCTTTAGCAGTTTTAGCTCTAGGCTGTTCTATTGACAAGCTATTTTGATTTCTAAGCAACTCAACATCCACTGGAACATCTTTGTGCATGCCAATAAGCTTGTATTCTAATCACACATACCTAATTTTTAGTATATACAGTTGTTTGGACATAAGTAAGCAAAATAAGAAAAGTACTCCTCAAATATAAAAACAAATCACCTAAACTAAAGCCAAATACACAAAAGCAACATCTAAGTCATGTCTTCTTAATCCAAATGCAGGACTGTATACTCTCAAAGACTATAACTCAGTTATGCTGCCATTTTTCTTTCTGTATTTCAGAACTTTATCCAGGAACCTCCCACAGCAAGCCACAGGTCCAGGGCCCTATCACATAGCTGTGTAGATAATATAAAATAGGCAGCCCACTGACACTCTGCTTTCATGAAATCCGCAAACTGCTCTCTTTGAAGCTACATTAGATATGCATATAACATCTAAGTAAGTGCAGCCTCACCTGCTTATTCAAGTACCTGTATCTGATTTAGAATCTAAGAATCACACAGCTGAAAAGTGTGGCAGACACTCTTTCATGGTTAGTGACTGTGAAACAGGATGGAAAGATGAAGGGGAAGTACTTCCTTCCAGAAGTTTCAGTTTCCTCTACCGAAAAGGCCAATAGATTTGCAGAAGACCAATATCTGATTTAGAATCTAAAAATCACACAGCTGAAAAGTGTTGCAGACACTCTTTCATGGTTAGTGACTGTGAAATTGAGGATGGAAAGATGAAGGGGAAGTACTTCCTTCCAGAAGTTTTAGTTTCCTCTACCCAAAAGGCCAATGGATTTGCAAAAGACCATGCAGCATTCCTGCCACTGCCTAATACTGGGCAAGCTGCTGCAGGTAATCTCACCTCCCTTTAACTATGGTGTCCAGGTTCCCAGGACGCCAAGGGAACTAGAGCTCCTGAGAGGCCTTTTTGTTTCTCTCACTCATGAGGGTTTACAATGAGTGGAGCATTCACTGTATTTTCAGTATTTCAGGAATGAGTTGCTAAAATCATCAATTTCTCAAGAAAGGGAGAGGATTACTAGCCCTGAAACTCAAACAATGCTATTGAAGTGCTAAAGTAGGTCACAGGACAGTGCCAAAGTAAAGGACAGGTCACTGTCTGTGGGTTCTCACCTGCATTGAACAACTGAAAAACCACTCAGGATCAGGGTACAACATCAATGTGGTTTATTTAAAAAAACAAGAAACAAAAAAGAAAAAGTGTTTCTGAAGGCACATACAGCCTGCTATCTCACTCCAGATAGTGTCCAGAAGTCCCAACAAAAATTTGCTTATTCAAGATGGTGCTGTCTCATCACTGAGGGCCTAGAGATTTGGCATACCAGCAACCAGGATCCAACCATGGTGGTAACTGGAGGTGCTCACAGGTGGGCCTGCTGAGATGACACCACAGCAGCCCACAGCAACAGCCTGAAGGCTGGGCTGGACAGCACCAGATACTGGACCAGACAGAACAGAAAGCAACAGTGCTGGGAGGTGTTTCCAGATGATCAGAAGTAATGGATAGTTTGTAGAGGTGACCTGGACACAGAGTGCTGGTCACCTATTAACAGTACTAGACATCACTAGCAGTAGTTCCACTCTGCACCCATCACCAGGAGTCAATGTCACAGACACCAGTGTTAACTGCTCTTGGTGAGTTATTGGCCTACACCAAAAACAAACAGCCGAGGCCTGTGGTGTTCCTTCAGGCAATGTCAAAGGCAGGCCGGAGGCAGGTGTGATGGCCAGTTCTCTCCTACTTCTTTTTTTAAAAAAGATTTATTTATTTATGCATACAGAGCTGAGGTACAGGCCAGTGGTGCAGGAGCAATGAGAGGATTCACCAGAGACAGAGTGGGAGCAGAACAGGCAGACTGATATAAGTACACTGCTGAGGGGAGCAGTCAGCGGGTAAGGGAAGGTCTGCCGTGCCATGTGGGTCACTTCCAAGGTGGGGATCGAATTTACACGGAAGTGGCTTTAGTATCTTAGTGATGTGCTTTAATGCACTGCACCACCAGAGAGGGCCCATCGCCTACTTCTTTTTAATTTGGGGGTTGGTTGCTGGATGCTATTTCTTTGGAGGCCAGCTGCTGATCCTCATTCTTTCTTCAGAGGTCAGGAACAGGATTTCTAGTTGGCTCCTGTCCTGCCTTATATCCTCCTTCAGGGTCCCCCAAACTATAAGTCTGACTGGGCCATTTTTATTCCTAAGTAAATGACCAGATGATTTAGCAACAATCAAGGCAGTCAAATTTTTGATCTGAGTAATTAACTAATGAGCTGTTCCTGAATTTGACTGGTTTATTTAGCTCAGAACTGATTGGTCCATGCTACGATACAGGCAACAGATATAGAAGGGAAAATTTACATTTGTCCTGACCTCAAGGCAGGCTCATGAGCAGGTGTGCTCCGAGAAGCCACAGCCAGAGTGCCTCAGTGGGGCCAGAGGCACTCTGACCTGGCACACCTTCAAGGGGCTGGGAGTTGCAACAGGGGGGTGGCATGTTTGAGGTGGGGGCAGTGGGAGGGAGGGGCTGCAGCAGCACTGCAAGGAAGGCTATGCTGGGGGCCTGTCCTGGGGACCTGGAACTCCACAGGCCTCTCTATACCCCACAGCTCTAAGGAGCTGCTGCTCTGGAGCTGGCACAGTGGGGCCCCACATTCCACCCTGCAGCCATGAACCAGAGCTGCAGAGCTAGCTGTGGCCTGCTACACTGAAGTTGCTCCAGTACAGAGCAACCAGCCCAGAGGGAGAGTGGAAGCAGAACCAGTGTTACCCATCACCACTGCCCACCTCTGCCTACAACCTGAATTCCAGTGGGTCCACTGGTGACAGAAGGTAAAATGCTTGCCACTCATTGCCACCTGCACTGCCCGTAAAAGGTGTGCTTCCACCACTCTCAAAACGCTGGCACCAGTGTGCTTCCAGGGCACCAGAACCCTGAGAGAGGGGGGCTTTGGTGTTCAAATCTGGCTAGCACTGAGGCCAGCTGTCAAGCTCAGCACACAGTGGGACTCTGTGTAGCCATCCTGCAGCCTCCCTCTGCAGGGTGGCCAGGGTGTGCTACCCTAAGGCAGTGCACTGGGCTACTTGTGGGAAATTCCTGCTGCTGCCAGAGCCTTAAAGGCATTAGCACTCAAGCTGGGGAAGAGGCTGCCCACAGACAGCAATTCCAGCATGGCAGTTAACTCCTACAGCTTCTGCCATTGGTCACTGGGCTCTTGGGTAGGGAAACACCACTACTGCTGTTATCCACTTTCAGAGCATGTGTACTGGCTGCCACTTGTGGCGCTGCTGCCACTCAGCCCCCGGGAGCCACTGCCTCAGTGGTGGGGATGTGGCAAAGCCAATTATACTTGTGATCACAGGTCTGTGTCATGAGACTAGTTTCAAAATATTCAATTCCCAAGCAATTGCTGCCCTACCCCTTGCTCCATTTGCACATCTGTGTGGATATCTGAATGCTTCAAGTTCCTGGGGTGCTTTTAAAATGTAAACACAAACCGTGGAAAACCATTACGTGGGCACCTCTTTGCATTCTGATCTATTTCACAGTATTTGCCAATTCCCATGAACTCATTCTGCACTTGCTATAGCTCCTGTGCCTAGTAGAATGTAGTGCAGCTCTGAGTTTAAGGGAGCAAATTACTGGCAGTAAAGTTGCTGGGTAATCTGCAAACTCTCCTGGCCACCTATTCATGGAGCAGGAGGTACACAAGGAAACCACATCTCCTTGCTAAATCATCAACATCAACTCAGAGGTCTGAGAAACTCAGAGGTACAAACCTTCCTCTGACACTTAACCGAGTGAGGCCCACAGACCTCATTGAGGGCCTGATATCCAAGCTGTATGACCCGATGCAATGTGACAGCTGTGAGCTGCTATATTTAGCAAGCACTTACTATGTGCCATTATATTTTATACCACTAGTTAGCATAAACATCAAAAATAATGATCTAAGATAGGTACTATTATACCTACTTAGCAGTGAAACAATCTCATGTATAGTGTGTTCAAGGGTTCATTGCTACAGGTAAAAGCTGGGGTTGGCCCTCCCTGGTGGTGCAGCAGGTTAAAGCACAGCACTACGAAGCTAAAGCCACTTCAGTGTCAGCTCCATCTCCACCCTGGAGGTGATCCACATGGCGAGGCAGACCTCTCCAGATCTGCCCACTGCTGCTCTCAGCATTGTACTTCGTTAGTCAGCCTGTTCTGCTCCCTACTCTGTCTCTGGTGATGCTCCCCACTTTGTCTCTGGTGAATCCTCTCACTACCCCTGCACCTCTGGCCTGAATCCCAGTTCTGCAAACATAAATAAGTAAATCTTAAAAAAAAGAAAAAAAAGAAAAAGCTTGGGTTAGAATTCACAACTTTTCTATCAGAAAAGACCACTGCCTTGTTTTCTCCAACAATGCTGCCCTGCACGCCAGCCCACTAGGATGAAGCCCTGGTCCTAGACATTACTCCAGAAAAAGCCACTTCAAAGCCACCCGGGGCTGTGCACCTGCAAGTTTCACCTGATCATCACTTTCTTCCTAAAATTCAGGACTTTGAAAATTTACCAAAAAACATGGATTTACTATTATTCTGAAGTGTATTTTCCTTAATGTGAATTTTAAAGGATGGAAATTCAGTATACTAAGTAGCAAATCAAATTAACCTAGATACCTGTAAAGTTCATTAAATATTCATTAATGAACAAATTCTTCCAGCAGAACGTTATCCAAGGTCTCACTATCTAAACAGAATTTCCTTTAAAAGTTACTGCTATAAAATATCAAATCATTAAGTAGAGAAATAAAGTAACATATATGCTGATTCCTATTTATTTATGCATACAGAACTGGGGTACAGACCAGAGGTAAAGGGGCAGTGACAGGATTCCCCAGCCAAACAGGCAGAAAGACTAAGTGCACTGCTGAGGGGAGCAGCGGGCATCTATGCTGATTCTTAACTGTAAAAAGCTTCACTGGAAATAGACAAGGCATGAAAATAATACACAAAAGCAGGGATTGTCCCTGTGTTGGGGGTGATGTTGAGCTTGTATATGATCATTTAAAAACAGTGTTACTCACCAAGAACACTAAGTAACAGATACTCTAGTTCTCAAAGAGGGGACATAAATGATTTAATTCTCATCTAGATCTCTGAGTCTGGGGAAATGTTACCAAAGATATATAAAGTCTCAGTAGCTAACCAAAAAGATACTACCCCCCCCCACACACTTACCAAACACCATACTTACCTGAAATTTAGGGCAGTGACTGCTTAACCAACCCATGCCCTGCCTGTCCGTCTGCCTGGAGCACAGCCCTTTTGGTGGAAAGACTAACGCTACATTCCTGATTCTCAGTCCCAACTCCTGACAGCATGAAGCCGCTCCCCTTACCCAAATCCCCTGGCCAGCTTGCCCCACTCCAATGCCGCTTCCTCCTACAAGTACTGAAGAAATGATGTGGTGTTGCGTGAGCTGGGCAGCACAGCGGTCTCCTTCACAAGAGTCATGGAGAAAATTCAAGGGTCACATCCAGAAAAGAAACATTCCATGTAAGAGATGGGTGTGAGGATTCAGAAGGGCTAAACCAGATTTGGGGGGAAACGCAGACTAAGGAGACTAAGGGCAGGATGGGGGCCCCAGGGCTCGTTTCTGGGTGCTTCGTAGGTAATGCAGAGCATCTAGATTGTTTTCTAAAGGTCCAGTATCAGCCTGCCCATCTCCTGAGTTACTCTAAAATGCATTCCTCTTCCTAAAAAACCATTAATTTTTCAGCACAAACGTATGCCTCTCTACCAATCCTCTGGGCTCCGGCAGGTGTTCAAACCTACCTGTGTCCATATGATAAACTTTTTTGATGGCTTGTGCAAAATTCGACCAAGTCAACAGAGGTTCAGTGAACAGAACCCACAGAGATAAAGTCTCTGTGTCTCTGCCTCTAGCACAGAGCTGTGCCTGTGAGCCCCCCATTTCCCACTGCAGAGTAGCCAGACCTAGTGGTAGCCCACATACTGACAATAGTCCTCTCAGGGCACCTCTCAGAGCGGGTGGCTACGCTGTGTCCCGGTGCTAACAAATTCCTCAGTCTTAGCACCAGGGTGTGTGGCAGCAGGAAGCCTGTGGCCCTGAGAGGGAAGGCATGTCACAAAGCCCAGGGCAGAGCTCAGAATTAAGTGCAGAAGTCCTGGCAGCAGTCAGTGTTGCCATCAAAAGCTGCTATCAGTGAACACCATCTAAATAAGAATGTGTATTTTCCTTATGTCTGCATTTGATATGCAATACTGTTGCAAGAAGCACCTGGACATCACTTAACTTTCTTTCAGGTCTTTCTAGATTATTTCTATATTGCACAGTAAAGCATAAAGGTTCAGGTGAATCTTTTAATTTAATGCCATATTATTTCAAATCCAATCATGCAGTCTATTATTTTTCTTCGTTCCACAAATATTTACTGAGTACAACTGCACATGTGACATGGCAGGTACTGGAAATACAGATATCAACTAAACAGGAAGATTCCCTGCCACCTAAATACACCAGTGGTAGCCAACAAGCTATGGGCTAAATATAAAATATCAGGGAAGCATATGAAACTTCTTTTACTGAGTCTGCAAGAATTATTCCCTCTACAAAGACACTAGAACCTGCTTCAGTTTAGCAGCAATTTCTGGGGAACATTGGAGGTAGAAACATTCCTTCAGAAGCTCCTTACGGGAAGGCAGCACCTCAAATCAAAATGGGTTCCCAAGGTGTACAGTCATGGGGTGAAAGTATAGGATCCAAACTGCGTCCTCAGACTAAAAGGACCTCGGCAGAGTAGCCATGAGGCCAGAAACTCTCCAGGATGGCTACGCTCACTTCTTGCTAGAAGAACAGAAATTTCAAAGAAGATCTCTGTTTACAGGCAACACTGTCAAGTAGTGGACACTCGGCTCTAAGAAGAGCCCAGATTTTTAACACATTAGGATATGGAAAGTTACTCCAAGAGGAAGTACCAGACCATTACAAGAAATGGCACATCTCCCAGAACTGAAATGCCCAGGGGAGAGGAGCTGGCTTTCCAGGATATGGAGAAAATGAGGTTTGACAGTAAAGAGTTTGAGACAGTGCAGAAGGGGCCTGGGTATGCTAGGTCTATCAAGCTGTCTGAACAACAGGATCAACTCAAGACTTTTGTTGTGAAACAGGTTTTAAGGTACTCACTTGGATTCATCCTGAACCCAAATTTTTGCAGTTGGGTCAGGGAATGAATGGCATTTCTAATTGAGTTTTTATGACTCTTAGAATAGTTTTTCAATGAACAGAAATAACAGCATATGTGTAAATAGTGCCTTCTGAATAATGCCCTGGAATACACACTCACAACACCTTCTTCGGAACTGGAATTTGATGTGCACATGTTCTGGTGGAGAAAGTACAATGGAAAAGCTTACACAAGCAGATGCATGAGAGAGGGGAGGGTGCAGATTTGATGTTTATTCTCTCTTTAACATTTCATTTATTACCAACAGTGGCCCTTCCCTGAGTCCTGCAAAGTGCCAGATCCTCTGCCAGGCATATCTCATAGCTCAAGTCGTTTCCACTCCTACAACCAGTCAAGCAGGCACACCTACAGATTTCAGATGATGAAACTGAGACATACTCAGACACCAAGATATAAAATAAAAAGCCAAATTTAAGTCTACCATTCTCCAATGTTAGACAATGATAGCCCTTCTTCATTTTAACTTTAAAATTCTTTTGTTTTTTTTCTCACTAAACTTGAGCTTTTTTAATTTACTATTTACACATCATTCTATGTTCACTAAAGAATATTCAAGTTATTTTACAAACTCCTAATCACCTAATCTAACACTTGACACACAATAGGGGCTCAGTAAATTTTAGTTGAATAAATAGAAAATGGAGACATCAACTTCCATAAACAGGATGTAGAATACTCCAGAAAATCAGACAGCCAGGTAGAGAGTTTCCAAATTCTTTGGAGTTTACTGACTCCCCAGTCCTTCATTACCTTGGAAAAGGCACACTGGGCAGGTTGAACATGGCTACCAGGTGAATAAATGCTAGCTGTCTAGTCCAACTAGATTGCAAGAGTCAGAAAGGACTGTCTCAGCATCTTTACCTGTCCGCAGGAAGCCTAGCAGCCAGACCTTTGAGAATGGAAGCCAACCTGCTCACGTCAGGCCTACCTGAAACTGTCGAAACAGAATGGTTCAAATGTGTCTATATCCAAACTGTGCGGATACCCATGGTGCATCTCCACTATCAGAAATCCACCCCCAATGACCACTCTTTTACTTCTCTACTCAGCCACGGCTATGCAGTGCCATTCACTTGCTGGCCCTCCCAGAAGACACATCATCTTCATCCTACTTTCTTTTTCACTTCATCCTGGAATCTATGAAAAAAAACAATCTATCCTTCTAGGTAAGAACAGCATCACCACTGAGGTAAAATAATCCTCCCTTTAACACCAAGCTGGCCACACATCCCCAGTAGAACAGAAGACACTAGCTGGTTGGGTGCCTGGCATTACCCTGGAAAGGTTAAATTAAAGGCATGTTTTACAAGCCATATTCTCACTGCTCATGTCTCCAAAGAGAACTGGCACTTAGCGCTCAGTAAAGCCTTGTTCAGCTTCAGGATTTCATTTCACAAAGATCCCATGTGCTCTGCCCAGCACACCAGGTACTGGTCATAGAGAGAAGTTTGGAAAGAGAGTGCATGGAGGCAAGGGGAGTGATACTGTAACAGTCCTCAGGAAAAGTGGAGGTTCCAGGTTCCCTGCTCCACCCAAAAAGAGGGTGGAGCTAAGCAGAGAGGGAAAGAATCTGGAGAGAAAGAATCTGGACAGGAAGCTGAGGAGGAAGGAGAGCCAGGAGACCTGATGGAGGCACATGTAGCAGACAGACATGTGAAGAAGTGGCTCTTGTTTCTTGGTCCTGGACTGGTTGAAACAGGTGTGGGTGAGAGAGCTGTAGGAAGGTTAACTATGGAAGCATTTATCTTGATTTTGATTTTGCTATTTTCCTCCCAGACTTGTCTGGCCATTTCTGACCCTTTTCCATGGTCCCCGCCAGAAGGTGCTATAGGCTTGTGACAGGCTTTCAGATAGGCCTTGCTTTGAGCCAATCCCTTTCCTTCTGCATAGACTTTTTCGCACAACAGGATGGGTTACTTTGGGTGTTTGATTTAGGCACTATATTCTTTGTCTTTTCTGTACTGCACACTCATTGTATATATTCCTTTCCATTAAAGGTCTTATATGTTTTGTCTTGATGTGGTGGATGGCAGAACTAATTTAGAGCAGGCAGGTTTAGGGGTTCAGGGGTGCCCCTCTCTCCCTGCCCTGTAACAATACCAGCACTGCTTATGACAGCATATATTCATGAAGGCTATCTCACGCAATCCGTCTATCACACCCATCAAGAAGCTCAATGCTGTCAGGTCCAGGCCACAGGTTAGAAGCAGAGAAGTAAAAACACAGCCCAACATCACACAGTTACCGGAGGAGCCTTGACTTTCCAGTTTGGCCACTAACCCAATATTCACTTACCCTAAAGATTAAAGAGAGACTACAATCTCTAGTCTCAAGGAAACTAGAAAAAAATGGGAAGACAAGCAGTTATATCACATACTGTGAAACAAAGTGAAGCAGGGTGAATGCTCAGAAGTGAAAACCTGTAGAAGATCCAAGAGAAGCAATTTATTTTAACAGACAGGTTAGTGGGGCACAGTGGGAAGGAGGAAGGGAAGGACACAATTAACTAGCAGTTTCTAAAAACACAGTCTGCAGCTAGAGCTCAGGTGCTGTGTGCATCCTAATGTAAAAATTGAAGGAGAGGCACAGGAACCCCAAAGCCCACCAGCAGCAGCTGGAACACCATCCTATAGCAACAGAAGAACCCAAAAATATATATGAGGAGTACAGCGATGTTTTTCCTGACTATTTTAATAGAAAACAATTGGTTCTCACCATAGTAAGAATAGCCAGAAAATGCATCTGGTGGAACAATAGAAGAGACCTTGGGGACTCAGTTGGTCAGCCTGGGAGACCTGCACGCCACGAACAAACAAGCAGCTGAACACAGACAGAGACTAGTGGTCGTTTCAGTGAGGACTATAAACAGGAAGGAATGTACTAAGGACACCAAGAAGGCTCTATCACAGTAAGTGCTCTCAGCCAAGGAAAGTCGCCAGGAATGGAACCAGGTCCAGAGGAAGATACTTCTCATGCCAGAAGTATCAAAACAGAGACCTACTTTGATATCAGAACCCATGGCCTGATCTTAACACACAGTGAGCAGTAAATCAGTCATCCATCACAGAAAACCAGTGTTACTTAGACCCACCCATACCATGCTCTCCAAGGTGAGTAAAACTATTTTGCCATTCCTACCCAAAGAAAACAGTGTTCCTCTTCCTCTACACCCTCACCAGCACTTGCTACTGCTGTTATTTTTGATATGGGTCCCTGTCGTGGGTATGATCTTATAACTCACTGTGGTTTTTATTTGCATTTAACTGATGATAAGTGATGATGATGTACATTTCTTCATGTGCTAGTATGTCTTTGGAGAAGTATCTATTTAGGTTTTCTGTCCAGGTTTTGATTAGTTTATCCTCTTGTCAAGTTGTATGAGTGCCTTGTAGATTTTGGATATTAGTCAAGCACACTATTAAAAAGAGACCTTCCTTGTTATCCAGAAATTTGAATCCTAGCTATCTCTTTGGAAAATGTAAAAACACTAATTTGAAGGGGTATATGCACTACTATGTTTACTGCAGCATTATTTAAAATAGCCAAGGTATGAAAAAACCTTAGTGAATAAGGACAGATAAGTAGATTAAGGTGTGTATGTATACACAATAGAATACTACTCAGCAATGAAAAACATGAAATACTTTTACAACATGGATGGAAATGAAAGGGTGTAAAACTAAGTGAAATAAATAAATGATTTCATTTTTACCGGGAATATAAAGAAATAAACAGGAACAGCCAAAACTAAACCAAACCACCCCAGAAATCTAACTATAGAACTAACACTCTAAGACTATCAGAGTGGGATTCTGGGGGTGGAGGATAAAAGGATGAGGAGTACTATGGTAGAGAAAAGTACTATGGTAGAGAACTCTGCTAGTGTGTGTGGTGTGATGACATATATCCGAAGAGGTGGGAGCCTATATTCCTAAATTATACACACTGTTGTAAACCAACACACCTCAATTTAAAAAATTATGCAATTTTAAAACAACCAAAATCATTTTGCCACAAGGCAGAAACCCCATTTGCTTTCACAGTACTGGGGTCATCAGGCCGAGACACCTAAACAGGAGGCAGTCCTCCTGCAAAAACGCCACTAGCCAAATGAGTGACAGCCCATGGCGATCCTCCTGCAGCCCATCTGCAGTACACCAACAGAGGTAATGGCCAGCGTGCACACCCCATCTCTGTCCCTGTCTCCTGCCCTTGAAAGGGCCAGGACTAGGGCACCTACGTCATATGTGGACAAAACCACATCAGAGTGCAGCATTTTTGGTCTCCTGCATGTCCCAGAGGACGGCAGAAAACAATCTAGGCCTGAAGTTCTAATCACTTAGCTGCAGGGAGATGCCTGACCTCTAAGGGCAGTGGAGAGGACTGCCTAGACACTTGCCTAGTGTCCACCCACAGGTAAAGACATAAGATTTCTGAGAAGGTACTTCAAGTCGTGATTAATTTTAATGGGTCTAACTGGTATCACCCATGTTAGCAAAGTTAGTATTTGTAGCCTTGCCTTGGTAAATTACTACTGAAGCAGCAGTATCTCTGTCCTTAACATTGTCATAACAGAAAATTTCTAACTCGAGATCTTCCTTTGGGTATAGAATTTTTTAATTATATTAATTTTAAAGTAAATATTTCTTACATAATGCTTAAGGAAAAACTTATTCCAAACAATACTCACCCCTGGAAGGTCAGGTTAACTGTGACTTGATAATAAAATATTATTTAAATATATAAAAATGTATTAGATTTTAGGTGACAAGACATTATCATTTTTGACCTAAAGGAAATCTAAAAAAATTATTTCATCAGTCACATTAATAATGAAAGAATTACATCTCAGTTGTGCCCTGACACTTCTAAAAGTAATTTATTTGAACTTCCTTGAACAGAAAGGCTCATAGGTCATATGACCAATAACTCAGACACAACTTACAGTACAGAGCAGTACTGTTCCCTGTGCCTGAGTCCTGTGCCTACTGTGCTCAAGACACGCAACAGATATATACTAAATAAATGAACAAAGAGATGAAAGTGTGACTGAAAGAAGCAGGAAAATCATAGTGCAAGCATGATGAAAAGCAAACATACCAAAAGAGGACTACAGGGAGAAAGCCCTCGAGAGAACAGTGAGCGTTCTGACAGCCCCAGAAAATGTGACACACAATTGGAGTCCAATTAGCCACTGAAAAGAATCAGGCAAGAATGATATGAGAGCTGCCAGAGACCAGGAAAAGTGAAGAGCCAGAAAGGTTGCGCCTCAAACATGAAAAAGAAAAACAAGGGGGGGTTCAGCACTGCCTCAAACAAGAACCAGGAAGGCAAGGTATGAGCTCACCTAACTTGGGGGAGACAAAGGGAGAGTGGCAGTGTGATGCCTAAATGCCTATTTCGTTTCCATTTTCCTGAACACAGATGAATTCCAAGTGGAAAGAACGAATTAGCATAGTGAAAAGGAACCATGTCTGCACCGGGGAGGCAAGTACAGGACCCACACCCTTGGCTGCTTTCAAAGACAAGAAAACTTTGGTCCCCACAGACAAAATGTGTCTGAGGCCACTGAAAATTTGCAGTGTCACAAAAAGGAAAAATCTGAGTAAACTCCTGTAAAGATGAAAGCCAGAGGTAGAGCAACACATAGAGAAAAAGCACAGGCCCCAGGGCCCACTGATTAAGCTCAGTACCCCAACTATGATTTGGGCGACCTCCAAAACTCTGTACCTCATTTTCTTTCTATGCTCATGGGACCATAACAGTAGCCACCGATAGGACACTTAGATGAATCCCTTAGGCTAAGACTTAACCATAAGTGCTTAATACATTAAGAACCTATTTTTCTTTTTTTTTTAAAGATTTATTTATTTATTCATACAGAACTGGGTTACAGGCCAGAGGTGCAGAGCCAGTGAGAGGATTCACCAGAGACAGAGCGGGGAGCAAAACAGGCAGATCGACGAAGTACACTGCTGAGGGGAGCAACGGGCGGGTCAGGAGAGGTCTGCTGTGCCATGTGGTCACCTCTGGGGCAGCCGGGGATCAAACTCATGCGGAAGTGGCTTTAGCTTCTTAGTGCTGTGCTTTACCCCGCTGTGCTACCAGGGAGGGCCTAAGAACCTATTTTTCTAACAGGTAAGTTGCCGAAATGTAGGAAATAAAGGATAAAGGCAAGAAATCCTAACATAGTTTCTTAAGGCACTAAGACATAATCATGTAAGCCAAGGCTGCAGAAGGTGGCTACAGGCACAAGCAAATGCCATTCTTAGGTGTGACATGAGTATACTTTAATTTAGAGGCAGTAAGAATGTGGATAGTAGTTATTTTGTGAGAGAAGAATTACAGGTGATTTTTCTCCTAGGTTTTCTGCATCTCAACCCTAATAAAAGGTATTCAGGCAGAGTGGGGAGGGACAAATATATCAAAATTCTAGTCAACTTTGATCAATATCTACCAATTGTAGCCAATATTGTCTACAATTCAGAATGTTGAGAGCTTTAGAAAAAGAGTATTTCTTTGCAAAAAAAAAAAAAAAAAAAACCACAGTTTCACTATAATAAAATAAAAGTGTGTGTGTGTGTGAGTGTGAGTGTATGTGTAAAATGGGTAAATGTGAAGATATCTACATGGAGAATACAGCAAAAGACTATGCGAGCTTGATCCAGAAACAACAATCAGAAGGACCTACACCATCCTCCTGTATATCACCCTTTACCCAAAAGTGCCTATCACTTAGTAAGTGGAACCACAGGAAGGGACTGTGGTTAGCTGACTTTCATGTCTGCTCACCTGCAATCATCAGAACCTCTCGAATGGAAGGGACAAACAGGAACACCAAACCTTTCTGCAACTACATGATTAATTATGGCACCTGACTTTAGGAACTTGTGAAACAATTTTCTATTAAATACAATTATGGAAAAGGGCCCTGAGCAGAACCTTCAAGATATAGTTCCTACCCTCAAGAAAAAGATGATCTCAGAAAGATGGGGTGACAGGGATGCAGTGCAGACAGTAATACTTTAAGATTGGCTCATATGTACAACCACGTGTTAACTGTTTCCCCCAAATTAATCACAAAAGTGAGGCTGGACAAACTTGGCTTTGAGTCCAGTATCACTGCTGTGTGATCTTTCTATGACTTCTGGGCAAGTTATCATACCTTTGTTGTTGAGTTTCCCTATCCATAGCTGTGATGATTAAATAAACAAATGTGAGGAGACATGCAGGTCTCAGAACAGAACTTCAAGTTATCATCATCATCACAATTACATAAGATAGAGGCATGCAAATAATTGCTGAGACAGAAGAGTCAGCCCAGATTGGGGCTGCCCCCAATCTCTGGTGACATTTATAATGGCTCCCTGCAGGGGAAGAACCACAACAAAATAACTGTCTTAATTCTTTTCTCCTTTTGTAGTAACTCACATTCTTTTCTAATTTTGGTCTTTTCTAATGGCAAACAAACTATCTGATGAGATAACTGAAATAGTTCCACTTCACATTGTTTAACACTGTTACTGGAAAGGAAAGTGTCCCATCAAACCAAGTAAGTTTCCGCACATTAATACTTCATGCTGACAACCAACACTTTGGCTTACTGAAAATCATGAAAAGAGGGTCTTCCTTGGTGGGGCAATGGGTTAAGTGTTAGCACTATGAAGCTATCCATAGCCATTGCAGCAGTTCAATCTCTGGCCAGGGAGCTGACCCACACGGCGCAGCAGACCTCTTCTGTCTCTCCTGCTGCTCCTCTCAACAGTGTATTTCAGTTAATATGCTAGTTCTGCCCCCTACTCTGTCTCTGGTGAGACCTCTCACATATACCCCATTGTCCCTCTAGCCTGTGTTCCAGTTATTGTATGCATAAATAAATCTTAAAAAAAAAGTTCTAAAAAAAGCAATCAAGAGAGGAAACTAAATTGGAAAAAGAGTTAGGGCAGGCCTAGAAGATATATTTTGATTCAGAGTTAAGTTTCGTGAGTTGGGTGTCTGAGCCAGTGGGTCCCTTGGTTTCAGCTTCAGGGAAGATGGGCCATGTCTCGGGTACATGCCAAGAGGCTTCAGACAGGCTCACCTCCACATGGGACAAGCAACTACAGAGAACCCTGGTGAATTCCATGAGCAAACATGAAACCTCGTAGTTCCTCGGGGCATCTTCACACAACTGCCCTCCTGTGAGAGGCTGGCTAGCTTCTGCAGTGAGCAATCCAAACCATTACAAAGAACTAATTTAAAATGGAAATCAGTGCAATTTCTGAAACTAAATTTCTCAAAAACCTCCCACCTCAAAAATATTGTCAAACAAAAGCTAAATATAGTATTACCATGCATTAAGCATTTCTATGCATAGTCATATAACCAAAAGAATTACCCACCCATAATCATACACCCATGTTTGTTCCAGGACTATTCACAATAACCTAGAGGTGGGATCAATCTGTGTCTTGTGATGGATGTAATGATAAACACCATGTGGTGTATATACAGTGGAGTATTATCCAGGCATAAAAGGAATGAAATGCTGATACAACCAAAATGGATCTTGAAAACATAATAAGCCAGCCCCCCAAAATGAACAAATATTATGATTCCATTTGCACAATGCCTCAGAGACAAAGGTGGGGGAGCTAGGGTTGGGGGAATTATCATTCAGTGGGCAAAGAATTTCCATGTGGTGTAGTGAACATTTTTTTAAATACTAGATAAATTGTGACTATAAATGAAATGTAATAAATGCCACTGAATTATATACCTAAAAAACAATTTAAAGAAAAATTTTACATTATATATATTTCACCACAATAAAAAGATGTTTTAAAAGCCCTCAAAAGTAATTCCAGCTATTACAAAACAAGCCACTCCAAAAGCCACATGCACTCCTCCTGCAGCGCTGCTAGGGAATGTGTGAGGCCCTTTTAGCAATCACTCTAAAAAAAAAAAGCTGCTTATATTAGAAACCAGGTGATAAAACCGAGAGCAATAAATCCTCTTTGTCAGAAAGAAGTAACAGGTCAAAGACAGTCACAACTAATCTTTTATCCTTGAAAAAGAATCAGGAAGTCCAAATTAAGCACACCATGCAAATGTAAGACCTAACATCAGAGCAAGTGATTAACACCTGTTAAAGCAGCTAGATTGAACAGCAACATGCCTCTGCCAAATTCTAGCGTGGGTCCCAGAGCACTTATTAAGAACCCAAGTGTTGACCTGTCATGTCAGCACAAAGATGGGAAAGGGGGGCGGGTGGCGCACCTGTTGAGTCACAGATTGCACAGACTCTGGCTAGGATGGCAGAGGCCTTTGCACTGTACTGGCCCAAAGGTCTGAAACCCAACCCTGCTCACCACTAACACATTGGGCTGTGAAAACATAAAAGGAAAGCTAGAAATACTGGAAAGAGGGAGCTGTATCTTCCTGTCCCATATCACATGCCTCACAGCATCAGTACCTCCATTTCCAGCTTTACTGGCTGCCACATTTTTTTTTAAAGATTTATTTATTGGATGATCCAGCGAGATGGTGTCAGAGTGGAGATGCCGAAATCATTACGCCCATGCTCACAGAGGAACATAAGACTAAAAATGGACTGTAGACTTACATACTACAAATTTCAACCAAAATGACACCACCTTGGACTCACTAGAAGGAAGATAACTGAGGGAGCTCAGTGATTGGGGAGCTCCGATCCAGGAGCACCCAGGCGCCCACACACTAGGTCGTGCCACAAACTGCAGGCTTGCTGCTCTTCGGCCCCTTGCTAAAGCCCTGGAGGTGAAGAGGGGCGGCTGAGCTCCATGAGTGGAACCCAAGCTGCGGGAAAGAACTGCTCTGAATTATTCCTTTTATTCTAGTGAGAGGATCACCTTTAATCTCTTGACATTTTAAATGCGTTTCTAGTCTTATAATGATGAAGCATCTTTGCATTATTATATAAATCAGGTTGATCATTTTATATTTAAGATAAATTAAATTTTATGAAGATTTTTCACATACCTTTTGGACCTATACTAAAATGAAAACAGGACTGTGATTCTGACTTTTTTCAAAGTTACATAAACATTACAAAATGAGTGGGAGGGTTTTTATCCTGTCCACCTCTCCAGCAATTTACATAAAGACAGAGATTTGCTCTTTAAGATGGTATGACATCCACCTGCAAAATTCCCTCAGCATTTTTGAAGACATGTTAATAATTACAGACTCCATTATTTTTAGTTATTTCTTGTTTTTGTGTTTTTCTGAGTCAGTTTTAATTGATTCTGTTTTCTACCTCAACTATTCTTCATTTCCTTAGAATTCTTTACCTAAAACTTTTGTGTTACCTTGACTATTTAGAGCTATAAATCTCATTATGTCATAGAATATTTAATTCACATTGCACAAAAAATATATGATATTTTTTGTCTCTAACTTAATTAACATTAGTTTCTGGACAACACTTGATTTTTCCCCATAGTTCTCCCACCACCAGACCACCAATGATCCATCACAGTCCCTTGTTTGTGCTCTTCCCTCCCATTTTGATCTCTCTGAGAACCTCTCCCTCAGAGGTATGGTCAGATGTCTAGTTTTGCATTTACTCATGAGCCTTTGGTTGCTTACAATATTACACATTGAGTGAAATCATCCAATATTTATCATTTTCCTTCTGACATTTCACTAAGCATAATACCTTCTTCTTTCATTTATGTTGCCATAAATGGCATTTACCTTTGATGACTGCTGAATAGTATTCCATTATGTATATATCCCACATCTTCTTGATCCAGTCATTGTTTTGGGGCATTTAGATTGTTTTTAACTGGCTATTGTAAATACAGCAGCAGTATAGGAGTGCAGGTTTCCTTTCAAAGAAGTGTTTTTTTTAGTAGATGCCTAAAATCAGAATTACTGGGTCATATAGTAGATCCAGTTTTACTGTCCTGAGGAATGTCACACAGCTTTCCATAGTGACTTGACCAGTTTATATTCCCACCAATGGTATAAGAGGGTTCCTTTCTAACTTCCCACCTGAATTTGCTGCTTCTGTGTTTTTTTTTTTCCCTAAAAAAGATTTATTTATGTGTGCATACAAAACTAGGGTAACGGCCAGAGGTGCAGGGGCAGTGAGAGGATTTCACCAGAGACAGAGTGGGAAGCAGAACAGGCAGATCGACAAAATACATTGCTGAGGGGAGCAGTAGGCAGGTAAGGAGAGGTCTGCTGTGCCTTGTGGGTCACCACACCACCAGGGAGGGCCTGCTTCAGTTTTTTTTTTTAAAGATTGATTGATCTATCTATCTATTTATGCATATCTACCTACCTATCTA
>NW_004567145.1:1418961-1489575 GCF_000260355.1 Condylura cristata
CTACCTATCTATCTATCTATCTATCTACCTATCTATCTATCTATGTATCTATCTATCTATCTACGCATACAGAACTGGGGCACAGGCCAGAGATGCGGGAGCAGTGAGTGGATCACCAGAGACAGAGTGGGGAGCAGAACAGGCAGATCAACAAAGTACACTGCTGAGGGGAGCAGCAGGCGGGTCAGGAGAGGTCTGCCGCGCATTGGGGATCACCTCCGGGGCAGGGGGGTATCGAACTCATGCATAAGTGGCTTTTGATTCTTAGTGCTGCGCTAAAGCTGCACCACCAGGGAGGGCCCTGCTTCTGGTTTTGTAATATGAGCCATTATCACAGGTGTGAGGTCATTTTTATTGTGATTTTGAATTGGATTTCCCTGCTAACAAGTGATACTCTACATTTTTTCATATACTGATCAGTCATTTGCATTTCTTCTTTAAAAAATATCCTTTTTAGATCTTCTCCCTATATGCTGATTGGGTCTTATGTTTTTGTTGAGTTGTTTTAATTCTTCATAGATTTTTTTTTTTATCTCAATTCCTTGTCAGATGTACGGTAGGCAAATATTTTCTCCCATTCAGTAGGGTGTCTCCTTAGTTATTGTCTCTTTTCCTGCACAGAAGCTTTTTAGTTTGATATAGACCCAGATGTTTATATTCTCTTTTTTCCTTGTTTCTGGAGATAAATCCTAAAGGATGTTTCTTAAGTTTATCATGGAGAGTTTGGCTTAGGCTTTCTTCTAAGTATTTTATGGTTTCAGATATTACACCCGAGGCTTTTATCCATTTTGAGTTAATTTTTTGTATGGTGTGAGACAGTTCAGTTTCATTCAATTCCATGTTGCAGTTTAATTTTCCCACCACCATTTATAGAAGACTTTCCTTGTTCCAATTAATATTATTGACATCTTTGTCACAGATTAGATGACCATAGATGTGTTGCTTTATTTCTTGGCTTTCAGTTCAATTCCACTGGTCTCTGTGTCTGTTTTAGTTCCAGTATAATGCTACCTTTATTATTATGGACTTGTAGTATAGTTTGAAATCTGTGATTATAATGGCTTCGTTCTTTGCCTTTTATTTATTTATTTATTTATTTATTTTTTGGTATTTATTTTGTTGCGCATATCAAACTGGGGTGCAGGCCACACGTGCAGGGGCAGTGAGAGGATCCACCAGAGATAGAGTGAGGAACAGAACAGGCAGATCAATGAAGTACACTGCAGAAGGGAGCAGCAGTGAAGCAGAAGAAATCTGCTGTGCCATGTGGGTCACCTCCCTGGGCGGGAATCAACTTCATGCTTCAGTGGCCAGGGAGAGCTTCATAGTGCTGCACTTTAATCCTTTGTGCCACCAGGGAGGGACCTTGTTCTTTGCCTTCTTAGTTAGAAAAACTTTGGCTATTCAGGATTATTCTGCGATTCCATATGAATCTCAGCAATTTTGTTTAATTTCTTTGAAGAATGTCATTATTATTTTTTTTAATCTGAAAATTGCTTTGGATAGGATGATCACTTTGGTAATGTTGATTATAGTGATATATGAAATAAATGTCTTTCCATTACTTTGTGTCTTCTATTTAACAATATTTGATGATTTTCCCTGTATAAGTTTGTCACCTCCCTTGTTAGTTTTTTTCCCAGATTTTTGATAACCTGGGGTATGGTTTTTCTGATTTCTTCCTCTCAAGGCCAGAAAGTTGTGTATTGATTTGTAACCTGCTACTTTACTGAACTGGCTTATTGTTTTACTTTTTCCATGAATTATTTTTAAAGATTTATTTATTTATGCATACAGAATTTGAATACAGGCCAGAGGTCCAGAGTACGAGAGGATTCGCCAGAGAAGAGTGGGGAGCAGAACAGACAGGTTGACAAAAGTACACTGCTGAGGGGAGCGGCAGGCAGGTCAGGAGAGGTCCACCAAAGCATGTGGGTCATCTCCTTGCCCGGGGATCAAATTCATGCTGCAGTGGCTGCTATAGCTTTATCGCTGTGTTTTAACCCACTGCACCACCAGGGAGGGTCCTTCCATGAATTTTTAAGGGTTTTCTATACACACAAACACGTCATCTGCAAATGATGACAGTTTTATTTCTTCTTTCCCTTGCCTAATTTTCTTAGAACTTCCAGTATTATAATGAGAAATACTGGTGAGAGTGGGTATCTTGTTTAGTTGCAGTTCTTAATGGGAAGCAGTTTTTGATAAGTGAAAATGATGTTAACTGTGGGTATGTTAAGATATGTCCCTCTCATTCCATGATTTTCAAGGGCTTTTATCATCTCAACATCTATTGATATGATAATATGGCTTTTGCCTTTATGTGTTGAATTACATGATTTGATTTTCAGTTGTTAAGCCATCCTTGTGTTTCTAGAATAAGTCTCACCTGGTTAGAGTGTGTCCTTTTGATGCATTATGGACTCATTTTACTATGATTTTATTGAGAATTTTAGCATTGTGTTCATTATAGAGATTGATCTTTAGGTTTCCTTTTATGTAATGTCTTTGGTTTTGGTATTATTGTGATGTTGACTTCATAACATGTATCTGGTAGTATACCACCTTTCTCAAAACTTTTTGAGCTTTTTTTTGCAGGATAGGTAGGCATTGTTCAACTTTGAACATTTGGGAGGACTTGCTTGTGAAACTATCTGATTCTGGGCACTTGGGTGGGGGGAGAAGAGAGGATTTTAATTACTGTTTCAGTTTCACTGCTTGTAATTGGTTTGTTCAAGTTTTCGATTTCTTCCTTATTCAGTCTTGGGTTATTTTATAATTGTAAGAATTTGTCCATCTCATCTAGATTGCTGAACTTGTTTGTATATAAATGTTCATGGCAATCTCGATTCTCTGGATTTCTGCCATATCTGTTGTTAACTTCTCCTCTTTTGTTTATGATTCTATTTGCGTTTTCTCCATTTTTCTCTTGACAGCCTTGCTAGGTTTGTCCGTTTTGCGTGTTTGTTTGGCCTTGCTAGGTTTGTCCGTTTTGCGTGTTTGTTTGAAGAACCAGCTTCTGGTTTCACTAATCTTTTGGAATGTTCAATTTCTATTTCATTTTTTTTTGCTATAATTTTTATTTCCTTGCTTATAATGGATTTTGGTATTGCTTGTTGTTGTTATTCTCTTTCTAATTCCTTAAATTGGAAAATTAGGTTGTCTCTTTCTTGTTTCTTGATGTGGGCCTATATAGCTATACACTCTCCTCTTAACATTGCTTTTGATGGAAGCAATGTTCTGGAATGTTTTGCTGGAAGCATAAGTTCTGGAAGGTTGTGTCTTCATTACCATTTATCCAAGGTAATATTTCATCTCTTCTTTGATTCCCCTATTGTCCAGTGGTCTTTCAGTAGTGTTTTTGTCCCCACAATATGGCAGATTTCCTTGCTTTCCATCCTATATGGCCAATGATGGAAATTAATCTGTGTCCATTGAGAAAAATGTGTATTCAGTTTTTTGGGGGGTGCAGTTTTCTATAAGTGCCTGTTAAACCAATGTGTTCTAGATATTTGTTTAGGGCCACTGTGCCCTTGTTTATATACTGTCTTACTGATCTGCCCACTGGTGAGCACAGGGTGTTGAAGTCTCCTACCAAATACATATTTTCACCAATATCTATTTTCAGAGACAATAATAACTATCTAAGGTATTTTGGTGCTCCCTCATTGATAAGTATACAATGAGGAGTGTTATGTCTTCCTGTTGTACTGTCTCCTTGGTCATTATACAATGTCCATCCAAATCTCTGATCACCTTTTTTAGTTGGATTTATTTTTACCTGATGTAAGTATCATTACCCCTGACTTCTTTTGGGTGCCACTTGCTTGTAAAATTGTTTTCCAACCATTTACTTTCAATTTCTGCTTATCTCTGGAACTTAGATTTGCTTCCGGGAGATAGCAGCAGATTGGATTGTTTTCTAAGCCAACATCCTACTCTGTGCTTTTTTTTTAATCGGTGTGTCTATTAACGTTGTCACTACTGTCATTGTGTTCATTGTTTTGTGGCTCTATTTAACTCCTTGTTCAGGTCCTCATTTTCACTCCTTTGTTGGAATAGATCCTAAAACTCTGTATAATATTACTTGGGAATGGAGGTTTAGTTGTAGTGGATCTCATTTTTTTCTTAATACAGGAAGAGAAAGGATGAAGTATTGTTGGCTGGCATTTTCTGTGTTTTTGTTTTTTAAATTATATCACTCCATTCACTTCTTGCCCATGGTGTTTCTTCATAGAAGTCTAATGCTTCCCATTAGAGGTCATCTGTTTGCTCCTCTTTGTCAGATTCCTTCTTTTTTCTTTGCATTGGACTCTTGGGATTATACTATTACATGTCTAACTCGAGATTACCTTTCATTAAGACAGGCTGGTATCCTTTTAGTTTACTGTGTGTCTGTTTTCATTTCCTTTTTCAGGTTTGGGAAGGGCTTTTCAATTATTTCTTTGCATAGCTTTCTCACTCCTTTCTCTCCCTTGCTGGGATTCCTTATGACTTTTATATATCCTTTCCTCATGGTGTGATATAATTCCCAAAGTGTTTCTCCATTCATTTTCCTTTATCACTTTCTTTTCTTTCTTTGCTTTTTTCTTACCTGGAGATTACTGAATTGTTCTTCCACATTGTTTATTCTTTTTCCATGGCTTTTTACAAAATTTACCTCCTCAATGAGCTTTTTATATTTTGTAGTTCTCTTTCTTTTCTTTATATTTATTTATTTATACATACAAAAACTAGGGCACAGGACAGTGGTGTGGAAGGGGGGGGGGGTGTCAAGAGGATATTCACCAGAGACAAAGTGGGGAGCAGAACAGGAAGATCAAGTGAAATACACTGTTGAGAAGAGTAGCAGGCAAGACAGGAGAGGTATGCTGCACCAGGTGGCTTAGCGCCCTGGCTGGGGATCAAGCTCATGCAGCAATGACTGTGGACAGCTTCACAGTGCTGTCATTTAACCCCTTGTACCTCAAGGGAAGCCCCTCTCTTTTTATCTTATGTAAAGTTTCGATCCTGAATTTCTGTTTTTGATTACAGATTTTATAGCTTTCTTTTCCTTTGCTCTATCATGTCATATATCTCTGTTCGATTTTTGTGAGTTTTGTGTGAGTGTATGTATGCGCACGTGCACGCAGGCTGTTCATCTTTCTTTGATTTTCATTATGCTTTTTTAATTCTTCGTCTTTCAAGAAAAAAATTCTTCTATTCCTGTATTTTTCAAATTCTAGAGTCTGATTTTCCTTCTGTGGTATATTGTTCCCTGGAGGACCTGCTTGACCAGTTTTATTTTTCTTTCTCTCTTTTGTTTGATTCAGGTTGGCTGTGTGTGTGGATCATCCAGGTGGGTATCCAGGCTGCTGCAGCCAGTGGGCAGCCCTTGTGTAGCTTGCACTCAGGCATGGGTTTCCCAGGCAGGTACTCTTAAGCAATTTCTAGGTAACTTGTCTTTCAACTGGGTCCAGCTTTTTGTTAAGACCTCATTTTTAGAGCAATTTTAAGTTTATAACAAAGCTGAGAGGAAGGTACAAAGATTTCCCATATGCCCTTCCCCTAACATATGCACGGCTTCCCCCATTATCAAAATTACTTACCAAAGTGATGATTTTTTTTTTTTTTTATAGAAGATGAACCTTCACCGATACATCACAATCACCCAACATCCAATTTTCTGAGGGCTTGATCTTGGTATTGTACATTTAATGGGTTTGGACAAATACTTACAGCATTTTCACTGTCCTAAATAAAGATTCTTGTGTTCTACCTAATCATCTTCCTAGCATCACATTTACAACAACTGCTCTTTTTTACTGTTTCTGTACTTCTCTTTTCCAAAATGTCACATAGTTGGACTCATACAGTAGACAGATTTTTCATATTGGCTTCTCTCAGTTAACAATATGTACTTCAGGTGCCTCCACATCTTACCATTGCTTGATAGCCCAATTGTTCTTAGAGTTGAATATTATTCCACTCTCTGGATAACCCACGGTTTATCCATTCTCCTAATAAAGGACATTTTGATTGTCTCCAGGTTTTGGCATTGTGAATAAAGCTGCATTAACATCTGTATGCAAACTTTTGTGTAGATACAAGGTTTCAATTCCTCTGAGCAAGATAAATCATATGGTCAGAATGTGTTTAGTTTTGAAAAAACTTCCAAACTGTTTTCTAAAGTGACTGCACCATTTTGCAATGAATGCGGGTTCCACATCCTCACCAGCATTTGTTTTGGTGTTGCAAATTTTTGTTTTCACATTTCGGCATATATTCATCCATTTTTTTCTCATATTTTCACATCTACTAGCAGAGAGTAGATAGATACTCACAGCTTTCCTGTTTTGTTTTTAATGCTTTAACATATTCTTCATGTGTGGTTTTTCAGTATGTCTTTTTCTCTTGAAAATCCTCTTGAATGAGGATTACAGCTATAAAATGTTTTATATAAGACTGGCTTTTGATTTTGTTTATCTCTGTTAAAGTTTTCTCATATTAATAATTTATTATCTTAGTCTTTATAATCATCTTTCTTTTGCACTTCCTAATTACTCAGTTTTCATTTTTGTATTTCAATCATTATTCCTTTTAAAACTTGGAAAACTAAATCTTGAAAATCATACAGAAAAATTTATACAACCTTTACCAGAATACATTTGTTTTTCATTCAGTTCTAAATAACTAGTGTTTTCACTGTGACTTCCTCTTTAATGAGGGAAAGAGGAATGTTAAATTCTCACACATGCTTTTTTTTTTTAAGGATTTATTTTATTTATGCATATAGAACTGGGGTATAGGCCAGAGGTGCAGGGGCAGTAAGAGGCTTCCCCAGAAACAGAGTGTGGAGCAGAACAGGCAGATACACTAAGTACACTGCTGAGGAGAGCAGCAGGCTGGTTAGGAGAGGTCTGCTTCTCCTGGGGGCAGACAACCATGTGGATCACCTCTGGGGCCAGGGATCGAACACACCCTGCAGCAGCTGCAGAGATCTTGCAGTGCTGCGTCCTAACCGCTGCACCACCAGGGAGGGCCTAAATTCTCACACATACTTCTACATGTTTTGCTTAGGATTTCTAGTGACTTCTGACTTATTAATTATACCAGGTCAAAGAAAGTGGCTTACATGTAACAGAGTGCTTAAGTTAGTGGAACTTCCCATATATGGGCAGATTTTTAGAAGTAACTCAGACTGTAGAAAACAATCAGGAGTCTTTCTGCTGGGTCCAGGGTTCTCTGCATTCCTACTAATTTAAGTCCTTTAATACTGTTAAGGATATTCCTACTATCTTATTCGATATTTTCTATTCTACATTCTCTTTTTCTTTACATCTTAATTTCTCTCTTTTTTTTTAAATTAAATATACACATTTATATCTTTTTCTGCTAGATTAGAAACTACGGATTATATAATATTGTTTTAATAACTACAGTAATATTACAGTTGTACTTAATATTTTAAATACCTAATTAAGCATAATATGATCCTAAGTTATCCTCTATTTTATTTCTTTTAACTGGGGTCAGAGGAAAGGATGGAATGTGTATGCCACATCTAATGATTTAATCACTCACTGAATGACATTACTCTCAAAACATACACACAAGAATTTCCAATGTCTTATTGTAATAAGTTTTACATTAGCCTTAATTTATCAATTCACAGGGGTTAATCTCCCCCCAACACACACCCCCACAGGGATGAATCTTAAGACGTTGCATCTCTGCACACTATTGTTTCTTTTTCTTTTTTTTTTAAATTTAATTTATTTTTTTAAAGATTTATTTATTTGTGCATACAAAACTGAAGTACAGGCCAGAGGTGCAGGGATGGTTAGAGGATTCACCAGAGATTTATTATCATTCTTCTTTTCAGTTTTTTGGGTAAAGCTTGGGGACTGTCATTCTTCAGGACTGTGTAATCTCGGGTAGAATCTCTTCAAAACTATCACTGCCAGTCCTCCCATGTACCATTCTTCATGATTCTATAAGAATGTGTCTAACAGCACATCTGACATTTTCTATGTCTCTGTAGGACCTCCAGTCCTTAATTTTCTTTAACCTGAATCCAGCATTTCTAAAATGCCAGTAACTATCATTTCATTTCCACAATTTTTAGGGACTCTTTTCCCATACTCACCAGTTGCCACTTCACTCCTTCCACTGTGTTTTACAGTTCCTGTTCTCTATTATAGACATTATTTTGTTCATTCATTCCCTGAGCATTCTACTCATATCAAAGTCTTCTGTCAGATTTTTTTGCATATGATTTAAATGGCAATCTGTTGATTTTCATAATTAATTTCTTAAGATACTGCTTAATGTGTCTGAGACTGTTGACTGGTAGGCAGCTTTGTTTGTATGGGCTTCATTTTGTTTTTCTTTTCCACCATCTGTCCCCTTCCCCTCCCTGTGTGGTGGAATCTACTGCCTTATGGAAGGCTCAGAGGCTGAGCCTGGGTAGCCCTGTTAGTCTGGCTAACAGACCTGGCTCTACTGACTGGACCTATTTGTCTAGCCACAGGTTATTTCTGCTTGCTTTCCAGGGTCTTTCAGGAGCAAGAAAGCCCCACCCATCCGCCTGGTCAGAGGTGGTGAGCATGGTCCTTACTACTGCCTGGGACCTGAGCTGCCAGTATGAAGGAACTTTGGGTCCATAGCCTGGAGGCCACAGGGTCAGCACTGCTCACTGCTCTGTCCCATATCTGCAACAGGCTGATTCCTCATAGTGATCCTGCTTTACAGCTACATGTGTGGAATTACTGAGGGATGGAGCAGAATACAGTCAATATAAATGGTAGACCTAAAAGGAGAACCCTTCTGGGAAGGTGAGTTTAGAGTGGAAGGGCATTTACTTATTTCTTCAGTGTTCTAAAACTCACTTCAACTGCTTGCTATGGAACTCCTCACCAGAAAAAGAATTTGTTTTCTTCCACATCAAGCCTCTTCTATCCTCTGTGTCACAAATTTCCCCTAATGAGACTACCTATCATTTGCTTGTTATCTACAAAACATCGAATATACAACCTGAAGACACAGGAAAAGACTCTTGCTTTAAAAAGACCCTTCTGTGCAATTTTTTTTTCTAACTTTCCAGTGCAGTATTAACATGGATTTTTATATGACTGGTGATTATTTTAATTTAAAGGAGATTATTTATAAACAATAAAATGATGAGCTGAAGTTTTCCTAAGTTTCAAAGCTAATATTAAGAATTGATTCTCGGGCCCTCCCTGGTGGCGCAGCGGGTTAAAGCACAGCACTGAGAATCTAAAGCCGCTTCCGCATGAGTTCGATTCCCGCCTGCCCCAGAGGTGACCACATGGCGTGGCAGACCTCTCCTGACACGCCCGCTGCTCCCCTCAGCAGTGTACTTCGTCAATCTGCCTGTTCTGTTCCCCACTCTGTCTCTGGTGAAGCCTCTCGCCGCCCCTGAGCCTCTGGCCTGTACCCCAGTTCTGTATGCACAAATAAATAAATCTTTAAAAAAAAGAATTGATTCTCTTTCCCTACATCATCTGATTTGAAAGTAATCTATAAGATAATCCTAAATTTATGCCTGACCCAGAAAATATTGACTAAATAAAAGACAGAGAGAGAGAAACACAAAGAAAATCCTAACTGCTTTTACAAATATTTTAATCTTGAGAGATTTCTCTCTGATATCCTAGTTAATTCTCTGTATGCTTTTTTGTTAATTTTCACATTTTTTTCTTTAAGCAATTCAAAAAATCTGATTATTCAATTCCTACAATCTCTAGAGCCTCCAATTTCTTGTACTTGAGCTCCAATAATCCCAACAGCTAGCCATGTGCATCTCTCCTATTCTCATAACTAGCTAGCTCCTGGCTAAGGTCCCCATCCTACAGAAAAGCTGCATTTATTAGGCCTTATACAATAATCCTTGCATCTGTGAATCTGTTATACTTCTTTGCCATAATGACTCCCTCAGAAATTAACTAGAAAGAACAGAAAGAATTACAAAAAGACAGAGAGGTCTGTAAGTGCAGATATATCTCAACTCGCTTAAGGGTAACCAAGCCAGGAAGCTGTGGCTAAGGGAGAGTTCACTAGTGATGTCAAGCAGACATTAAGTAGATTCCTGCGACAGCTGAGAGAATTTTCAAATTCTGCTCACTGAAGTAGTTAACGTACAGAAAATAAATGAAATTATCATAACCACATTTTTTTTCTTTTTCATAATTTGTATTCCTTAAAAAGGTAAAGAAGAGCCAAAATTAGAAGCTTCTCATATCAGTACATAAAATTTCTGAGAATACAAAGTCCTGGCACACTGCAGAGCTGTAGCTGGGAGGAAAGGTAGAAACTGCCACTGTACTTTTTATCATTCCTTACCTTGGTGATTTGCCAGCCGGTCAGACTGCGTCGGGAAGCCAGGTCCCGCCAGGTCCCGTGCACTGTGGGATGAGGTCTGCTCCACCTGGTCCTGAGAGAGGCAGGGCAGAGAGTGGTCAGAAGCTTTCCTATGTCCGTACCTACTGCCCGACATCCCCTTCTCCTGGAATTCTTTATTGCCTGTCACTCTATCTTTGTTTTTTAAGTTTTAAATGACAGTTGTTTAAAATATTCTTTAAAAGGGAACTTGATCATGAAAAGGTATAACTTGCTTGACAAAGAAGTTAGAAGAAACATTATGTCTCTCTCTTTTTTTTTAATTTAAATTGTTTTTCTCAAATAGCAATTCAAAAGTTATTTTCTATTGCTCCAAGGAAGGGGGGCTGTAAATAATTAGCATTTCATGGATCTCATACATTTTCTGTAACAGCAATAGGTAACCCAGCCCTAGGCAACCTGATACTTGTTACTGATCATTTGAACTAGTCCCTCCACAAAGTATAAAGTGTAAAGGAGCCAAGTGACATTTTTCAAATGTCAGGGTTAAGATAAACTTCTCAGGGAAAAGTTAAAAGCAGTAAAGTTATGATCAAGCCCACAACATCTTCATGGGCTAAAACAAGCCTTTGAGTGATACATTAGATACCTTTAACATTGGATACATCAGATACATATCTTCCCATGTGGGAAAACAAAGCAGACCTTTGAATATACACCTGCTTTTAACAAAATATTAGTAGTGAGTGATTAACAAAATGTTAATAATAAGGGGAGATATCAGTATCTCTTACAAATCCAAGAAATCTGTGAAATGTTTAAAATGTATTTACTTCTGACCTTATAAAGCTTTAGAGCTGTGTCAAACGTATAAGATCTGTAGTAAAGTCCACAATTAATATTAAAAATATGGTATTAGAGTCATCAAACTCATCCCTATCTATGCAAAGGAACCTCCCAGTACTGCAAACTGCAGCATGTGGAATTGTTCTCATGTCTGTATGCCCATGTTGGGAGAAAGCTAATCTTCTACCCTTGTAGGTTGATATGACTAGAAAATAATTAAATTGACAAGTGACATTAGCAAACTTAAGTGATATGTGCATTTGCAAACACAGAATAATGGAACCATAATGTGGTTATACCAGTGAGGTTATACAATTTCAAGTAAGCAGACAATAAATTTAGGAGGCAAAGACAGAACTTTGCAGTTTATAGAAAAGGGCATTTTCCTGGGTTTATCCATATATGCATAATAAACAGACCTGTCCAGTTGGGGTGACAGGGCTCTCATCTCAAGGACTACTGATTTTATGAAAATGGATAATTAAACAAAAAGTATCATTCTTAGATCTTCTATCTTTTAATTTCTTTCAATTAAAAACAATCACTATGCCATTTAGGCACACCCTGGGGCAGCCTGCAATAGCCAACATGCAGAAGCCGACTTGGCTGGGTTCCCATCTCACAGATGAGAACATTGATGCACAAGAAAGCTGTGTGCATCTCATGATCACTCAGCGGGCACAGCCCTAGGTTTAGAACCCAGCAGCTATGTACATGATTACCAGAACTGCCAAGAGACTCAAGAAAATACAAGTATTTCTATAGGTGCTTCACTGCTTGAAAGTAAGGAACTTGTCCCTGAACACTGCCTTTCCTGAAAGGATGATAACTTAGCTCCACTGTGTAAACATAACCTACATGCCATAGGCATGGGTCTGGTCACTGCTGTGAGGGGGTCACTCACAGGAGCGGGAGTGTTGTGCAAAAATCAACAGGGTTAGCTCACCCACATCCGCTACTCCAAGAAAAGGAAGACACTGCTACCTCAGAAGGTACTGACACCAGACATGCCCACGGCCCCCCCTGAGCACACGCCCTACCTGAGCTCACCACCCATCCAAGTCTGCCCAAACTCAGGACAGATTGGGTGTAGATACGTAGCAGAGCTTTCAATTTTAAATACAGTACCAGAATTCTAAATGGGATAACCAGGTTCAAGGGCCCAACAGATCAACCAGTGCTATTCAAAGCTTTTGAGACTATTCAGAATTATAAAATGGACCAATCTAACCAGAGCTTAATTGGCACCAGTCAAACAGCTGGAATTGTATGTGGATGGGTCAGTCTAGAAAGGCAGGAAGCCTGAAGAGGATATAAGCCAGAGCAGTCACCAGCTTGAGTATACTCACAGACAGCTTCCAATCAGATCAATCAGGACTCTCCTTCACAGACTTTGAGACCTTCCAGAGACCTGACCACGGCACCTGCCTCCCACCCTAGCCCTGGCAACACCTGCAACAGAGCACCCTTACCACTGGTCTTTGCCTGCAGTCTCCAGAAAGAGCTGTTTGCTGTTGGCTAATGTAAACATCTCACAAAGAACGATGATGCGGGTGCCTGTTTTCTGGTGCCACTGCCTGCTGTCGGGTGCTGACCAGCACCACTGACCTGTGCCCAGCACTGCTGAACTATATCTGACCACTGAGAGTTTTCCACTGCTTCTGATGCTCTGGCAACATGGGTACCACTGCAATCAGCACTGTCTGGCCAGCATCTGGGGCTGTGCAGCCTAGTCTTCCCAGTGAGACCAGTGGCTGCTGTGGTATTACCACAACAGCCCCACCTGTGATCACCTCCAGCTGCCACTGTGAGCTGGATCCTGGCTCACTACTTAGCAGCTCCAGGCTTTCACTGAAGGGACAATGCCCGCTTGCACAAGCAGCCTTTGTTTGGAACTACTAGGCACTGCAGATACTGTCCCGGGTCGTACAGCTGGCCACTCATGGCCTTGGATACTTTCCTTTTTCCAAATCTCCCCTTTGTTTATAAACCTGGTTGTTGTTACTTCCTGAGCCTGAGTGGTCTTGCAATTGTGAGGACACATATGAGGATTGGGTGACCTATCCCCCTGCCTCAACACTGTTGTAAGGGCTCCCAATCAAGCAAATCTGTGAACAAAACACAGTCCCACCACAACGAACTGTGTGCTGGAAATCAGTTATTAATTAGTTTATCTGTCCCTTAGGAATTGCTGGATAGCTTGTGTAAAGGCGAATGAAGCACAAAACAAGTCTAAGGGCACGGGTGTATGCCCTAAAAGGCAGCCTTAATCCATCAAAAATTTTGGTTTGCTTCTTCATTTCTCCATTATGAGCTTTTTATATTGCAGGAAACCAAGCCTGGTCGTATTTAGGAAAAACTCTTCTCCCACCTTGTCTTCATATTTAATTATATTTGTGATTCACAAAGGTTTAATTCAATAAGGTCAGGTTTATAACTGCTTTCACCCTTTATCAAGAAAACAAAAAACATCCACTTAACATTTTATTCTGACTTCTTTCCAAATATGATGTCAGACTCATTCAACTATCCTACATTTATTTTGGTGGCTAGTAACAGGTGAGATTATAAATTGAACGCCCCAAAACGGTTGACAATTCACCCAGACCCATTTAATAGCCAATCATCCCTTTACACATTAGAAGGATACTCACATCCACGTTATAACCCTACACAAACATATCTGTTCTCAGCAACCTCCTCATGGCTTTCCCAGATCTGCCTATTTCTAGGCCAATACTCCACATTTTCTATGCACACGGCCTGCCAACTCTCTCAGCAGCAGCACCTTTCCCTTCTAGCTTCTTTTGCATGAATTCCTCAGTCATTTTCTTCCAAAAACGAAATTTAGAATACTTTCAAAGTGTGTTTAAATTATTAAGTTCTCATGTGAAATATGTACTTATATGTAGTGAGTAATTACTACCTACTACTAACATGAATCTTGGTAGTGGGTCATCTGGTTGAAATCAGATCATGCATGTCTGGAGTATAAATAAAGAACCCGTTACCCACACATTTCAAATGGTCAAGGGAACAGCCTCCCAGTCATCCCGGCCCCATACTGCTCTGCACTCTGGGTGGGCCTGGTGTGGCCCTGCAGATGACTACTGGGTGTTTCCAGTGCATGTCAAAAGCTTAAACTCCATCATCCACACCACATACACTACTGATAAGTGGACTCTACTAACATACATATTCAAATGACAAGTAACTTGCAAACCTAATTTAAGGCAAACTCATCTAAATATTGTCGCCACATTTAACAAACTAAAAATATAGGATGTCCAATAAAAGTTGAACAGCTAAGACAACTAATAATTTTTTTTGGTATATGTCCCAAATATTGCCTGGGGCTTTTCTAAAAACTAAATGGACAGGAGCTTGAGACAAAACTTCTGTTCTTCTAAGAAACCAAAAAAGATGTAATACTATGAAATAAATGATGGTGTTTGCAAAATAAAAACCAAAACATCAAGGTGGCAAGGAAACTAACTACCATGGTATAGAAACAAATCTAGCCAGCCCTAGAAAGTCAGGTTCAGTGTGTAGCCACTCTTCAAAGGCAAATAATAGCACTCTGCAGGTGCAGGCCAGTAAAAGTTGGGAGCGTAAAAGTTTCCTCACTGCTAGCTGGATTTCCTTGCAAAGCCAATTTTGTTTGCTGGACGGGTTTCCTTTCCAGGTTGGTGAGAGTCCCTTTAGGGACAGGACAGGCAGGGGCACTGTGGCCAAGGGCCAGCACAACCCAAGCCCACCTCCTCTTCTGTGAGGTGAGCCTCCCTGCAGGTGCTGCCAGCAGCAATGCATCTTGAACCAGTAAAAGTTGGGAGCGTAAAAGTTTCTGGGAATGGCAGAACCTGAGAAAGGGAAACTCTGATGCCTTTTAATTAAAACTGTGGTTACATCACTAACCCATGTGGCTATACAAATACATTCTCAAGTCAGAAGCAGGCACCCAGTGGTTCAAGGACAAAAATGCCTTTTTTTTTTTTCACCTCCTATAAGGAATCCTGTGCTATAACTCACTCAACTTGCCAAAGACCTCTGAGGTGGTGGGAGTTCAGTGATGTGGCAAAGATAAAAGAGGGGAAACTGAGAGCTGATTCTCTAGCTAGGCAATATTGTCCCTCCAGAAATTTCTTCTCTGAGCCACATTTCAAGGGTTGTCTAAAATGCTCCCCTCTTCCAGTCTTGGTCCCTCATGCCTCTTGCTGGCACCAGGCTGGGGCACCAACCCAGGTGGATTCCAGGTCCCTCTAGTCCTCCAGAAAACTTCTTTAGGCCCAGAAGGGCATCTGCTGCAAACAGCTGGGTCCTCTGCCCACGGAGTGGCTTCCCGTTCCTTTTTCTGCTGACAAAGAACGGGAGTGATAAAACTGACACAGAGAAGGTGACTGGTTCACACCTAGACTTCATGATGTAACAATATGGCCTGAGACTTGCCTGTCATGACAGCATAGTCCCTGTGAGTTCAGGCTCAGCTCTGAGACCTGAGAGAAGCACAGACTCCCAGGGTCAATTCAACTGCGTGTATAGGGGTGGGGGTGGGGGCGCCTGGCCTGAGACTTTGGTGTACGGATATTTCGGAGTCACCTTCCCAGCTGCTTTTCTGCTATGCCAGTAGCCTCACCGGGACCTAGAAAAGCAGGCCTCTGTTTCTCAGGGAGAGGTGAAGATGAAGGCTCTGAAGGTGAAGAAAGCCCTGGGAGGTGTCACCAGTGTGTACCAAAAACCTGATAGCCCAGAGCAAAATAAACTCCATTTTAGTGGCACAGAAAAAAACTCCAGGGCCTCCCTGGTGGTGCAACAGGTTACAGCACAGCACTATGAAGATTACAGCAGCCACTGCAGCTTGAGTTCAATTCCCAGTCAGTGAGGTGACCCACCTGGCACAGCAGACCTCTCCTGTCTCACCCGCTGCTCCCCTCAGCAGTGTATTTCAGTCAATCTGCCTGTTCTGCTCCCCACCCTGTCTCTGGTGAATCCTCTCACCCCCCACACCTCTAGCCTGTCTCCCAGTTCTTATATGCATAAATAAATCTCTAAAAAAAAAAAAAAAAAAACTCCACATAGCTAAAGCATCCCAGTGTAGCTTAGGGACAAAACAAGACAACTGGTGATTCCAGAGACGTAAGGGGGTGCTTGCTTTCTGTGACAAGAATCTAATAAATCCTGACCTAAGCTGCTGCCACAAAGGCCAATAGCCAAGAGGAATATGGCTCAAACACCAGACCACTAGGCAATCTGACAGTTACCCTATTCCCAAAATGAAACACGGCATGTGCGGGCAGCAGCCAGAGGAACCACAGCACAGCGTCGGCCAGGCACAGAGGAGCTGGGCTGCAGGGCGTTCTCTGAGCCCATACTACTTTTTCATTTGCTAGTTAGTTCCTGTAACTTTAGGCATTTTTCTTCGTTTTCTTCATTTTTTGTACTTCTTTGAGATAGAATGGCACCTTTATTGGTTAGATGTACCAATTAAATCAGTACGATATGAACAAAGGGCTTGTCCAGCAACCAAAGTTACTAGGTGTTCTGTGAGATGCAAAGCTGACACTAGCATTATTTCTTTTTTAAAGATTTATTTATTTATGCATACAAGAACTAGGGTACAGGCTTGGTGGGGGGGGGGATGCTACTGCAGGGGGTTGAGAAAATTCACCAGAGTGGGAAACAAAATAGGCAGATCTACTGGAATATACTGCTGAGGGGAGCAGCGGGCCAGACAGAAGAGGTCTTCTGTGCCATATGGGTCACCTTCCTGGCCACAGATGGAACTCATGCTGCAGTGGCAGCAGATAGCTTCATAGTGCTGTGCTTTAACCTCTTGCATCACCGGGAAGGCCCCAACACTAGTACTAAATATAAGTCTGTGTAAGGGATTGGAATAAAGGCACAAAATGTGTCGTTAATAACTGTGCTGAGAGCCTCTCTGGTGCCTAATGGTTAAGTCTCAGCACTATCATTGCTACTGCCTGAGGTCAATCCCTGGCCAGGAGCTAACCCTCCTATGGTATGACACAGCAGGACTCTTCTGTCTTGCCCGCTGCTCCCCTCAACAGTATATTTCAGTAAACCCACTTATCCTACTCCCCATTCTGTCTCTAGTGAATCCTCTGCACCTCTGCTCCATTACCTAGTTGTTCTACACTACAAAATATATAATGAAAAATAAAAGTACTAAGACTCACAGAGGACAGGACAAAGACAAGGGTTTGTAAATAACTGACAGGTGAAAATATTCTATCCTCAATGTGGATAAACTTGAAATACTGGAGGGTATGCAGAATTACCCAAACAAATAAATCATAAACCACTATGTGTGAGCAAATGTGGAAGAAACAGAGCAGACCCAAGATGCATACCTGAGGGTGCAGTTAAAGCAAGGTGGGGGGTGGGGGCGGGGGTTCTCCCAGCCCTCTCTCTACTTAACAAAGCCCTGGCTTGGAAAAGACAACACAGTCCCTTCCCTCCAGCTCACAGCTGCTCCAGGGTCTCCTTCAAGGCCATTCCCACCAGAAGTTTCCACCTGTGCCCTGCCCAGCTTGTGGAAACCACTGTAGCCCCATCTAAGATACAACAGGCAAGGCTTCTGAAGATCAAAATGTGCAACACACACACACTTTACCAGACACACAACTGCCACATAAAATGCAGTTAAAGTTATAAAATGAATCTAAATGCAAGCCCATAAAACTATGTGATTGCCATCTTAGTGAAGAATGAACCACCTATTATCTTCCTTTTTTGTGCTATCTACAATTCCAAATGAGGGATATGTCATCCTGCAAGCTCATAAATTCCCTCATTGGCCCAATACCTACTTCTATCAGGTGAATGCAGGTCTTACCATAGAACTTTTAAACATACACAATCAGGTGTGATAAAGATCTTCACATTTATCCTCCCCAAACTTCAGATAATGACTCTTTTTTATTAATATAGATAAGGTAGGGTTTCTAGTATAATACCTGGGTTCAGATGTGAGTTCTTATTTCAATTCTTTACTAGAATTATCATTACCCCCATTCTGACAGATGAGAAAGACAGAAGAAGGGGACAAAGAGAACAGTGCCTCGGCACCATAGGTTAATTATCATGTATGACCTGACAGGGAGATGAGTTCTTAACCGGCACTGTGCCAAAGGCAGCAGAGAATCCATCACTCTACTAGCCAGTGCAAGTAACCAAAACACAAAGAACCTGGCAAAGCTACATATCAACAGCCCACATTTTGTTAACTGTAAGTTCTACAAATTGTCCCTTATATAAATAACATTCATGATAAAAGAGCTAGAGTCTGGCTTCTTTAGATATAATTCTTTATGTCTATATAAGGACACAAGAAACAAAAGACTTATAGCAAGCTGACACTAAATCCAAATCACAAACTTGGCTTTACGTGCTTCCAAGATTCCGAGAAGAAAGGAAAAACACCCCTTGCAAGAATGAGGGCTCCACTTTTATTTATGTTGTATTGATGTAATTTGTTCACTCTGATATGTAAGTACCTAGGACTTCCTCTCAACAGAATTCAAAAAAATTTTTTTTCCAAATTCTTAAGGTGCTAAGTTTAGCATAGATGATGTGAATGTATAGAAAACATCAAGTTTTCAATAAAATCTTACTGTACCAGCACTACTGATGTGTAAGGACAGACTGTACTCAATACTTGGATACCTACTTCTACTTAAGTACTTCCAGGTACCTCACTTATTGATATGATTCCAAAAGTAGCAGATGAATGCTCGCTTTAAATTTAATCACATGTCTTGGGACTCAGGGGAACAGTAGCATTTATTTCAGTTTTCCAGAGGGAGCAGGAGTTGGCTATTTCTAATTTTTTAAATAATTTTATTGATATCTCAGCTAATTAACAAATTTCATCTGTTGTTTAACTGTACAATCCAACAAATGTTAGCATAATTATAGATCTGTACAACCATCACAATCAAATTCAGAACGTTTCCAACCAAGCACCCTACAAAAAAACTGATGTCCAGTCTGTCAATCTTGACAAATAAAGGGTTTTCCAAAATAAAATGCTTGTGTAATGTAAAGTTTGTTTCTGTCTTTTGACTTGGTATTCCCACATCAACAAGGCAGCGCAGCCTAATGTTACCACACCAGCTCTGGAATTCTTTAATGAGTAAAGAGCTAGGCGAACTTGGAGAAGACACTAAACCTCCCAGTGTGAAGCCAGTTTGTCATTATGTTAAGCATTGTTCAGTAAAAATTAACTGCTGTCTTTACTTTGACCACAAATATTCCTGCTTTTGCTGCCCCTCTATCATCAGCTCTTCCTCTGAATCACCTCCAACTTCATCTCATTTCCTCCACCTTCTAAACTATCACCTTCCCCTCCTGTACCACATCCACCTCTTCATCCTTGGTCTCACCACCTACTCCAACATCACCTCTATTGCCTTTACGATCAACCCACCTTCCACACCACCTTGAGTCACATATTCTTCTTCTACCACCTTCACCTTGTACATCACCATCTACCTCTTCTATCACCTCCATCATCTCCAACTCCTCCGTCATCACCTCCACTACCTCACCTTTCCCATTACCTTCATCTTTGTCCCCATCACCTTTACTTCCTCCGCTCACCCCATCTCCATTTCATACATCACCAATATTATCATGTGGATCAGGAAAGGGTCAGCTGGGATGACCTCTAATAGTGTGATTATAAAATGGAGATTTAATGAACATATTTTCTGATTTCCTTCCAGTTCTATTTTTTCTGAAGTGAATCTAATCATAAGCGGAAGTTGATAGCACAGTTTTTGAGACTGGCGCACGGGCACAGGAATGCTTACCCAAGAAGGGCGCTTCAAAGCTGCTGGATTCCCGTACTGTCCACCAGAAAGAACCCTGGTTGTAGACTCACTCACTGGATGTTCATGAAGAAAATAATAGTAAGTAGCAGGAAAAAGTAAACTCACAATGGGTTCTGAGGCATAAATTCCAAAAGCGGCCTTTTCAACCTGCACTTATCTGCTGGTAGAGTGGAAACTCTTAGCAAACAAGCCCCACAAAGCCTTCATCCTCTACTATAATCTGGAAAGTGTTCGCTCTAGAATTTTAAAATCCAGTTTATGGCAAACAAAATTAAAATTAATAACCTCCCCGAAACTCGAACATGTTACACATCTTTACAACATCCATGCAACTTAGTTGGTGGTGCTTGGGAATTGCAAGGTTTCAGAGACAAGAAAATGATGGTGGCAAGAAGATGGTTTGCTCTTAGTCTCCTGCCTCTCATGAAACTCTGTTTGTGACTGGAAGGGGACTCTGCATGACTTCAGTCTCCTAACTGCATGAGGACTGGCTCCTTCCATATGACTCCAGCATTCTGCCTTCCTGACTCCACCCTCATCTAGAAAACCATGCCCAAGTCCTTCCAGGCCTTAAAGGAAACAACCAGTTCTTCCCTGTCTAGGTCTTTCATTATAGTTGTAACTTAAAACAAAAATAATATTCAAACAGTCATTATTGGAATAAAATTCAGTAGGTATAAATGACTAATAACAAAGACCAGGGTCTGCTACAAGAAAGGGGCAGCTATCACTCAAGAGATGTGGGTATGGAGGTCAGAGGTTGGGAAACACCAATGTTTTATCAATAGCACAAGTTTACAAGACCGTATCTTAGTAACGCTAATGAAAGGTGAGTAACTCCCACTGATGTGATTTCTGTGGCTCAACAAAGGAACCATTTCAAGTCAGTTAAATTCTAAGTAATAATAAATACAATGTCAATTGATTCAATAAAGACAGCACAGTGTTTCTTATTCCACTAACTGTGCTGTCCATTTTTGCTCATGTAAAGTTAAAAGTTTTGCAAAGTTATTAACTGATTTTAAACACTAGTGTCTCTATCATCAAAAGTCCTCATAAACAATATAAGTATTCTGCCTTTTGTATAGCATCTTCTTAATTCTCTAGAGAATGGTCAAGATGCAAAAACCAAAGAACACTAATAAGTTCTCAAGCTTCCTAAGAAGAGAACCCTCCATCTGAGTTACTAGTTCTCACCAACCCACAAGGCCATGTGCCCAGGTGAGGGAGGGGTGTTTGAGAGCCAAGTGTCCCTACTCATTCTTCTCCTAGAAGAATCCCCAGTGATTCAAAGTCAATGGCCACTCTTCTCACGACCACTCAGCCTCATACAACTGCCCAATACTCACTATGTAACAAAACAGAAGAGCAAAGCACCTATACATGATGTGAACAATAATGGCCTCCAGGTGTATTGATGCACGTCTGCACCAGGCAGCTCACGTGCCCTTTTGCTCTCATTCATCATCTTCTTTTTGCAGTCACCCTTGGAGTAGGCAACACTACTTACGATGGCCCATTTAAAAGATGACATAAAGCAAGCACAGCAGCAGCACTACAAGGCAGGCCATCATCACACCCTGAAGTGCAGTCCCACATTTTCCACTACTAGCTCAGATTGTTCTCTGGGACTTTTCCTTCCCCAACTTGTGAAGAGGAAAATGGATTAGAGACCAAAACATACATATTATGAATAACATTAATTTACTAGAACAGTCAGCGAGAAGCACAGAGACCCTGCAACTTTAAGCTTTACAGTGTCTTAGTAAGAGAAATGAGATGACCCATATCTCTACTGTGAATAATGCTGACAATTACCATCTTTAAATGCTCTCAGAGAATTAATTAGAATATAACACAGGGTATGAGAACAATTTGCAAATAATCGACAAAATTCCAAACAGGATAAAATGTGCTCTGATTTTGGCCCCAGCAAAGCCTGACCAAATTTAAGCCCTGGGAAAAGGAGAGGTGGTGGGTTTCTCACCAGGAGACTTCTGCTCTTCTTCCAGGCCTCTCTCCTGTCACAGAAGGTACTGCCTGTGCTGGGAAGCCAAAGGATCAAGAGAAAATGCCACCAATGGGCTGACTGGTGAAAAAGGAAATCATTTACATGCAGACCTCAAATGAAAAGAACAGAGTAAAAGGCACCAGTAGACAAAAGGGATTGTGGTGTGTTAACCAAGCACCGCACTGAAGCTGAGAGATCTGGCTTGACATTCTGGTATACTAACTAAGGGGTAATCCCTTTGTGCTTCCTAGCTGCATCTTCCTTATCCAAAATGGGGTCACAACCCCAAGACCTCACTAAAAAACAGGTGAATCCACCACTGTCGGGGATTCTGACTTCTTTAGTTGGAAGCATCCCTCTCTGTCCTGGCACCACTACCCCTGCAACACCTACATACAACCAGGGCACCAGCCACAAGGTGTTGTAAAGATCAGTAGAGACAGAGCACTGACCCACAGCGGGCAAAGGACACAACCTTGTTAGCAGAATAAGGAGGAGCAGTTCTTCTGTGAACTTTCTCAGTGATAGTTTCAGACTCTAAAGGGTTCTCACTGACCTGACTAGCCAGGAAAAGGCCCACAAGTTTACCATGACGTAATCCTCAGTGGAGCACTTCCTCATTTCTATGTTCCTCAGGCAGGCAGAGGGCAGAATGCCAGGGGTGAAAGGCAGCCCTTGACCAAGAATCTGGAGGCAGGTGAAGCAAGCCAGGTTTGCCCAAATGCCACTCTATGTTCCTGCTGCAAGCTGTCAGGGTACAAGGCCAACAGTCCCTGGACCAGAGCAACTGTCCTTCAGAGGGCAGACAAGCGCATGAAGCAGAGCAGGGAAAGGCAGAGGTTCCAGAAGCATGCTGATGATCACAGTCATGTCCCCTTAAGGTGTGATATCCATGGAGATGTGTGCAAACCAAGTGGCCAAGATGAAACAATGAACAAACAGCCCAGATGCCAGCACACAACAAGTGAAGCCCCTACTATAGAGCTGCTTTTCTTTGCAAGATAAGACCTGATCACCCTCTCCCAAAGGAGGACTCCTGTGTCCAAACCTTGGCATGGTTACGAGGAATTGCTTATTGTATCCTTCACATTTGAAAAAACCTTATTATGATGCCAGTCAAATATTTATAAATTGCCAGTGTGACAAACTCTACAATTCAGAGCAAATAATTTTACTCTCTCTGCTTTATTTCCTTGTCTATAAAGTGAGGCCTCTGGACCGTGTGATCTCTGTTTTCTTTTTTTACTCCAAAGCTGATTCAGTAGACTACATATAAATGTTCTGAGGTTAATGTATTCCTAGAAGCACAGCTAGAATAGTTTTATAGGGGGCTTTGTACTGCCAGCTGAAAAGGAATATTAAGAACAGGATATACCCCCTCTTAATAAACACAAATTTGAAATAGTTTTCAAATTTGAAATACTTTTCATACACAGAATGGCAGGAAGCACTGGATAAGGATTCCTGAAAGAGGAAACAAGAGCAGTGAGCCCTGCCAATGTTCCACGCTGCCCAGAGAGTGCCCTCCCTACCTGCAGTGTGGGGAAGAGGACCCCATGCGGAGCACAGAGGGCCCTCTAAGGGTTCAGAGCACAGGGGAGCTGGCAGAGAAACCTGCACAGGAGGAGGACTCTGGAGACCACAGAGGGTACCCAAACAGACTAAAAGTGTCAAAGATGACAAAATTTTGAAACGCTGGCATTGCACTGGTATCCAGAAATACTTCAGTAAATGCAGTTTAACCCAAGGAAGAAGGAAGGGTCAAATTCTTCCTTACCCACATTTGAGCTGGCCTGGTCTTCTAAATCCCCTCTAATCCACACTGCCTTATGGCCACACAGGCTGCCCACATCTTGCCTTGAGCAACTGAGTCTGAGAGTAGATGAGAAGGGCACATTGTACCCAAATCATACCCCACACAAGAGAAACAGAAGACAGGCCTAGGGAAACAATGGATTATGTCTGCAATCCTTGCTCTAACTGGGTTTCATGAATACATCTAGCCCAGTTCATCGAGATCCCAAAACACACTAAACTCATGCCAAAACCCACCTAAGGAAATTGTGAGAGCAAAATGTACTTTTTGCTCTCAGGTCCAAGAAAACTTTAAGAACAGTCTGAAATTAGTTATCAATGTGTTTAAGTTGACCAAAATGCAGTTATGGGGCAGCCAATCACAGAGCTTCATAGTTGGCTAATCCACCCTTGGCCTCCTAAAGAACAAGGAAATAACGATGAACTTCAGAAACCCACTCAACAAATTTTCACTGAGAATCAACTAGCATAAGCTAGCACAGTTATTGCTTAATGCAAAGACACTCCCCTGGAAGAGTGTTTTATCTAGGGGAAACAGACAGTAAACAAGAACTGTACTTTGCAATTTACTTAATTACAATTTCAGAGGGTAGGACCATGGGATAGTAAGGGGGAATGTACAGAGCAGGGTAGGTAGCAGAGGAAGCTCTTGAGTTTAAATAAAACTCAAGGGAAGATCTCACTGAAAAGGGGTCCCTAGCAGGACTAGTGAAAGGGACAGATATACAGGTTTCCACGAGCAGTGCTTGGAGGGACAGAGGACCACGGCAACATAAGCATCTTCTTTTAACTAAGACCATTCTTAACAATGACAGCAGAGGCCCTTGTCCCTTTGCAATAAATGTGGAACTGGCATCTTATGACTCTACCACACTTCGTAATTTTTCATCAATAGTGAAAAGTCTTTTTCCTATGAACTTATGCTCCTTTTATATATTGTTTACTTTTTATTAAGTGATGAAATACCAGTCCTACTATCCTAAACAGGTTCTAAAGCACCTGGAAACTGCGGATGAAGACATCTTTCTTTGTCCCTTTGCCACCCTCAGAAGCTAGACAGGGCTGAAAACCTTCATAGAACTTTTGTATATCTCAGCAAGCACAGGAGAACCCAAGCACAGTATAGGCAGAGAGGGGAAAGCAACTTCAGATAAAAGAAATGTTGGTCTAAGGGGAACAACAATAATAGTGATGAACAACTATATACCAGAGACATTTTACTGGGGTAGAGTGGGGAATGGGATCCAAAATGGAGGGGAAGGGGAAGTGCACTGGACTATGGTGATGGCACACGGGTGATTTAGTGATGGGAAGCCCATGGGGATTACAACTGAGAGGGGAAAAGGCACAAAATGATGTAAAAATAAACTATCATAATAATAAAAAAAAGTTGGTCTTTCTATGGTTTTTCAAAAAGCACTAACCAACATAAGCAAAGCAACAGAAAACAGTAAAAGGAAAAGCTAACCAAGTGTTAAATATTTATTTTTTCCTTTAACATCAATGATAGAAGAAGCTCAATGAAACTGAAAAGTTATCCTGAGGCATCTATCAAGGAGGTATTTACTGTATGAAGATATGATCAAGAAGATAGGAACACCCCTCTTTTGATTGAGGTTAATACTGGCGGGGCCTGTCTGCCCCACTTGCCAAACGAGGTGCAGAGGTTAGAGGGCACTTGGTGCCTTACACAGGGAGGTTAGCTACAAAGAAACCACTCGCCTGCCAAGAAAAATAGAGCCAATAGATATAAATGGACCTATGCACACCACTGTAAGATTCAATATGAGCAAACTATAGTACAGGAATGTAAAAGCATAATTTAAAGACATTATTTTAAAAACCTAGCAAAGTGTACAGTCATACTACGTCACCTCCCACAAGAAGGGAAGAAGTTCACTGAAAAGTTCAGCAACTCCGAAACAACCACACCGTATGCACACATTGCCACCTGCAAACATGCAGTATGGTCACAGTCTCCAGGACGGAACCCCAACTCTATCAGGGAACAGGATTCCCCCAGTCTCAGTGTGCCTGGGGATCACCATCCCATACAAAGTTACCCAGGCCACGAGAAGACAAGCACAGCCTTAAAGCTCCCTAGACAAGAAAGATACCTCTCAGGAAACTGGAAAAAAGAAAGTTCTCCACATAGTAGCCAGAACCTACTATCAAAGCGCAAATCCAGTGGTATAAGCCAGACCCACACCTACTGCAAAACTGCAATGCCTGCTCAGGAGGAAGCACGGGCTGGCCTTCAACTGGGACAGAGATAAGACAACACAAGTACAGTGGATACTGTGACCCGCATAAGGACACGAGGGAGCGTGCTTCACGACTGCAGAAAGTGGGTGTAATTTGGATCTGCAAGGAGCAGGGCATAGGTGAGCCTCCCTGAGCTCACCTGGTTACCTATCCTGTGGAAGGACATGAGCCTGAGACTGGGGAGGTGTCTGGAGAGAGTGGATTCTCCCAAAGTGGGGACATGTGGACACATGCAGCGCGGGTGGCCAGGACCCAACAGCCGGCAGCTGGAAGGTTATGAGAAGTGAGAGGGAGACAGGGTCAGACCAAGCAGGGGCTTGTAGGCCGAGGTACTCTGCAACAACATAAGTAATCCGCCCTAGCGGTGCAAGCCAGCAGCTGCTTCCTGGGGCTATAGGCAGGGACAGGCACAGGACCAGCAATAATGTGGGTTGGGTACCAGGTTGGTGAGAGACTTGGGGTGACATCCAATGTCAGGTGCCCCCATACTGAGCATACCAGAAGCCCAAGCCCCAATTCACTGTTTCACAAAAGAACCCTACCACTCCCACCATGCCACTTTCTTGTGCTGCCAGCCCCAAAACTCCCATTCTGCAGTCTTTCTGTCTGACTATGCTGCCCTCATGGGTCCATTGTCCACTTGTGGGAGGCCGCACACAGGGCTCCAACCCACGGCAGGCTCTCCCTCACATGTGTTGGGCCAACCCTAACACAAAAGGTTCCCAGCAGACAGTTTTCCTGCGCCCTCAAAGAGCAGCAAGGGTGTGCTGAGGACGGGGCAAACTACAGCTCAAGAAAGGGCTAGCAAGGAGAGCAACCTGACAGGTATGGAGAGATGTAAATTGCTCCAGAAGCCTGAGGGCCACCGTGGGAAGAAACAGCCTGAACAAAGGTGTGGAGACAGGAAGGCAGAGAGGAGTGGAGAGAGGGCAGGGTCTACGTCCAGCATAAGCCTTGCCAGCACAGCAGCATCTAAGACTGGCCCTGTCCCGGGGCTGTCCTCCCTAGCCCTGCAGAAGGGTAACTTCCACCCCTCCACCGGCATTCTATTGGCTCAGGACAGGCCAGGGACTGGTGTGTCCAAGGGGAAGCTCCAGTCTTCCTGCCAGGTTCAATCGAAAGCCAGGGACAATTTGTTGAGAGTACAACCGTGTTTCCTAAAGGCCGAAAATGATCCGCCCCTGTTCCTGCTAGTGCTTCAGCCAGTACGAGGAGCCTGACAGAGCAGTCCAGTAGTGTGAGCAGCAGGACAAAAATGATTCATACTTTGACTGTTTCACACTCTCTGAACTCAAAGCAAAAGAAAGCACATTCCTGCCCACAAAGAGCACACAGATAATAGGAGGCAGCCAGGGAGCAGCAGTTTCCAGTGTTCGATGGCTGTTCGATGGCAAAGACTCTGGAAAGGGTAAGCCAGGGTGGTGGGAGCTGGAGAGAAGAGTGGAGTGAGAGAGACAGAGAAGCTGGGGGCAGGGCTTCTCCGTCCTCCTGCACTTCCCCACGTTACTTATAGCCCACATGGCAGGCAGACTTGTTTTCATGAAGCACTGTGGTGTTACCGCCTCATCTGAGCCCCTCCTCAGAAGCCTGGGGTATCTTTAGGCAGACAACACTGACTCCCATGTTTATCTCAGGTTAGGGGACTCCCAAATTCCAGCTGTTTTCAGACATCCTCACCACCCATGCTTGTATTGCACAACTGGACAGGCCCTATTCATTCCCAGTGACAGCCAAGTAGCTTGCAAACACCAAAATCTGGCCTTAAGACCAACTTTAGCAAAACAGAGTGACTCCACAGGGCTGGTAAAAAGAAGGCATTTGTACAAAATTTACTTCCCATTTAGAGAAGTTCTGAAGAGCAAAATATAGCTTGCAAATATATTTAATTACTGAACAATAATAAATTGTTCTGTCCTCTTTGAAAGTCAAAGATTACACGGAAGCAGCAACTTCCTGGGTAACAAAGGCCTCGAATTTCCTCTTCGGACCTACAGGAAAAGGTGGACCTTCCCAGCTCATCATAACATGACAGTCTCCACAGGCAAATACCTGCCCCGCCCATACCTTCCTGCTCAGTGACGTCATATATTTTTCTTTCCTATTGCTGGGACATTCCATTCTATCCTTGGCTGCAAATTAGTGCTTCTGTAATCCCATAATGACAAGCACAAGAAAATGCCAATCATATCCTCACTGCTCAAAGAATAAAATATAAAGTTCTAATGTAGTTTGGTTCCACTTAAAAATTAAGCTGTGTTTCAGGTAAGGTCTGGAAAAGTTGAATAAGCATGTAATAAGCATGTTCCTTGTCAGTCCGCCAGGAGCCTGGTAAACCAACAGTTCTGGGAAGACACTATTTCAGGTACCCCATGCTGGTCTCCCATGGTGCTCCTGTCTATTTGGATTCCTAAGGTACCATCCATATATTTGCAAATATATTTGATTTTTTTGTTAAAAATAAAGGGCACTGGGAGTCCTCCAAGGAGCCCTCCATGACTTGTGCTCTTATGCACACTCGGGCTCTGGCTGGCTGCGAGCAGCTGGTGGCTGGGGCTTCATTCAGATGAGGAGGATCTACTCCCTGTGACTGTCAGTGTGGCCCAGCAGTGGGTCTGACTGATGTCCAGGCTGCTCACTGCCTTTCTCCATGGAACTCACACAACAGCATACTCTTGTGGGGCTGAAAGAGTCTCAAAAGTTCAACATATGAAGAGGGAGATGGACCACACACATCAGAGAGAACATCTTCCTGATCTGAATAAAGCCCCAGACATCAGCCCCTCGGCAGCAAGTCAGAGACTCAAAGAGCACAAGTCGTGGTGGACTCCTAGAAAGAGTGAGCGTGAGCCACACTCAGGATGAAGCAAGAGGTGGTCCTCCTTCAGTCCTCCAAGGACTACAAGCAGTGAATTCAGGAAGATTAATGTCACCTCATGAAACAACAATGTATCCTCTGCACAGACCGAATGCCAAGCAGAACGATTGTGTATACGGCCGTGACATTCTCAGAGCCTGAAACCAGCACTTGTCCTTCCATTTGTGAGGGAGGGGAAGATCTGCTGCTCTTACAGTCACCAGTGTGTCAAGTGTGGCTAGCTTAAAACATAATGAAATGAATTCCTTTAAAAAATGAAATAAAAAAGGTAAAGTACACCAACATTTTAAATATTAAATGCAATATTCTAACTGTATCAAATTTCTAAACATGTTTCCTCAGTTTCTCTATCACAGACTGGTAATAATTCTGCCTGAGGCCACACAGAAAATGGAAGACTGCATGAAGAGCTCTCCTCCTCCACAGAAAGGTCAATCCTGGGCAAAATGATTGATGGAAACACTGTACTATAAGGTTATTGGGTTGGTGAAGAATTATATGCAAAATTCAAATAAAGTCACTGGCATGACCACTAGTACACAGTGTCTACGTTTTCTCTTCTGTAAAATAAGTATCATGAAGATTCTACCCTTAGAGGGTTAAATGAAGAATCAAAGATGAGTACACAAAAGTATGAATTCCACCCTCGCCACATCTGTCCACTCCCCACCTCCCCAACCATCAAGTCATGAGCTCAGATTGTAGAGTATCAAAGTGTGACAGTTCCCTTGGGAAAAGATAGTTCCACTGTTTCCACAAACCATACAGTAGTTGAAGATGCAGTGTGTGTTGCACTGTCTGTCTATCCCACAAGAGCTAACTAGAAATCTCTAGAGAAAGTGTTGATACCTTGTTCACCTTATAACCCAACATCCAGCCATGGCCTGCTTATCATTCATGATACAGTAAGAGAATAATAAGCACATTAGCCACCTCACTCCTGACACTGACAAAAAATTGTTCATTTGATCCTGTAATTACAGAGTATAAAAGCACATGCTATTTAATAAAAATGTCATTTGCTATCTATGATTCCACTAAATAAAACCAACCACATAACTGAAATTTTTCAGGTAAGAAAATGTTTTCCCAAAACAAATGATATCTATTTTAAGTGAATAGACTGCATTTACTCCAAAGACTTGAAATTTATGTAGATATCACAACAATCACTTAAAAATTCCATGTATAGGACCCTCCCTGATAGTGCAGCAGGTTAAAGCACAGCACTAAGAAGCTAAAGCCACTTCAGTATGAGTTTGATCCCCACCCCGGAGGTAACCTACATGGCATGACAGACCTCTCCTGTCCAGCCCACTGCTCCCCTCAGCAGTGAACGTCATTCAGTTGGCCTGCTCTGCTCCCCACTCTGTCTCTGGTGAATCCTCTCACCACCCTGCACCTCTGGCCCGTCCCTCAGTTCCATATGCATAAATAAATCTTTAAAAAAAAATTACACATCTAAAAAATGAATTTTATACACTTTTGAAAAAAGTGAGAGCAGCTCATGTTGCAGTATCAAAATTTAGGCCCTTTTCACTGAGCGTCTTTTAAGTAATGAGCATAATGCTAAGGGCTTTATAAGTGACTTCTCACTATGACATTGTAAATAGAAGAAATATATGGAGAATTTAAAGAAAGTGTGGGTCCTCCCTGGCAGCACAACAGGTTAGGAAGCAGCACTGCAAGCTTGCCACACCTGCTTCAGTGTGAGTTCGATCCCTGGTTTGGAGGTGACCCACATGACCTGGCAGACCGCTCCTGTCTCACCTGCTGCTCCCCTCAGTAGTGTAGTTCTTTAATCTGCCTGTTCTGTTCCCGGCTCTATCTCTGGTGCATCATCTCACTGCCCCTGCAAATGTGGCCTGTATTCCAGCTCTGTATGTAGAAATAAATAAATAAATCTTAAAATAAAGTGTGTACAGTTGTACAGCCGAATCATATATTGTCATCTATTTGTCAGTTGTTTGTTATACCCGATATCTGTTCAATTAAATATCAATTACTAAATTCAGAACCATAATCTCAATGATTTGCAAAGCCATGCTAGATAAATGCTTTAACAACTGGAATGGTCTTATAAAATAAAAATAAGGGATGTGTCAAATGATCTCTGTATCTTCCCACCACGGCTAAAAGAAAAGGTAGTTCACATGAAAGTTTCTTTTTGCCAAATTTTAGGTGTGTAAGATTAAAGCTGGAAGAGTCACAAAATCACTCTCTGGCTAAAAAAAACAAATAAACAAACAAATAAGCAAGCAAGCAAACAGTGACAGACACTGGAAATGAAATTCATTTATAGGGATTTATCCCACTTAATTACTCTATGGGATAATGTCACCCCCAGCAACTCCAGAGTCAAAAGATGTAGGGGATGCAGGCGTCTCAGCACCAAAAAGAAAGTGCAAGTAGAAGATGAAGACAAGGAATCGTTGTGCAGGGATGTATGTCATGGGCAAGGAAAGTTTCACCCAAGGGTTGTCAGTATTACATCCACTGTCCAAACAATGAGGAGGAGACAAGCTGACACAGGAGGCCCACTTTTGGCATCTGTGAGCAAAAAGGCTCATTTGAGCAATGGGAACCCTAAAGCAGTTGGCAAATTTATTCATAAAGATACTACCCAACTGGCCCTCCCTGGTGGCGCAGCGGGTTAAAGCGCAGCACAAAGAAGCTTAAGCCACTTCCGCATGAGTTCGATCCCCGCCTGCCCCGGAGGAAATCCACATGGCGCGGCAGACCTCTCCTGACCCGCCCCCTGCTCCCCTCAACAGTATACTTCGTCGATCTGCCTGTTCTGCTCCCCACTCTGTTCCTGGTGAATCCTCTCACCCTCCGCATCTCTGGCCTGTACCCCAGTTCTGTACAAATAAATAATCTCTAAAAAAGAAAACCTTTAAAAAAAAAAAGATACTACCCAACTGTGCTGATATAGCCTGATAGCAGCCACAGAAGTGATGTCAAGGAATGAAAGTGGCCATATGCCAATAATACTTTATTTAAAGAGTAGGCAGCATTGTACAAAAATGAAGGATAATGTAATAATTATAAAAAAAAAAAAAAAGGCAGGCAGGAGGGTTGATGTTTTCTATCTCCTGGGCAGAAAGGTCAGGTTCTAAAACTGATGTTCAGGAACACAGACCTGCAATGAAGCCACAAGAAGCTACTTGCAGTTTCCTGGAGTTGGGCAGAGTAATGAAGCTACTCCAGAAACGGAGGATGGCCTTTGTCAGAGAGTCCCACACATTGTCATTTTGGTTCCCATAGTAGCTCAAAGGGAAACTTTCACACTGTTGGATCCAGTCCCTGATGTACTATAACTAAAGGATTAGGATGTCCTCAAATTCCTTGCTGCGGGAAACCATTCAGATGACACCAACTCTGACTCCAAAATGGAACAGTGCATCTTCACAAGGAACAGCAATGCCATCTACATCAAACATTTGAAGAAAGCCTCGAGAAGCTTCTGCTGGCAGCTCACCCATGGTTGCATATAAAAGCCCGGTTGATGCCACGGCCTTATAGGCCAGGAGCACTGGCCAGGAGCGGTGCTGAAGTTTGCCACTGCACTGAGACCAATCCTGTTGCTGGTCACTTCACTCCAGGAACCTTCACTAACCAGATCCAGGCAGCTTTCAGGGAACAAGATTCGGTGGTACTGACTCCAGGATGCCCACAGCTTCTCCCAGTGGGCCTGCCTCCACAGCTCCGTGCCAAGGACTCTCCTCTGCTCACGCAGATGGGTCTCTGGTGGAAGAGGCCGGCCCAGGGTGCTTGGCACACACATGGAGCCCTGTCCTGTCAACACCGATGGCGGGGGGGGGGGGGGGAGTCATGCCTGGTCACCACTGCTCCAGAGATCCTCAAGAGATGGGAAAGGAAGCACAGGCTGCTGCTGAAAAGGGCAGCCAAGGATGGGTAGGAGGTGAGCAGACTGCTCCAGGTGGAGAGCTTCCTGCTGCTCTGGCGGAGGCACAGGCTGGTCTGAGAGCCGGAAGGAGCCCTCTGAGCCTACCCAGCAGTTCCCTGCTAAAGACTGGAGCGCGCAGTCTGCCACTGAGGCCCGGCTACAGCGCCCACTGCTGGGGGCACTCAGTGGGGAGGAGGAGCTGTGAGTGGCCTTATGCTGTTCTTCACAGACTCTTAAACAAAAAAGGGAAATAAAACTACTGAGGAAAAAAGTTTATTTTTTTTTAAAGATTTATTTATTTATGCATGCAGAACTCGGGTACAGACCAGAGGTGCAGGGGCAGTGAGAGGATTCACCAGAGACAGAGTGGGGAGCAGAACAGGCAGATCGATGAAGTACACTGCTGCGGGGAGCAGCAGGAGAGACAGGGAAGTTCTGCAGTGCCATGTGGGTCACCTTGGGATCGGGGAATCGAACTCTCGCAGCTGGCTTGCAGTGCTGAGATTTAACCCGCTGTGCAACAGGGAGGGCCATAAACAGTTTAATATTAGTAAAAGAAAGAAATGGGGGAGTGCAGTTAAGGAGCCAGTGTACTTGGATGTTGATCCCCCTGTTATCCAGAAGGCAGAATCAAAGTGACAGTTTCTACGAGACTTTTACTTCTAATACAAAGCATTTATGTTTTTAAGTGAGAAACCAAGGGGAGAATTATACAAATAAAACTAAATACTTAGAAAAAAATATTTGGAAATTCAGTCATCTTAATCACCCATATCAAATTTAAATTCCAGGGTTTTATTTCTAATGCACACTTCAACACTTGGTTCAGGTGTTTGTACCTAAAGCTTTTATTTCCTATTATTTGCCTTTTTCTAAAGGGTAATTATTGTATCTATATACTGTAGCTCCGTAAAAGATATTTAATCCCTTCTTCAAAGTCTTGGACACTAGCTAATGTCGCTGGGAATTTAAGTTTTTTTGGAGAGAGAGAAAAAACAGGACCCAGGGCCGTCCACTAACCCAGTCTCAGAGACATGTGGAGCAGTTCTAAAAGGTTGGGTTGGATTCTGCGGTGACCTGAGAAATGAAAACCCTTCTAAGGTCAGAGCTTTTGGGATTTCTCACCCATAGTTCTGTTTTATCTGCTTCATAATCATTATCATTATTCACAATTATCTTATTTATCAGTTGTCCCACGTCTAGCTCCTCCTCTAGGAACCTCCTCTGGAACTTGCCTGCCTCATATAAAGGTTCCTCCTGAGCACTAACATTATCTGGAACCCCACTGGTCCTCAAAGGAACAACGGTAACAATCCTGGTTAGGGCAGTCAAGAGGTGGCTGGGTCTTTCCAGGTCCTTTCCATGCATTTCCTCCAATCCCACAAAACTCTTGTCACCATTTAACCCTTCTCTTTCTTTACCAACAGGGATGTGAGGTACAGCAATTATGTGATTCCCCCAAGACCACAGGTCCTGCCAATATCACCCTTTCAAGGAATAACTTTAGTCTAAAGTGAAGAAGGTTCACCTCCTACTCTACCAGCTCCAGCACACACCCCATCATGTCAATCTGATATCACTAAAACAGTAAATTAAACACACACGATCATTTTAGTATTTCTATGTACATAAAAATATCCTACATGTTGATGATTCACTGAATTCCAAAATCGAATCAAAGTCACAGATATTAGTAAACAGCTAAAAGCAGGAAATTATTTATAATGGTAACGATCTTAAGAAGATATTTCCCTCTATAAAAACTTGAAGATTGCTCTAACAGCTATAATTGCAGATCACTCAAGACTGGAACTCATTATAAAGCATCCCCTTTTCTGAGAAATTCTGGAACTGTAGTCCGATTTTCCAGGAAGAGTGGCTACAAGCTGCCAAGTCTGGCTGCTGGACTTTTACAAGAGTAGAACAGACTCTGAAAGTCACTGAGGAGCATGACTGCACAGGCTTCAAAGTTGACAGTACGGCTGGGACTGCCCACTACCCACCCACCACCAACTGCCTCCGAAGAAAGCTCTGGGTGATAGAGCCAACAAATCCAGAGAGTAAGAAGCTGTCTTTAGCTGGTGTTTCTATCATTTTTATAAAGACTAGCAGAAAACAGAGCATGTTAGTGGGAAGCAACAGGAACTGAAGACAGCTGCTGCACTGTCACCCTCCCTACATTATATTTGGCCCTTAATGTCCGTTCCATAACCAGACAGAGATGACCACTAAGGGAACACTGAGAGGTATATTCCTGAGCAGGTTTTCCTTATAGGACCCTGACCCTTATTCGTCCTGGGACTAACAGTACCAAACAGGCAGCAGATGGCGACCAGGGTGCATGCTGGGTCTAGAAAACTAGCCAAATCTAAGTGGCTCCACAGCAGTGAACACATGACTGTGGGTGCAACAGGGAGCTTTACTCAAGAGGGTGAGTAGCCACGCCTCTTGCAACAAGAAAACAACCATACGTGAGCAAAGGGCAGTGTCCTGAGAAGAGCTCACCAGTAAACAGTCCCAAGGGTAACCAGACATGATTTTGCTACGAATTTAGTCCTCTTTTCTGGTTTTAAAAAAAAGCATGTTGGTTTTATCTCCCATTAAATGATTCCAATGAATGATATTCCTAATCTTTAGCTTTCTTCAAAGGTTTGCTTTACTTTAACATAAAAATCAATTAAAAAGATGTCTCTGCAGCCATAAGTCACTGACAAAGTTCTCATCACCTTAGTTAAAAAGAACTAGTAAATTAAGGAAAGGGAAAAAACAAATTCAAAGAACAAAAACTGAATCAAGGGCCGAGCACATGAAAGGACTTCAAAATTTGGGACTCCTACTGGAAGAAGGGAGGCCACAAGACAAATGGTATAAGTGTTTCAAATGAAGCTGATAACACAAGGCAAGATTCATTCATTAAGTTCAAAGAATGAAGGATCACTCTAAAAGTGAAGAAGAGCAGAAAGTGAAGAAACAGAGATGAACTATCTCCCCATAAAACCCAACCTGATAAATCACTATTGGGGCAAAACACAGTCATTCTGAGGAAGGAATCCTGTGTATAAAAGGCAAGTCACCACTCAGTCAAGAAGCTACCTGTTAAATAAAGCATGTTTTCTCCCCCATTTCTTTGCCCTGTAAATGCATTATCAGCTTGAATACCCAGCATTAACCATCATTTAAATTTGCCTTCTGGAGTGTTGGAGCAGTGTCTGTTTCATTCCAATCATTGCAGCCCAGGTATAAGCAAGTGTGTCCTATATGAAAATCTTTTAGAAAAGGATGCCACAGTCAAAGGGAACACAACAAGCAAGGACCTCGCAGGATATATACCAAGGTCTACTGTACCGCAGGATTTGTCAATAGTCCCACTTGAGGCATTTCCTTGGTGATTTGCTAGTAAGGTCATTAATTACACTTGTGCAGTAGCCCTAACCAATGCCATTTTGCAGAACCTGATGCCCACGCTCACCGATACCTGGTAGTACGGATGGTGCAAAAAGGAATCTGGGCCACCAGCTAAAGCCATCGGTTCCTTCTGATCTTCAAATTACATTTACCACACCACAGCTCCTGCAACAAAGACAGTCTGTGAGAAGCCAAGTCAGAGAAAAATTCACTACTGTCAACTTATTCAAGAGTGACATATCCAAATGGGTAACTCTGAGACACCGCCTGTAGGTTTGGTTAGGATGTCTGTTCAAGGTCCCAGTCTGTCTTCTAATGCACGGAGACAGACATCAACAATAAAACCTTGAGAAGTCGTCTGCATGATCCCAGAAGCATTCAGAAAGGTGAGGGTGACATTGACCCCCAAAATTTCACTCCCACTTGCCCATAAAACACTTGATTCTTTTCTCATAACATTTCTTAACACCCTGAAGACTTCATTTTACTTTGGTAAATAAGGAGTTAGCCCAATTCCAAGTAAGTGCTGAAGGGGTATATGTGTGCCCCCATCTCCTCACCTCAGTAACACCTATATAATGTTGGCTCTGGTAGCTAGAGTTGAGAACAAACCACAGTTCTCAGAGGGCACCAACCATGACGTATTGACTTCAATGCTATCCCTGAAAGCCACAGCTTTGTAACTACGACTCTCAAGTACATTCACAGAAATGGTCTTTGATTTGTAATTTCTCACTCCCACATGAGCTACAGGTGTACTGGTTACACTAAAGTGCACATAGGACTTGTATACCGAGCTCCTAATAAGCAGAAAGCAGAGTTCCTGTCTTTTTTCCCTTTTCCCTTTTTTAAATCTACTAGGGCACAAAACACTCCAAATTTTGAAACTGACTCTGACAAAGGTTCCTCTGCTGGAGCAGAGCAGTTTCCATCACCATCACTGGGATGGTGATGGAGACCTGGGCAGGGGGCTCAGATTGCACACAAAAGCGTGCTACACCAAACCACTCATAGACAAAAGAAGACCTATGAAGCAAACTTCTTTCCTTCTAAATCAACAAAAAGTAGAGCTCTGTTCCTGTAAGGACAGATGTTTTCAAAGAGTACCACTTTGGAACACAGTGGGTAGGTTACAAGAGAGCAGAAACAGTAATAATGTCAACGCCCTCAATATCATTTTTCTCATTTGGAGATCAACAGACATAAAAATAACTCAGGAACCATAGCAAAGCAGTGCACACTCTGGGTCATTATAAATCTCAGAGATTGCCATGGCTCTGTTCTGGCCAGTTCCAACCCTGAACAATTCATAACTCCTGGCCAGGTGAGGCTACCTCAGGTCTGCACTTTAGGTTTTGTTCCAGCTCCATCACCATCTAACCTCTAGTATTGAGCTCAGGGATGATCTCTAGAAAGCCTCCTCAGAGTGTACCACAAACACCACCACACCGGTATGGTTAAGCCCATGTTCACTTTGGCTCCTGACACAAGCTGGTCTTACACCAATCCTTCCAACTGCCAACCTGAATTGTAAATGCTCCTATTTGCTCTCACTTCAACCAAATAAACTGTACTCCCTGTGCCCTGGATTCAAGCCTGACTTCTGGGAGTCTCTAAGCCCCCTGCTTCTGGGGCTTCCACATCCTGATCCCAGAAGGCTAAGTTTCTAAGGGGCTTTTGGGCCTTGGCATAAGCTCCATTAACAGCAGGGAGAAAAAAAGGCCAGAAGGCTACCCCTCCACAGGCAGGGGTAGTCTGCCACACTTTCCACAATAGACAGGGATAGTCTGGTATCTGTTCTGGAGTCCCAAAAACACAGCTGTTTCCCGGGCTGCACTTCTGAGGGATAACTACTACAGTGACAGTTACAACAAACAGCCACAATGACTGAGCAGGGGAAAGGAGCTTAGAAACTCAACCCATTTTTTTTTTTTTTAAAGATTTATTTATTTGTGCTAGAGTGTAGGCCAGAGGTGGGGGAGGGTGAGAGGATTCACCAGAGACAGAGTGGGGAGCAGAAGAGCAGGATCCACTGAAAAACACTGCTAATGGGAGCAGCAGGCGAGACAGGAGAGGTCTGCTATGCCTTGTGGGTCACCTCCCTGGCCAGGAATCAAATCATGTTGCAGTGGCTATAGACTGCTTTATAGTGTTAAGATTTAACCACTTGTGCCACCAAGTTGGCCCCTCAACCCATTTTTATACTCAGGGGAATGGAGGGTTTATTCCCCCAAAGCAGTTTTTACTGGAGGAAAATATGACAAAAAGAAGGTGGTTTACTTCTCAATGAAAAAAAAGAAGATGACAAACCAGGAGAAAAGGAGAATGGAAGAAACAATACAGGCAAGAAATGTATCAAGACAAAATAAGCACTGGAGGCAGTCAAATCAGAATCAATACCATGGAAATCTAACTCCCTGGGTGAAAACTCTGTGTAAAGAATGAGCTAACTATCATGGTGAAATGAAAACCCAAGGGCCAGAATGGAACCTGCATGCAGAGAACAAAGGTTGGCTATGAAGGGAATAGCATGTTTTTGACCTGAAAAAGACCAGAACCTGTCAAAAGACAAGCAGGTCTCCTCATATTTCACACATCTTTAACAGAGCTGGGATACCTGTATTAGCCATATTCTGATTTCTTTTAGAATTGAGAAATAAAAAGACCTTCAAAAGCCTCCAAGAAGAAAACTAATTCAGGCAGATCATAAAATTAGAGATATCAAGTCCACCGATCAAAATAGAAGAAAATCTAGATAAGATCCAACTTGAATGAAGGTGTCTTGCCCCATTCGTTTTTGAAGTTCTAGCACCCAGAACCTTATAATGTGACTGTATTTGGAGAAAGCTGTAGGATGCACAGAGAGACACACGGAAGGATGATCATGTAAGAACACAGGAAGAGGAGAGACCACCAAGAGAACCAGCACCTTGAACAGCATCCTGCCTGGAACTGTGAGAAAATAATTTTTTGTTGTATAAGCCACTCAGTCTGTGGTATTTTGTTTGTAGCAGTAAACTACCACAGACCCTAAATATCAAGACACTCTTAATGAACATTATAGCTAAAAAGAACAGATGTGTCCTAAATCTATAGCACTGACTACAACCAAATATGTTTTCTAATGTTAAGTGTCTCTCTAGAGACAAACTTTGGTTAGGTAGTGGTAAAGGACTGTTATCAACTCTGGTCTCTAATAAAATACACCAACCCCCAAAATTAAATCATATTCAATCACAAAAGATAGTTGTTTTTTTTTTTTTCTGTAAGTGACAAAAATGTGCACTTTCACTACTCCTATCCAACACAGTTTTGGATGTTTTAGTGAGAACATTTAATCAAGAAAAGTAAAGGCGACCAAGCTGGAGAGATGGTTTAAAAGTATTTACAGATAACATGATCCATAGAAAGACCTACACACAAATACAAACAGCTATTCTGCAAAGTCAGAGGACATAAAATCAGCTGTGTGTGGTTTTTCTCATTTTAGGGAAATTTGTACTAGTTATGGTAAGGTGATACAATTATCCTAAATCTGAAAAATGCTGTACCCACATAATTTTTTCTGAGAAGTACACTTTTACTCTTTGTCAGACACAGGCATTTGTCAGGTGTGGGTGCAGGGCTCACTGTGTGGGTTCCATAACCTCCCCATCCCATATTACTTGGTGTTTCTAAGGAAAGCTGGGACTGTGGCAGAGAAGGATATACACTCACATATGCTACATCACAAGCCATCTACAAGTTAAGTGTACAGGAGACTCACATAGCACAGCACTCTCCCCCCGCCCCCAATGTTGGTGAAATTGCCTCTGTATAGCAGGAAACCCAGACGTGATGGCAGCTGCACATGTCCTGCACCTCCCCTTGCTGATCACAGCTGCTAGTGTGTGCAGTACATGCTCAGGTCTGTGTAACACATTCTAGTGTTTCTTCTGTTCTATTTTCCTCAGGAAAACACACTTTTTGTGACCTCATGACTTAATTTCAAAGTGCAACAGTGAGTTTCAACCCACCACTTGAAAGCAGGATCAGGTCTGCGTTTGGGTCAGCATCTGACCTGCACATGCCCCACTTTCCTCAGTGCACCAGCACCCAAACACATGAAGGTCGCACACCATGGGTCTGGCCATCTCTATCCCCATTTCACCACCAGCCTGCACTCCTCTCCTTCCTGGCTTAGGGTCAGCTGTCCACTCTGGGCTTTCCCTGGCAAAGAACCTCACTCACATGCCGTCTCCACCTCTGACTTACTCTCAGGAAAACACGCCTACATCTCACAGTCCTTGGAGTCACATACTAAACTAAACAGACATTCTTTACTTTTTTAAACCATGAATCCAAAATGTGCATGGAATACTGTAGGAGCAAATCATGCCCTTAGGAGATTTACTTTGAACTCTCCAGAATGTGTTTCATGCTTTCTTCTCTGTCCCCCAAACACTGATGTTCTGTCAGAACACCCAGACGACAGGCAACACACCTCAGCTCCTCACTCCTCAATATGCATAGTGTTGCCCATTGCCCAGCATGATTACAGTTGTCACCTGACAACTGTCATCTTATTTTACTTTTTAGAAAGTTACTAAAAATTCTTTCTGGTTTAAAACTCTCTCATGTTCCCTGCCACATCCAGAAGGCACATAGTAGGGACTTAATAAGGAATTACAGACTATCAAGACTACGTAATGTAATTGTTGATTTTTTTTTGTTTAGTTTATAAATTCAACATTGTGGCAATCATTTCACAGTACATGTAAGTCAAATCATTACACTATACACCTTAAACTTATATAGTGCTCTAGATCAATTATATCTCAATAAAACTGGATAATAATAAAAAGGTGTTTTAAAGGAAACAATAAAAATAAAATAAAAAGTCAAAAAGTGAAGTCTCAAGTTTTAAATCACCATAGAATTTTTTTAAAGGATGTACATTCATAAAAGATTCTACTTTTTTAAAAATATACAACTTAGTAATGTTTATTACATAGTAAAATAATCACACATTGAAATGAAAACAGAACATGTGCATTCTAAATCATAATAAAAGGAAAAAAGAAATTAAAATATTTTAAACATCAAAGGGAAAGTAGAAAATATAGAAGAATTCAAAACAATTTATTCAAAGGATAAATGACATGTAGCAACTAGATCTCAACCATCAAACATCCTTCTCAAAACAGTATTAAAAAATATTCCATTGTGATCTTTAAAGACAGCACACCCAACGCCACAATAGTGAAGGCAAAGATAAATAGATGGGACTACCTCAAGTTAAAGAGCTTCTGTAAAGCAAAAGGGACATTACTAAAAACAGACAGATCACTAATTGGAAAAACATTTTCTCACACAAAAGTAGCGATAAAGAACTGCTCACAAAAATATATGGAGAACTGATGAAACTCAACAAAAATAAAGTAAACAACCCCTCTGCAAAGAGGAAATGCAAATGGCCAACAAGCATATGAAAAAATGTTCAACATCATTGCAATAAGGGAGATGCAAATTAAAACCACAATGAGATACCACCTCACCCCAGTGAGAATGGCACATCTTCAAACAACTAACAACAAAAAATGTTGGCGGAGGATGTGGAGAAAAAGGAACTCTCCTGCACTGCTCGTGGGAATGCAAACTAGTACAACCACTATGGAAAACTGGATGTTCCTCAAACTGCTAAACATGAAGCTTCCCTACAACCCAGTAATCCCACTCCTAGGTATCTACCCAAAAGACACAAAAACACTAATTGAAAAAGATACCTGCACCCCCATGTTTATTGCTGCTTTATTTACAATTGGAAAAACATGGAAGCAGCCCAAATGCTCAAAAGTAGGTGACTGGATAAAAAAGATGTGGTACATATATACAATGGAATATTACTCAGCAACCAAAAAAGAGAAACACACGTCTTTTGCAGCAACTTGGTTGGAGCTGGAAAAGATCATGCTTAGTGAGATTAGCCAGAAAGAGAAAGAAAAATACCGGATGGTTTCACTCATAGCAGGAGTATAATGGACCAGGTTAGAAAATAACAAAAATAATGAACAACCATATACCAGAGACATTTTGCGGGGGTGGAGTGGGAAATGGGATCAAAAATGGGGGTGGGCAGGGGTGGGGAGGGAAGTGCACGGGATTATGGTGATGGCACACGGGTGACTTGGTGATGGGAAACCCGTAGGGATTACAATTGAGATGCCCCCCCCAAAAAAAAGGTACAAAATGATGTAAAAATAAACTGTTATAGAATAAAAAAAAATTCCAATGTGAAAAATAAAAATAAATATCCAAAGCAAGTTGAAACAGAAAAGCTTTACAAACAGACCTAGAAATGTTAAGCAAAATGGGCTGACAAATAAGAAAACACAAATGCATTCTCAACAAATTAACAGTGATGACAATGAAGGCAAAGCATAATTTAAAACAAAGAAACACTAAGCCAAAGATGAAAAACATTAATACCCTGAAAAAGGTAAAATGTATCATTAGCTAAGACTTTATCAGCTCTTCATCCTTAAAATAAAGCAGAAATATAAAAGAATCTTAAACTATAAGAACAGACTTCTCACTTGAATCAAAGATTTACATTTAAAACAAAACTCTAAAAGATCGCCAAGGAGAAAATGAGAAAAACTATTTTTAAACATTTGGCTTTCTCATATAAGGCAAAGGAAGGAATCCAGTTGGGATAGAAAGAATGCAAAATGCTATGCATAATGAGACAGAACTCACGTAATTATAAAAGTTCGCATTTGCAAATATTTAGAGGGACCCGTGAAATTATTTATAAAATACTAAATAAATCACAAAAGTATCACTGAATTTGCATAAAACATAAGGATCGGTGGAGCTAAAGAGGCACCTGTGCCAGGCCCCTTCCAGAATGTCACAAGGACACAGACCTGACTCCAAGTTGAGCGCTGACACAGCCAGTGCGCCAGGGCTCTGTGCCACCGCTCAGCAGCACAACCAGCAGTTAGTGTGTACACATTTAAATAAAAAACGAAAAAAGTCCATTGCCTGAAAATTAAGAGCAAGTTCTGGTCTAAATAAATGGCCTAAGAAGATATCAACACAGCAATATAAGGAAAATTAGGGCAATGAACACCATGTCAAGATAGGTCAAGTGAAGCAACAGAAACACCAGGAAAAAACTAATGCTATGACCCTTGCACCATCTACAAAAAGAAATATAATGAAAGTCATGGTTTTCAATTAATAGTCCTTGCTTGGGTGGACCAGGTATTACATGGACACATAAAATTGCGAATTCTGCAGCCCCAGACCTTGATCTATTTACACCAGAAACTTCAGTGGGAACTCACAACTTATTTTCCAAGCCCTCAGGCAGTCCTACTGGGCACTGAAAAGTGAGAACCACGCTGACCTATCTCCCATACATTAAACTCATAGTACTTTTTTTTTTTTTTTTTTTTTTTTTTAACTCCAGGAGCTCCAGACCAATGAACATGTGCTTGGTGGGTGGCTTCTTTGAAGCTCCTTAGCAACTCAGGTATTTCCAAAGCTGAAGTCCATTACTCTCATCTCTCTTAACTACTACTACTTCTTTACCCAAAAAAAAAATGTCTCGCATGGGGGAAAAACTTCCAAGAAAACTGCAATGAGATCAGGAAGAATTACATCTCACTTTCTGCAACCTGGTAAGAGGAAACCCTCTATTCCTAAGTCTTTTGAAGTAAACACATACACACACACTCTAAGCAATGTCATTATTGAATCCTAAGGGCTAGGTTCCCAAATGGAAGCTACAACTAGGATGTTTTCTACTTTTTTAAATTTATTATGTTTTCCTGTGGAAATATGAAGAATTTTTTTTAAACCAGTCTTTCTCCACTGGGCATGGCTGGGAACGGGAGAAGAGCCAGTTGAACATTTTAACTCAAACTAAGGCAAAGATTGGCCTTACTTCCAACTGCAATGTTTTAGGGGTGAGGGTCTATATTTCACCATAGGTATGAAAGTGAGCTTTGATTTTATATTCTCAGTATTTTGTTAGAAGTGTTAGCTGAATGTCCACAGTATCTTATACCTAAATGGTTTGGTGGACCCCTGAGAGGAAACAAGAGATTTTCAAATCAACACATGATTCTAAATCTGCCTCAGTGATGAGGGAAGTCTGGAGGAGTAAGAGAAGCAGCTCACTAAGCAAAGACCCACATCATGGTGGGTAAGCTCCAGTCTACTGATTTATCTGTGCGAGGGACTGAATCTTCTGAACCGTCCTTATAAGACACTACTACCATCTCCACAGAACAGGCTGAGAGACTGAGTGGCTGGAACTTGCCTCTAGCTTCACTGGATGAAGTAAAAATTAAACAAAAAAACCTGAGCAAGAAGAGTCACTGAGAACAGCCTGGGCCAACACAGGAAAGCAGCTCCATACCCTCCATCATAAATGCATTAGCTAGAAAAACAATACTTGCCTTCAGTCCTACAGGGAATCATAGATGTCACAAGCAGCCCTTTCCATCTCCTGCAGTAGTAAGGACACTCGTCCACAAAACTGAGTGTGTACAAATAACAAGACAAATCACGTCTGTGCGCTGAGTTCTAGACAACTCTAGAAACCTGTCATGTTTCACAGATGATGACAGAGGCTCTCAAGTGTTGCCCAGAGTGATGTGGCGAACACCAGGCCTCAGGAACAGAAGAACCATTGCTATGTTGCTTGCTGCAGCCTGCAGGCCTATGAGCCAAAGCAAAGGATAGAATCAGGAGTTCTCCAGAAGACCCTGATGTGGCCAGAAATACATAAAAAGGGAAAATGGAGCAAGAAGAAAAGCCATTATAATTTTTAATTTAAAGTGTGTATTCATTACATATAGATCTAAGATTGGGGCTATTGTCAAAGAATTTATTTTCACACATATATTTTTCCAGCTTCTTAATATTTCACTGTTGCTATGATTATTTGTGATAATCCTTAATTTTTGTTTTATGAGTTATTTGGAATTAATGAATGTCTCTGTGTACATTCCAAAAGAGAGCTCTGCACATCCAAAAGAAAAACAAAAGTTGGGAGAGGGTGAGGAGAAAAAATTACTGTATGCTACTCAACATTAAAAACTATACAACCATCACCCTAGAAGTGATTTCTGTGGGAATAAGTGAATTTAACACAAATGGAAAACATAACATTCAAAGTTGTCTTATAATACTGAAACTGAATAGAAAATTTAAGGATACTCTATAAAAATAGCCATTGGTTTAAACATTTTAAACAATATAAACGCTGGACAGTCCTTCAGTAAACAACTAAAAGTAAAGCAATTACATATATATATATATATAAAACTCTAATACAACTAGATCACTGGTGAGGGACTTCTTTCAACCAGAGAAAACCTGAAAGACAGAAGAAACCTTTAGTCAGCCCCTAGGGGAAAAGCTGCCCACAAACCCAGTCCCACCTCCCAGCACCTCAAGAATTGGCCCTAGTCTGGACTGTACAGGGCCCGTCAGGTGGAAGCAACCCCCAGGTACCTCGGGGAACACCCAGGACCACTGTGGGAAAGGTGGAGATACACATTCGCAGAGGCCAAACATCAAGCAGTGAGATACTGAAAGCAATGGGGAGAAGGAATAATACAACAAATGGCCACCGGAGTACTAAGAACACCAGAGAACAAGAACAAATCTCTCCAAAATCCAATCAAAACGATATGGAACATGTATTCATCCTATCAGACACAGATTTCATTACTGCCATCAAAAAGAAATTCAAAGAACTCAGAGAAAACATAGGAAAGTAGACCAAGAATATACAAGAAAATTCAGAAAAACAAATGTCCTCAGAAACAAAAAGCAAGGAACAGAGATAATAAATGATACTCTAAAGAAAGAAATAAAGTAGTTGCATGATGAAAAACAGCTTAAAAGAACAGATAGAAAATCCTATGGAAGTGGGATAAACTAAATGGAAGAAGGAATTCATTCAAGTTATGAATTTACAATGAAGCCAGGTGGACGAAAAGAAGTTATAAAAGAAGAAATGCTAGGGCCCTATCTGGTGGCGCAGTGGGTGATAGCACAGCACTAAGAAGCTTAAGCCACTTCTGCAGTATAAGTCAGTCAACTTGTTCTGCTCCCCACTCTGTCTCTGGTGAATCTTCTCACCGCCCCTGCACCTCTGGCTTGTACCCCAGTTCTGCATGCATAAATAAATCAATCTTTAAAAAAAGAGAATAAATACTGAACTATCTGACACCACGACAAAAAGCAATATAAAAACAATGGGTATCGGGCCCTCCCTGGTGGTGCAGCGGGTTAAAGCACTGCACTAAGAAGCTTAAGCCACTTCTGCATAATCAATCCCTGCCTGCCCCGAGGAGATCCACATAGTGCGGCACACCTCTCCTGACCGGCCCGCTGCTCCCCTCAGCAGTGTACTTCACCGATCTGCCTGTTCTGCTCCCCACACTGTCCCTGGTGAAAGCCTCTCACCCTCCGCATCTCTGGCCTGTACCCCAATTCTGTAAGAATAAGTAAATAAATCTTAAAAAAAAAAAATGGGTATCCCAGAAGGGAAAGAGAAACAAAAAGGAATAGAGAATGTATATACAACTTTCCAAACCTGAAACAGAAAATAAATATACAAATACAGGAAGCTAGAAGTGCACCCCAGTACCTAAACAAAATGAGATCACCACCAATAAATAGATACAGTCATAAAACTTTGAAGAGCTCAAGACAAAATGAATGTTGAAGATGGTGAGGAGAAAGAAGTAGGTAACTAATAAAGGAACCCAGGTAAGTCTAGTATCAGACTCTCAGAAGAAACAATGTGGGCAGAGGGGATGATAAGATGTGATCAAAAAGCACAAAGATAAAATCTGCCAACTAAGTATACTATATCCGAAGTATACCATATCCTGAATGTCTCTCATTTAGATATGAGAGAATTATCTTCTTAGTCCTTTCAGACAAAGAAAACCTGAAGGAGTATGTTAACAATTAAGACACTCCCTTCCCCAAAAAAGTACTGAAAGGAACTCTAGCATTTAAGCCAAATAGATAAACAAAAAGAAAAAATATTGAATAAGGAAACAGACACAACCATAAAACCACTGAAAAAATGGTGGGCCTAAGTAGTAGACAAGGGGTTAACGCACAGCAGTATGGTGATATCTGCAGCCACTGCAGCACTTTTGATCCCCAGCCAGGGAGCTGACCCACATGAGGTGACTCAAAGCAGGCCTCTCCAGTCTGCTGCTCCCCTCAGCAGTGTATTTCAGTCAATCTGTCTGTTCTGCTCCCCACTCTGTCTCTGGTGATCTGCTCACTCCCCTGCATCTCTGGCCTGTACCCCAGTTCTGTATATATGTGTAAGTAAATGAAATAAAATAAAAAAAGAAGAATGGCAACGACATACTCATATCAACAATAACTTTAAATGTTAATGAACTAAAATCACCAAAAGACACAGAGTATCTGGTTGGTTTAGGAAACAGAACCCAACCTTCTGCTGTCTCCAGGCGCAGAAATAAACATAGTCTCAAGGTAAAGATTGGAAAGCACTTCAAAAGGAAATGGAACTTAAAGGAAGGCAGGGCCAGCCATTCTTACATAAGATAAATTAGACTTTCAGTTTATTAAAGATAACAAGAAAAAGGAATGGACACTATATACAATAATTAAGCAAGTAACACACCAGAGGACAGGACACTCATCAACATATATTTATCAAATAGGTAAATATATAAGCAATTGCTATGAATTCAGAAAATAAACATTGCAAAAAAATACATTTGAAGTCTTCAACACTTAACCTCACCAATGGACAAAATAATGAATCAAAAATCACAACAGGATCTTGCACTACCACTGTCCTCTATCAACAAATTCATGGAGACTGAAACCATGTCAGTATCATCTTATACCATAAAATTATACTGAATTATAAATCGCTATGAAAAGGAAACAGGGAAACCTCTAATACATGGATTCTGAACACACACCATGTAAAGACCACTAGGTCAATGAGGAAGACACCAAAATATACTTCAAGAAAATAATGATGAGGACACAGTCTTCCAGAAAGAATGGGACACAGCACGAGCAGTTGAAGAGAGAAGTACAAGACAGAACAAAAGGCATTATTATATCAACAGACAAAGAGACCAAATAAACAACCCTGTCTCTCATTGCAAGTAACTAGAAAAAGTAAAACAAAAAGCCCCAAAATCCCATATAAGGAAATAATGAAAACTAGAGCACAAGTAAAATAGAAATCAAAAAGACAATCCAAAAAAATCAATGAAAATTTCATCTTTGAAAAAATAAGCAAAACAGGCAGAACTTTAGAGAGGCTCACCAAGAAAAAGAGGAAGAAAACTTAAAATGAATAGGTTTGAAAATGAAAGAGAAGTTACAAAAGAAATGCAGCTACTCAAAGGATAGTAACACATTAATATGAACATTTATATGCAAACAAATTCAACAACATAGAGATGGACAAATTCTTAGATTTATACATTAAACCAAATCTCAATAGGAAATTTAAAAAAAAAAAAAAAAACCTGAACTCAGCAGAAGCAAGAAAACTCAAACAGTAGTCAAACTCTCCCCACAAACAAAAACCCAGGCTTCACAGTGAATCCTACCAAACTTTTAATTGATAAATAAATACCTACTCTGCTCAAACTCTTACAAAAAATTGAGAGGGATACTTCCAGCACATTTTATGAGGCTAATATTAAATGAATACTAAACCAAACAAAGACAACATAATAAACAAAAACTACAATTTCCCTAAAGAATACAGATGAAAACAATTTTCAATAAAATCTTAACCACCAAATCCAAAGTGCATTTAAAGGATTATACACCATGACCAAATGGGATTTAAAACAAGGACACTAGGATGTAAATCAAACACTATAATTTACCATATAAACAAAAAGTAAGGTAAAAAGGTAAAAAACATACTGTTACAGGGCAAGGAGAGAGGTGCACCTCTGAACTCCCAAATCTGCCTGCTCTAAATAGGTTCTGCCACCTGCCACATCAAGACAAAATGGAAAGACTTTAAATGGAAAGGCACTTTAATACAATGAGTGTGCAATACAGAAAAGACAAAGAATATAGATTCTAAAACAAACACCCAAAGTTACCCATCCCCCTCATGGATAAGTCCACCCAAAAGGGATGAGCCCAAAGCAAGGCCGAAAGCACAACACAAGCCTAAAGCACCTTCCTGCAGGGACCCATGAAAAAGGGTCAGAAATGGCCAGACAAGTCTGGGAGGAAAAGAGCAAAATCAAGATAAACATTGCCATACTCAACCTCCTCCACACGGGTCTCACCCATGTCTGTTTCAACCAGTCCAGGACCAAGAAGCAAGCACAGTTTCTTCACATGTCTCTCTGTTCCATGTGGCTCCCTCAGGTCACCTTCAGGTTCTCCATCCTGCTTCCTTCCTATTCAGTCTCCTCTCCAGATTCCTCTCTTTTCTCCTCAGTTCCACCCTCCTTTTGGGGGGGCAGGGAACCTGGAAACTCCCCTTTTCCTGTGGACTACCCTGTTTGAATATTATCAAATAAATAGAATCTGAAAAGCATTTAAAAGTTAAGCATCCATTTATGACAAACTTTACACACTGGGTATAAATGGAATATTATCTTCACTTACTACAAACTGTCTATGACAAACATACAGCTATTCTCAACTGTGAAAAACTGAAAACCTCCCCACTAAGATCCAGCACAAGACAAGGATGTCCACTCTGACTACTCTTCAACACAGTACTAGGAGTCTTAGAGCAAAAGAAAGCAATGAGAGGAATGCAAATTGGGAAAAAAGTAAAACTATCATTATTTGCAGATGATATGGTAATATACCTAGCAAATCTGAAAGATGTGATAGAAGTCATTAAAACCATTCAGAAAAGTGGTAGGATAAAAAATCAACACACAAAAATAAGTTGCCTTCCTGTATGTAAACAATGGGCTAGAAGAGGAAGTCATTAATAATTCCATCCCATTTATTGGGTTGTCAGAAAAGTCATGGTGCATTTTTGCATCATAAAAAAAAAGTCATGACTGGCCCTCCCTGGTGGCGCAGCGGGTTAAAGCACAGCACTGAGAATCTAAAGCTGCAAAGTCATGACTGGCCCTCCCTGGTGGCGCAGCGGGTTAAAGCACAGCACTGAGAATCTAAAGCTGCTTCGGCATGAGTTCGATTCCCGCCTGTCCCAGGAGGTAACCACATGGCGTGGCAGACCTCTCCTGACCCGCCCGCTGCTCCCCTCAGCAGTGTACTTCCTCGATCTGCCTGTTCTGTTTCCCACTCTGTCTCTGGTGAAGCCTCTCACTGCCCATGAGCTCTGGCCTGTACCCCAGTTCTGCATGCACAAATAAATAGATCTTTAAAAAAAAAAAAAAAAGTCATGACTTATTCTAACAACCCAATACAGTTGAATAGCTAAGAATAAGCACACAAAGGAGGTGAAGGTCCTATAAAAGGAAAACTACAAGGCAGTGTTAAAAAAAAGACAAAAATACATGCCTTTTCCCTTGTCCATATATTAGTAGAATATTTTGTCAAAATGACCATTTTATCCAAAGAAACTTACAAATTCAATATAATCCCAATGGCATTCTTCAAAGAAATCAAACACATGTTACTGAAATTCCTGTAACCACACACACACACAAAAAATGACCCCGGATAGCCAAAGCTCTCCTCACGCAAAAAGGGGTAGGGGGTGTGGGGGAGGGGAAATGGTTTAGTACCTTTCCAAACTTGAAGCTATACAATAAAATCATAGTAATTAAAATAGCATGATATTTTAAAACAAAACCAAATATACAAGCCAATAAAACAAAAAAGGACTTAATGATAAACTCATGCCATTTGCTGCAACATGGTTGGAATAAGAAGGGATTATGTTATGGAAAATAAGCAGAAGGAGAATGAGAAATACCAGACGGTATCATTTGTATGTGGCATAGAGTGAAACCAAACAAAGGCTCAGGCAAAGCCAAATATAAAATCACCCCTTGAAAGATGATCACAGATCTGAAGCATACAAAGAAGTATGACTAACTGAATTACCTCACTGGGCTGAGAGTTGTGTGGATGGACATCACAAGAGCTGCAGCAATAAGGGAGGACTTCATGAACTTGAAGTTAAATTTGGGAAAACTGTTTTGAAAACCACTGGGAAAAAAATTTGAAACTAGAGGGACTTGGGGAATAACAAAAACAGAGAGGAGAGAACACAAAATCCTCTGTAGTCACATCCAGGACACATCGGGCACAGCCACAGTGCCCGAGTTTGGGAGGTGGCACAAAATGCCCAGAGTACCAAAAATAAGGAATGAGTGTGTGGTGGGCCATTCCTGATAGGCCACGCTCCTCACTGATCCACAAGCATCTTTCTTCCTCCTCCTGAATAGAACAGGACGCAGTGGTGCACATAAGGAAGCACCAGGCCCTCAGCAACACCAATAAATGTCGCAGCCAGGATCAAGGCCTCAGGGACCAGGGCCTGGGAATACAGCCTGGCTGTAGTAAAACATAAAAATGGTCTCTCTGACCATGGCGATAGAACATTTCTGGGTTCACAAACAGGGAAGTGCCCACCAACAAAAAGAGGAAAAGCAGCTTCTACTTTCAGAAGATGTACTAAATTAAAACATATATTTAAAATAACCTTCTGTTTTCTCATCTCAAAAAGGTTGAAAAGAATCTACTCTACGCTATAGATGATGCTAAATATTACATAAATGCCAACGTTCTGGATGTTTACAAATTAATCTTACTTTTTTTTTTTAAAGATTTATTTATTTATTCATATAGAACTGGGGTACAGGCCAGAGATGCGGAGGGTGAGAGGATTCACCAGAGACAGAGTGGGGAGCAGAACAGGCAGATCGAGGAAGTACACTGCTGAGGGGAGCAGCGGGCGGGTCAGGAGAGGTCTGCTTCGCCATGTGGTCACCTCCAGGGCAGGCGGGGATCGAACTCATGCGGAAGCGTCTTTAGATTCTCAGTGCTGTGCTTTAACCCGGTGCGCCACCAGGGAGGGCCCAAATTAATCTTACTTTGTATGAAATTAAAATTTTTATTGTAATTAGTATATAATTACAAAAATGAGGTTTTTAATTGATTTGTTAAAAAAAAAAATCTGGGCCCTCCCTGGTGGCGCAGCGCGTTAAGCACAGCACTAAGAAGGTAGTCACTTCAGCATGAGTTCGATCCTCACCCACCCTGAGGTGATCCACATGGTCTCCTGATCCGCCCACTGCTCCCCTCAGCAGTGTACTTCGTTGACCTGCCTGTTCTGCTCCCCGCTCTGTCTCTGTTGAATCCTCTCATCGCCCCTGCACCTCTGGCCTGTACCCCAGTTCTGTATGAATAACAAAGTAAATCTTCAAGAAACAACTATCTATTCTGGCCATGCTAGTCCTACATTGTCAGAATCACTATAAATAATCACTAGATTTTTCTTCTCAAGTTTACAAAACCTGTCATTCACAGAACAACATTTTGCCCCATTGGTTCTAAAAATTGCAATAACTAAGAGAGTAATAACCTATTAATGAAGTCATCTATATCCATCACGCACACTCCAGGCCCTCTGAATTTACTTGATTTTCTATGAGATAATTCCTCAAAATAAACCTTGACAGTAGGAAAACAAAAAAGTACCTTTGAAATGTCCCCGTCTTCACTCCTCCATCCTGTCTTGAGGCCTACATACAGTTCTGTTATTTCTAAAGCATTAAGTGTATTAACTGGCCTTCAATTAAAGGGCCTACCTCTTATCACAAACCTCATCACATGTTATTACGTTCTTCTATCTCCCCTTAACTGAGACTGCAACTAAAAAAGTTAACCATGCTTTCAACCAAAGATAAACTACAACAGCCTGCTTCTGCCACTCCCTTAGTAATACTGTCTCACTATTGAAGCAAAACATACAGCAGTAGAGCAGTATGTATGCTATGATCCTAAATACCCCACAGCAGAAATATGCAAGTAATTATCATTATTTCATTAAATCAATAGGCTGACATTCCCCACACCTATTCCCCAGGATCTGTGAAGTCAAGCTATGCCCACTGTCAATGCCAGAAGACATTTTAACATTGCAACGATCCCTGCACCCCAATCCAATGGTGGTCGTCACTAGGAGGTCAAAGGCAGAAGACACACTGGATGATGAATCACACTCCAGGCACCTGATTCAGCTTGTACACATCGCCAGGGTCCCAAGGTAATTCCCTGCTGACCTGAGAATGGATCCCTCCAAGCTTTAATCCAGAAGAAAAGAAAAGCTCATCTGCTGTTCTCCCAGAAATCATCTTTACCTTTTTAAAACATCAGTAAAATAAGTATCCACAACAGTATGGCTCTAACATGACAGTTCATACTCAGCAAGAAATATCTGGGTGCTAAATCACACATGCAGAGTTCTGATCTGGACTGTTTGTCACCATGTCTGACCTGCTGTCTCTACTTGCCTTGCAAACTATCTTCAATCCTAACCCAGTTCTCTTCTAATCAGAAGACAAGTGACTGATAGATCCATACCCATGCCCCTAGCCAGATGCATAAGACCTCAGGGAAAAGAGATGGAATCCAGGAGGGAGAGAAGAAAGGAGGCCAAATTCCTACAAGTCTGAAAACAAGTACAGATGCAATAAGGAAAGCAATCTACAGCAGCCCTAGGAAATGGCAAAGTGGAAAATAACCCGTATATCCCACTGGGGAGACGGGCATGCCCACTGTGACTGTCCATACAAGAGAATACACCTAAGTCATAAAAAGGACTACACTGGCTACTTACTTCAGCATATATGCAGCCCAAAATTAGTATTATTGGGAAATAAGTCAGACAATAATAATTATCTCCCTTTACAATACATTCCAGAAAATGCAGATGATAGTGACACAAACCAGAGTGCAAGAGGTGTGAGGAAACTTTTGGGTGATGGATACCTCATTATTTTGATCATGACAAAGATTTCACAGGTATATAAATATGTGAAAATCCATCGCATTATACATTTTAAACAGTATAGTTTATTATACCTTAATCACACTTCAATTCAACTGCTTTTTTTAAACAAAAAATAATTACAAGCAATATCAAGAGATTTGGAATGACTAAGTCCAAGCACAGCAGATTCTCACTGTGGTAACTACATTCTAGAAAGTCACCTCAAACTCTGAATTAGTAGAAGCTAAATCTCTACACCTAAGGAAAATAGGTTCCTATGAACTTCCAGTCCTATCACTTTCATCAATCAATATTTTAGGTGATTTTGGCTGTTATTATTCTCACTGGGTAAAAACTAAAAACCTTCCCACAAGTTCTAATACAAGATTAAGATGTCCACTCTCACCACAACTATTCAACATAGCATTAAAAATCCAAGGCAGAGCAATTGAGCAAAAGAAAGCTACAAAAGGAATCCAAACTGAGAAAGAAATAAAACTATTACCATTTGCAGATGATAGCAATAAAGAACCCTAAAGGCTACTGGTTGGTGATTCTTTTAACACTGAAATCAGGGTTAGTAGCACTGTTAAGTAATGCCCGAGTGATGCTTACCTAGTATACGCCGTTTCTCTGTAAGACATAGTACAGCCTTCTTGTATGTGCTTTGGGGATATTCAAACAGCAAAATCACCTACAAAAAGCATGAAAATGTAAAAAACATTGGCTCAAATAGCAAAAAGGACACACATTTCAAACAAGAAGGCAGAAGATCACTTTATTAAGCCTCATCTAGGAACACAGTCCTCATAAACTAAAATTTTCTACCACTCAATTCATGTCCATAAAGGACCCCTAAACTGTCACAGGTATTGATTTGAGGGTTACAAGTAAATTTTTTCCAAGTAGGTATTTTTAAAATATGAGTAAGTAATGAGGAAAGTTGTATCTAACTTCTTTGTGCAGTGGTATACTCATCTTTCATGTAAGTAGAGATTATATCTACTTAGAGAGCTGTTGTTAAGATTAAATGAGCTAAACCACTGACAACAAGAATCACAACAACACTTCACACATTTGAATACCCAGTAGCTTTTGTCTTTGCCCTTGTATTGCTATCATCTGATCTCTCACCCCTCTTTCCATACAGCATGCCTTCTCTGCATTGTTTCCACTTCCCTGCAGCCCACCCTACCATCTGTGGGTACTGGACGATAAAACCATCAATCTACCACATTCCATGACACTGGGGGCATCATCACAGCAAGGCTGCGCCTGAGGTGAGGCTGCTGATGAGATTCTTACAACTTATTTTAAATAACAAGCTACCTACATTTTTTAAAAGATTCATTTATTTATGCACAGAAGAAGTGGGGTGTAAGCCAAAGATGTGGGAGGTAAGAGGACTCACAGAGACAGATTTGGGAGCAGAACAGGCAGATCAACTGAAATAAACTGCTGAGGGGACCAGTGGGAGAGACAGGAGAGGTGTGCTGTGCCATGTGGGTCACCTCCCTGGCCGGGGATCAAACTCAGGCCTTAGAGGTGATAGCACTGAGATTTAATCTTTCCACCACCAGGGAGACTCAACATACTAACTGCATTTGCCTGGAGTGCAGTTTGTCTAAATTCAACTTTGAAAATAATCACTGCTTATAAACACTAAACTTCAAGAAATGTCTGTTACTTGATCCCCAAAGTTGTTAATATTACTTTATGATTTCAGTTCTCTTAAGAAACATCTATCTCCTGGCTATATCAACAGTCACCAAAATCAATGGACCAAGACTTCCTGAGATGATCAAATCATCTCTTAACTCTTAACAGATAGCAAGAATAGCAAAAAATAGATGGTTTTACTTTTGAATTAGAGAATAATTGCAAACAAATGGACCTGAGGAAGAGAAACAGGAGGCTGATAAGTTATCAGCAATTTTAAGATTACTGAGTCATAAGTCTTCCAATTAAATTAAGTTCTGAAGATTTTTAAATTGTCTAGCTTACTTCACAAACATTGAGCTTCTAACAGGTGCTAGAATTCTGACAGTTATTTTCATCTTTTGACTAAACCTCATTAGGAAGTAAATGATCTCCAGTCCTTCTCCTAAAGCTCAACCACCTCAGGAAGTAAAAGATTTTGAGACTAGAAAGCCTCAAAACCCAAGTGAGCAGTTCCAATTCCAGCCAGGACTATCTAGATATATTTTCTCAGCTCTCCCTCTTACTGCTCAAACCCTGGACACAAAATTAGCAGAGCAGACTGAGAGATGGGAAGAAGAGAAGAGTTTCTTGGGTCTTTGGGACTAAAGAACATGCCCATGAGATCCCTGGTTTCTCTCAACTCCCTCCCATCAATCCAGACAGGGCAGTCTGGATGTCTCTATCCCAGAGCCACCATCTGAGAGGCTCAGACAAGAAAAATCCAGGAAAGCCTGTCCCCTAAGCCTTACACTTCCACCAAGGGAGTACAGAAAGTGTGTCCTAAATAAAACTAAAACCTTAAATAATATCCACTCTACTCCAGCTGTACACAAAAGAGAAATTGTTCCCATTCACTGTGGTTTCAGTAGGACAAGCAAGTACCTAATTTTGCACACTTCTCCCAATCCCTTACTCAACAGAAGTTGAGTGGCCCCAGGACGTGCTAGGTTAAGTTCCCAAAATGTGCTGAAAGCAAAGCTATATGGTACTCTACAGGGGGATTCAGAAAGTCTATCGAAGGAATGTAACGATGCATTTAGCATTGCGTAGACAGCAGAGACAGTGAATAGGGGGAAATGACAGAGGGAAGTAAACAGAAGGGGAAGGAATAAATACAAGAATCAAGGGAGCGTCCTGTTACATAAACTAAAAAGAGGATGCTGAGGAAGGAAAGATGTAGCACCAAAGCATATAAAAGCTTCTTAAAGACCTATCCATGGCAAGCTGACTATAAGGACTGAAATGGTTGCATGCACAATCATGATGTTCCAAACTGGGAGAGAGGAAGGCAGAATTCAGACCTTTCTTAAGAGTCCAAGAATACACAGATTTCAACTTCTGTAACTGGAAAACAATAGCTGGTCAATGCAACTGAGCAGTGTATGGTTTCCACCCACAAACTCTTTCTGGTCAAGTAAGTTAAAGAAGCTGCAAGAATAACACCTACCCCTCTGATTACATCTCAGGGGTGAGCGGGTCAATGAGAGAGGTATCCTCCTACTGTAAATAAAGCCCAACCAAACCACACAACTAGGAAGCAAGTGGGTCTCTCATAGTCACAGGGGAAGAGTGTATCACCAAGGGCTGAGCCCACAGAGGGGCTGCTGCAGTGGGTACAAGGTTGGCATTGCAATGCCCTGTCCCAAGTAAACCCCTACAATGGGGCCCGCAAGGAACTTGCAGTGAATAGGAAAAAGGGCTTGTAAGACGAATCTACTAAGAGTTTCAATCAATATATAAGATGTTCAAGTTGGCAGAATCTAACTGGGGCAAACTTACTCTTTCACACATGGCCTTATCAAGGATGACATGAGTCCCACCAGTGCCCAACAATGTCAGCACTGCCTTGGGGAGGATGCACACTGAAACTGACAGTGGGAAAGGTATTCGCAGGAGCCCAGACCTCCATGCTAGGCACCCTCCTCCAGTAAGCACACCTACCAGCACACCTACCTGATGTTTTGGACATGATGCTATCCATACTGAGCAGAAAAAGCAGAGAGATGAAGCACCTTTCCAACAGGCCCTTGTGCCCTGGTCTCAAACACTGAAGGGCTGGGCTATAATCTGCCATGAAGAGTTTATTTTAACTAGTATTCCTTCTCTTATGAGACTTCTTTTCTCAGTTTCTGGGAAAAGTCAAGATTTGGTCACCTTCCTTCATCTCAGCTGTGAGAGAGTATAGTGTGCCCAGTTTGCCAAAAAACAATCTGTCTTGACTGCAGGGTCTGTGTCCCGGAGGGTAATGAGACTCTGAGATGGCCACTATTCAAGAGAAGTGAGCCTTGCTAAGAAAGACTAGAGCAGCAGAAAGAGAAGTTGCAGCTACTCCTAATGGGAACATTTTCTCTGGAAAGGAAACAGATTCCAAAGGTAAAAAAAAAAACAAAACTTCAGGCCCTCCGTGGTGACGCAGCGGGATAAAGCACAACACTAAGAAGCTAAAGCCACTTCAGCATGAGTTCAAACCCTGCCTGCCCCTGAAGTGACCACATGGCGCGGCAGACCTCTCCTGACCCTCCCGCTGCTCCCCTCAGCAGTGTACTCGTCAATCTGCCTGTTATGCTCCCTACTCTGTCTCTGGTGAATCCTCTCACCGCCCCTGCACCTCTGATCTGTACCCAGTTATGTATGCACAAATAAATAAATCTTTAAAAAAAAAAAAACTTTAATGTTAACTATTTACAAAGGAACCCGAAAACATCCACATGTGCACTGTTTGACTCAGTATGTAACAGGCTATGTAAACTGTTATTTAGCATCTCAATAAAGCTGACTCCTGGGAAACATGAGCTGAATGTACTTAAGACAAAGATGAGAACCTAACTGTTGTACATTGTAGATAGTTAAGGAAAAGCCGAGAATGAAAGATTAAGAAGCAACAGGAAAGGAGGCTGCAAGATGAGAGAGCCCTGCACCTACATTACAAGGATGGAGTATCCCAAACCCTCAGAGGCTTCAATTTGTTGTCCTGGGTGTGTGTTGTACTAGGAGTAAATTCAAGCATTCCCATGCAAAAGTCCTGACCCCCAGGACCTCAGAATGTGAGCACATAGAGAGAGGGTAATTAGAAGAGATGAGTAAGTTATAATGAGGCATTGAGGCAGGCCATAATCATTCAACTGGTGTCATTTTGAGAATAGGAGATGGGGACACAGGCAGAATTATCTGAGAACACGGGAAAAGGACAGCATCCAGACACCAAAGAAAGTGGCCTCAGAAGAAACAGCCCGGCTGACACCGACACCATGATCTCAGGCTTCTGGTCTCTAGTCGGCTATTCCATGCTGTTATGGTACACAGCCAAACTAAACTAAACATTCTCCAGGGCCCATCTTCCTCTCTAGGGGCAATGGCTCAGCAGCACATCTACTGGAAGGCCACGCAGGGCTATGTCTGCAGACAACCTGCTAAGATTCTCACACTGAGGGCCAACTAGGACGAGGGAAAGGCCATTCCTAGTGAGGTTCACTTTAGATGAAATGCTGAAAGAGGAAACACCAACATCTGCCCTGGACTTCTTTTACCTTTATGTACCCCAGTCTCAGTGCGTGCTCCAGTGGACAGACTGATATACACATTAGAAAGCAAAGCCCAGGACAAGACCTGCCACCCCAACTCTGTTCTAGCCCATCTCTCAAAATAAGAGCAGTCACCTTTTGAGGACTCACTATGCTATTCTGAGTAACGCAGGAGGCAGGCACTGTCACCACACTTTACAGAAAACAAAGGGAGACCGCCCACATGTAGAGTGGCATGCAAAACCCAGACCACAGCCAGCCTCAGTCTTTATCCCCATGTACCTCAACTCAGTGACTGAAGGTGGGGAGGGTGCGTGGGCTCCAGAGCAGGTGGGGACTCCCTGCAGAAGCAGGTGTAAAGGCTCTACTGTTACGCCTCTGCCTATATGGGCAAGCATGTATTGATCTTGCCTTAATCAGTACTTAACAAATGGGTCTCCTGCTGGGAAAGGCACTACCTACTGGTGAAAACCTAACAGACCTTACCTGTAAGGGGCTTGCTCAGGCTCCGTCTGTCTAGGCAGCCAGATGGTCTGACCAAGAGAATCCAGGTGAGAGCAGGTCGCTGATCGAGGGGCTGCAGGTCCCCACTCCAGCTCAGCATCTCAGTGCCCAGCTTCAAAGCTAAAAAATTCCAAGAGGCCATTACTAAACTCACTGAACTTATACAAACATGAACTGTGCTCTATAGCCAGTACTAAAAATTTTAAAACAGACATGCAAAAATCTTTTGCAAGGATGTAATTTAGAGGTCTTTAAAGAAAAGACAAGTCCACAAGTAGTGTCCTAGCTGTCATGTAAACTGACTGCAAGGACAAATGTCCACAGAGAACAGAAGAGCAAACAGAAGTTACCTGGGGTCCGATTTCACAGCCCACAAGTCTCCTCCATCATGAAAGCAAGTGCCCAAGGCAGGCAGGGGTAGAAAGCTCAGACCTTCCCTCTAGCAAAGTCAAGGTTCCCAATAATTTATGCTTTGAGACGCAAAGTCCACAGTTCCCTTAACCCACCCTGGGAAACTTCTTCCATTTCACACCATGTACCACCCTATGGCCAGAAGCACTGTCCTCTGGACAGAGAACATGGCACCAGGATGCACCACAGAAAGGGGACAGAAGCAAGCTGGCTTGGAGTTTGAGTCCTGATTATTTCCTTTGATTTGGTTGTCTGTCTCACACTCTACTAAGGTTCAGGCTAAGTGCAGAGTTGAAAGTGGAAACCAAAACAAAGCCTTATCCTGAGAACTTTTTAGTGAACTCCCTGTGTTCCCTGACCCTGACTTCTATGAGATGCAGGGAGAGTCCACCCCCCTGAGAATTTTAACATATCTCACGGTGATGCCACAGAACCCTCACATGTCTGATGAGGCACACCTACAGAGATTTTGTGAAGACTGGCACAGAGCAGGGGTTCAACTGTTGTTGACCTGTGTGTTCAGCCACTGCCCCAAGGGTATTCTTGTGTGGAGAACAGAGCCTTCAATGAAGTTCTCATATATGAACTTTTCTTGACCATTCGACAGTGAAAATAAAACCTCTTATCTGACATGAAACTCAGAAAACCAATGCAGAAGGTCTGGCTGTGCCCACTGGCTAAGAACTGGCTATCTCCTGACTCCACCCTGCTGACTGTACAATGTCTAGGAGTCACTGAACTCAGTGACCCTCAGAGTCCTCTGCTCCATGGGACTATGAAAATAGTATCTCCCTTAAGGGCTTTGATGAAGATTAAAGAGCTGATGCATGTGAAGGTTTAGGGCCCAACATACAGTAACTGGAAACATACTCATTATCATTTACTACTCTACATAATCAGTATGACAGGCCCAACAATTCCACCACTGCCAGATGTCAAACGCATTAACCACTTCTAAGATGTAAAATCTTCAGCTGTTTAGAAGACAGGCTTATCGTTTCAAGATCAAAAGGGGAGTTATCTGAAATGTATGTGAACACTAATATTCAGAACCCTATTTAAGTGAAGCTGGGTGTGTTCACATAATCTTCATTCAATCAGCAAATTATTTGTTTCTCCCACAGGAGGTGAAACTATTGACATTAGCCACTGCAGAACTGAGCAGGGAGGAGATCCCAGAGTTATTTAGAGGATTGTCAATCTGGGACTTCGGACGTAAGCATGTACCCACGGGTCTCACCGTGAACACACTCTCCAATCTGCCCTCCTTCCTGTTATTTTGTTTCCAAATACACCGCTTCTGTCAGAGGTTAATATTTGACTGGCCAATGTAACCATACCTGTATGTGCATACAGGTGCCATTCCACCCTCTTCCACCCTCTCAAGAAATTTCTGAGAAGTATCATACTGATTATGTGGAGTAGAATAACTCTGAATTCTAGGAACTAAGTTGACTGCAACTTAAAAAAAAAGTGAATAGCCAAACATGTATGAGGGTCTTTGAGATGACAATGAGCCAGAGACAGGCAAAAGAATTGGGGATCATCGAAAAATAGCATAAAACCTGTGAGGTTTCACCTCTCTTACAGAGAACCTAACCTGCTAGGTTTTAATTCAAATGTGCCAGGACTGCTTCCAAATGCACCTTTCATGCGTGACTTAACATTTATAACACACTCACAGGAGGTTTGCTTTTTATAATGGGCACAATAAACTGGCCTAGAATTAAAAAAAAAATGATAATTTAATCACTATAAACTATTTTGTGTACTTTTAAAAATATATATGCTAAATTTCTATTTGATAAAGTGGAGTTACTGAAATGCAAAACCTCCTCAATAACCTCAGTCAGCAATCAGTTTACTTGGGGATGGGTGCTGACAATAAACATCTAGATGTTTACAATGATCCATCTAGAACCCAGTCAGTGCTACCAACATCCTGAAGCACACACCAACTGGTTCCATGTGCCAGTCTCTCAATTACATGGCCTCCCGCACCGGCACCCAGAGTAAGAGAAGCCCTCCCCGCACTGCCATCCCTCAGTCATAGTGGCACTCTGCATGCAGCCTTGTAGTCTGAAATGATGAACTTGTGACCTTTAGAAATATATGAACTTGGGCAAAAAATAAATAGCATTTTCACTTATTTTCAAAATATTTCCAAAACAAAGGGCCTCGGATTAACATCTCTAATATTTTCCAAAAATTCCTCAGCTAACAAAGTTATCTATCCTATCTTTATTTCTCACACTAAATATTTAGAGTAATAATAGTGACTATTTAGACACTCAACAAGTCCCAACTTTCATTACAATGATATTCAGTCTGTCTAACCAGACAGTTCTGGAAAGAAGGTTGGGCCTTCTCAATGGGGTACTGAATATTTTAAACAAAATAATAAAATAAAATTCAAAATTGTACTGATACCAGAAACCACTGTGGTTTCAGAGAGAATAAAGGCATATATGAAGACAAAATGAGAAATGTGCATGAAATTAAACGTAAGTAATGTTAAATTTAAAAAGCAATTAGAAAATTCCAGAATGGATTACCAGAACCTGTGGAGTGCTTCACGCAGGACTGAAAATTACAGCGAAAGTCACACTTCACATCACTCTGTTTAGCCATACCTCCAGACAGAATCCACTATGTCCACATGCCATAGTCACTATCCTGGTAGAGATGATGGAACATGAGGAAATGGGCGGAAGACATTCCCACCGAGGGGTGAGCATCATACCCTCACCACAACACTGAAAAGCCTCACCACAAAGTTAGTTCAGCAGTGACATTCTGGCCCAAGTTCAGGAAGGTCACAAGGCTCCTTATCTGAGGTCTAACAGAGGGTGCTATGCCCACAACATGGCACTCAAAGGCCCAGAAAGAGCCTCCCAACTGGTCGCAAGAAAGAAAGGAACAGAAGATGTTTAACGGGCCCAGACTTACATGTTTCTCAATTTCAAGGTCAAACAGAATCATGATCCTGACATTCTCTAACCTGGGGCTTCCAAGAGCTACACATATTCAGAGATGGATTTTCCAAAGAAAGCATATCAAGGCCACACAGACCGGAAATGCAAGGAAAGGAGGGGACCGCCCAGTGGAGAGAAGCAAAATACATCTAAAACTGATGAACTGGTGGTGGAAATTTCAAGGACTGTACCTGAGATAATACAGCAGACATAGCATAAAAATGAAGTATGTTAAAATACATTAAAAACTAAAACAAAATGTCAATACATAAAAAAAGTCAAATTAAAAATAAATAAATAAAATGATCTGAAGTCATCAGAGCAATGGAGGATATGATGAACACTAACACAGCAACTAACTAGAAACCAGATGGAAAAAGCCCTGTTGCCACTGTAGATATACATCTATACATACTTCACTCAGTCATGAGAACAGGCCCTTATAAACTCAAGACAGTCACTACACAGTTGAGATATAAAAGACCTGGATGGATGATAACATGCAAAGTTCTTATAGAAGAACTTTTTTAATTGGAAACTTAAAATTAACTTTGTAAATGAAATTCAGCATGAATCTGAATTCACTAAAACTGACAAAATAAATGAGACTATCAATCATAAAAAGAATTAAAGGAGAATCACTCTTCACATAGTAAAATGCAAAGCTAGATTACTTAAACAAGGTGTGGTGCTGATGCTGGCATCTCTTAGAAAGAGATGAGTTTACAAATAGGAATGTTAGTAATTTCATTGTAGCACCATGTGCTACAAAAATAATCCTAAACTGAAAGCACTTATGGACCGTGAAGCCTCCACAGCCTGGCAGACAGAGCTCACAGGACTCGGATCCCAAGGCTTCTTGCCTCGCTGTCTCCAGGTGATGTCACTCAAGATGAAGGTGACTACAGTGGGGGTAGTGACACAGTGATTCATTAGCAACTTCCTTTCATAGCTGATCGTAACAAGTGTCCTATAACCACTCAGGAAGGGATGTCTGATAACTAAATGCAAGGAGCAAATGCATTCAAATCAATAATGCAGCAGTATAGATTAGTGGCTATTAATTAAGAATAAATATGATCAACCCTTTAAAGTGGAATTATTATTCTATTTTCTAAATGCAGAAGCCAAGACTGGGAAAGAGCAAGTCCTGCCACAGTCACAGCCAATAAATACAAGAACCAAATCGAAGTTTGACTCTACCCCACATACTGCTTTTATTTTGTTGCTAAAATGTCATTTGTTCAATAAGGAAAAAAATTGCATTTATTTCGAGGCTTCTCTTTGTTTCCGTACATTCCATCACATTGTTTGGAGCATGTTTTATTTACTTTCTTTTAACAGAAAAAAAAAAAGACTAAAATTCAAAACATGGGCAGTGGTGGGGAGTGGGAGGGAAGGCAGGGAAGGAAAGGAACTCCTGCATTCCAGTAAAGATTCCGGTGATGAGCTGAAGGAGTCCACCTAACCTGGTAAAAACTGTCTCCCAAAAAAAAAAGTGGCACACAGAGTGAAGAGGCACCAATATCTTCTTTATTAAATCAGATTACAATATCAGCCACAGTACTCTTGGCAAAATAGTGAGAGAACAGAAATGAAGTGTATTGACTAGAAAAAATAAAAATTTACTCATGAAATGCAGTCACCACCAGAAAAATTGTTAAAACTGACATCAGCTTTACTTTAGGTCATGATCGCAGAGCAGCCCACAAGTGTCACCTCTGCACTCCAGCACCAGGCAGCACACCCAGCGGGGAGTGGGGCTTATTTAGAGAAGCAGCACAATTAGTCTACATCAGAAATACAGACAGGGTCTTTTGGTGAAAAGGACACACTGTCAGTGAGGAACCTGAAAGAAGACAGGAACAAAGAAAGATCACTTGCTGGGCAGGAAGCTCTCATGTTGCCAGAATGTCAGGCTCCCAGCAACTGGGTGAGAGCAGTCACGTCCCAGAGGATGCACAGTCTCCCAGGGATTCACTGGCTGGTCTGCAAGCACCTGAAACAAATGAGTCAGTAGTGCATGACAAGATGGATAGAAAAGAATAATAGAAGAATGAAAATGTGCATCCAAGATAACTATGCTCACTGAGATAGAGTAAAATTTTATCCCTGGAGATTAATGACAGAATCACAAAACATGCCATTAGAAAATATGGAAAAATAATGTCACAAAATCTGGACAAAGGCTTTCTTCCCATGATTCTAAACCTGGAAGTCATAAGGAAAACTGTCCACACAGAATGAGTATCAAATAAAAAGCCTCAGATGGAAAAAACTGAGTAGTACAGCACAAAAATCTCCAATTAATAAGTATCTTAGAATAAGCAGCCTAATGTAAAAATAGAGAGCAGAAGCAAACAACACAAAATACACACATGAAATGTTGGACTTTGCAAGGGAAATAATGTTAGAACTGCAGCAAATAAACTCCGGTGTTTGATCCATCAGACTGCTGCAAATTAAATGCACTGGAAGGACCCGAGAGCTGGGGATGGCCTGTGGAGGCCTGTTCCCATCCCCATCTTCTCAGCTCTTGTCCAACAGGAGTCTGGGTGTGCCCAGCACTGACTCCCTTTACCCTCCAGAGACTTGGGCAAACCAGTGGAGTAAACACAAAAACCCTGGTCTCTTATCTATGCATGGGGATTGTCAGGCACTCACCAGTTTTGCATATGAGGGTTCAAAGTAAGAACCCTCAAGCATTAGGTTTTCCAAAAATGCAGACCTAGCAGTCACATCACAAACACTTTCAGGTCTGCTACCCTCATTCCAGCTCAGTGTTAGCTACTGTCCCTTAAACTAAGCCAAGTGAACAACCTGCAGTATTACAAATACTCAGAAAAAGCCGCTGTGGGAAGCTAAGCATCGGAGAATGCAGCTAATTCTGGTTTCACCTGGATGTATGTCCTAAGTTGTGTAGAACTGGAAAGATCTGCACTTCTAACTCTTGCAATCCCCCAAAGATTCTCAACTCATAATTGATTACTCTGAAGGAGAAGAATATTGGCTTAGTAAAGGCTTCTTTTTTGAAGATAGGACCCAATACTAATGCTCTCATGAACATAGGTATCAGACAGCTGAATGACTTGTTTTACCTTCCTTCGTAATCATTTCTTTACAGTCCACCCAGGCTTTCTTTGGCTCACTCAACATCTACTGGGTGTTCACTCTGTCCTCTCTGTTAGCACTGTCAATTACAAAACTATATAGAATATAGTTCCTGTCTTGTTTTATTTGTTTTTTAGCACAACTGATGCAAAAAGCCCAGAATGTGGCCAAATCTTGGTCAGGACACTGTGCTGAGAATACAGAAAGAGAAATAGCTTGTGGCAGCAGGACTTATCATTTTTATCAATTCTGCAAGAACAGCATTGACATGTTGAAACACCTACTATGAATGTATCCTTAGGCAGCTAGATGTTGTCCTCAGCTGTTAATAATCTTGCAGGGATAAAAGAGGGTAATTATAAAGAACTGCCAACTTCTTCAGAAATCCCAGCTATTCACACATCCCTGACCAAAAAGTTGTTCCTCCACCCATATGAGGCAAGTCTACCCACAGGAGAAGAAAGCAAAGCAAGTCAGTCAGATGAGGAGAAAGCCATGCCCGGGGTCAGTGGGGCAACTGGTGTCCCAAGTCACTCAGAAGCTCACTCTATGCTAGGTGAGTGCACCTCCAAACAGTCAAGTGTTCCTCACTGGAATGGTTTCTTGGTATGAGGTCGATCTTTTCACTGCAAAGCTAATTCAGTTCAACCACCAGGAGCCTAGCAGCACTTATTTTACTTCTCCTCCTCCCTGAAACTGAGCTATTAACACAATCACAACAAACTAACATCTATGGTAATCTAAATCTTGTTAGAATTCCAGTGACTTCCACACCTGTGATGGTAAATGCACAGCATAGGTCAGTGCCATCACACCCCACAGTGATGCAATGCTCACTTTGAGACCTGAGAAGAAATCCATCTTTCTTTTGATGAAAATTACCTGCTTTTGCTTCTGAAACTGCTTCCCTTTGCAAACACAGGACACGCATTCCTCACTTCTCATGCCTTCCTGATATGCAAACATCCCAGGTTCATGGCTGATGCAAGCAAACAGAAAAGTATCTTGGAGCCTTAGGTACTTCTGCCAAGCCTTTAATGCTGAAGCAGGGGACCTGATACACAGGCAGAACAGCAAGCAGGGCATGCAGAAGCTGAGCCTTTTAGTCCTGTGATCTCCTAGACGGCCTGTCTCTCCACCTAGGTGTCCATAATCGCAGGGATGGGACGCATGCCCCGTGCTCATGCTCCTAAGCACTTTTCACAACAGCCTATATTATCACTTGTGGGTAAGGAAACCTGGGAGGAAAGCAAAGCCATGGGTGGCAGTCACAGAAATGAAAAAGAGGCTGAGTTTCTCCAAGTTCCTTAAGCCCTCCCTTCCTATGCAAGGTTCACAGTAACTCACCATGGATGTGCTTAGTGCAGTAACATAAAAAGTATTTGTTTTTTGCCACTGGTTTCTGACACACAGCTCCTAAAACTGTTAAATGGTCCAAAGTAGTCTTTTGTATGCCAATGAAATAACAGGTAACTGAGGGCCTCGGTAAGAGCACCCAAGGTATGTTAGGGCATTGGAATAGAACTTACAGCTCCCCCCACTCCCATATCCAGGGGGAAGACCGAATTAACTTCCAGTGGTCAATAAATTAATCAACTATGCCTATGTAATGAAACCTCCATTAAAAACCCTACAGACAAGTTTCAAAGGGCTCCCAGGGTCCTACAAGGATAAAATAGCCCCATATCTTGTTCTATGCATCTCTTCTTTCTAGCTGTTCCTGGATTTGTATTCCTGGATTGTATTCTTTATAGTAAGCTGGTAAGCATAATTAAAGTGCTTTCTGAATTCTGTGACCCATCCTAGCAAATTATCATACCAGAAAAGGGGCTTTTAAGAAACTTCAATTTATGCCATCAGTCAGAATTATGTCTGGCATCTGAAGTGGGGCAATATTTCCACTATCTTGAGTCCTTTAAAGCTATGGGGCCCTGGGCCTCCTTGGTGGTGCAATGGGGCTAAAGTGTAGCACTGGGAAGCTAACTGCAGCCACTTCAACACAAGTTCAATCCCCGGACAGGGAGGTAACCCACATGTCACAGCAGACCTCTCCTTGTCTCATCCACTGCTCCCCTCAGCAGTGTACTCTGTCAATCTGCCGTTTTGCTCCCCTCTCTGTCTCTGGTGAAGTCTCTCACCATCTGGTGAATCCTCTCACCACCCCTGCACCTCTGGCCTGTACCCTAGTTATGTATGCATAAAAAAACAACAAATCTTTTAAAAAAAAAAGCTGTGGGCCTGACATTCCAATCCAGGTACACAGTGTGAGAATTGTGTTGAAATGAATTGTGGGAAATCCATTTGACACCCCAATTCCAATTCTTCCAAGCTGGAGATGTTAAGGGTCCAAATATGGGGGGGGGGGGAACCTATACATTTCATGTTAGAAACAAGCCCCACAATCAAGAGTACCCCCCCCACACACACACACACACAGTCTGTCCTTGTGAAGGATCAGTCCTGCCTGGTAAGACCCAGCCCACACTCAGTGGGTCCTGTGGTGTCAAGTATCGCACTGTGGTCCTCATACCCTCTGGAAGCAGCAGGATCCCTGAGATTTCTGACACAGAAACAGTCAGAGCTGCCATGCAAGGAAGAGAATGATGAGCACTGCTGCCTCCTCCATAGCAGCTTCCTGTCTTTGCTCACTCCCCTCTCGTGTGTCATATTTGAAGTGCTCTTTCCTATCTCCCTGATCTCTGCAGAAAACTTTCTTAGATTTCCAAGGGCTCTATGTAGCACTCAAAATGACATACCCACAGTCACTCTGTGACAGGCTTATTCTCCAATTGCCTCTAGTCCCTGCGGACAGAAACTTCTCTAAATAGCACACGCTCAGCAAACCCCATGGATGAGACACATAAATACCCCGACACTGCAATTCCCGACTTAGAAGTTTTCCCCCAACCCACCCTCAACCAGTGCCCCAGTTCTGCTTCTCAAGACTCAGAGCAGACTGAGGGTTCTCTGGGACCCCTGCCTGCCTTCCCCAAGGGGGCCCGCTCTAGAAGCCAGCACATACCCTTAGCACAACCAGGACTATCCCTGTGCTGAGCAGCTGTCCACCCTGATTCGCACAGGAAGGCTTGTCCTTGCAGAAAGACCCCATGGGACTTCTTCATTCAGAAAACAATTTCTTAAAAATGATACTACAGCTTGGAACTTTCACCAAAGATGGGGTCACATAAATAAAGGGTCACTGGCCAGAGCCAAGGAGGAAGGGACTACACTCCAAGTGCAGCTTCAAATATGGGAGCTGGGCATCATCCCCATTGAAAAGATCACCTCTATGCCCCAAAGGCTTGTCATGGGCTAATTCTGGCAAGATACAGGGATCTCAGTTGTTCAGAATATCTTTCCCTGCCTCCTGAGTAAGCCACAAAACAGCTCCCCAAAAAATGTCACATCATCAGTATTTCCTGTTTACAGCAGAGTTCTAGTTCATGTCCCCCCAAACCCCTAAAGAATAATTAAGGAAACATTCTGCGGAAGGGACAGCCTACCAGCCCTCCCCAAGAGATCCACAGGCCCAAACTCAACAGGACATGAGGTTAGGTAGATTTCTCCCCACCACAGAAAATATACCCCTGTCAAGTACTGTTAATCCTAGATTTTCGTTGCCTTCTGTTTACACTGTTCTGATGTGGGAGCAGAGCCCATGTTGTGCCAAGCAAAGAGCTGGGGACACTGAACCTCCCCTTTAGGCATCCAGACATCATCCTCTCTCACTGCTGCAGGATTACAATCCTGAGCCTCAGCACATGCTCAACAGGAGGAAAGAGGATCTATTTCTGATCTGAGAACTTGAGATTTTCTTTCCTAAATGGGGCACAGACTTTAGCAAGACTTGATATTTCACAGGAGCCAGTGGATTGCAAGGCAAGTGCCACGAGGACCCTGAACAGAGTTCTCCCTGCTAGGAAGCCTACACTGCCCCCTAAGCACTTTGAAAAGTCAAGCAAGCTTGAACGGCACACATTTAGTGGGCCGAAACCTAATACAGACATAAGAGAGACAATGTCGGCCCTCCCTTTGGCGCAGCGGGTTTAAACACAGCACTAAGAAGCTAAAGCCACTTCCGCATGAGTTCAATCCCC
>NW_004567145.1:1490245-1491855 GCF_000260355.1 Condylura cristata
ATATGTTCCTTGCCTACAAAAAGTCACTCAAATCCCACGTACTGGGTTGCAACATGCAAAATTATAAAGTGACCACCCGATCTACCAAGAGATAGATATTATAATGTATGACCAAAAAAAATCACGTACGTTTCCAAACCTCACAGCTTCTAGACCACTCTGAATCCAACAATTTCAGGGCTGTCAAGGACACAGAAATTTCCTTGGAAAAAAAAAATCCCCAAAGAAACTAAATTAAATGTTACTTGGTCACCTACCTTTTGCCAAGCAGTGTAAGTGAATTTATTCACATACTTACATTTTCCTCTAACAGTTGTAAACCCTCAGAGCAAAGAATCACATCTGAAGTAAGGTCCTTCCTGTCAGTACGCTTCTTTACTAACTCTCCCCCTAATTTCCACGTGTCACTGAACAAACATCTGACTTAAGGGGCTCCCATTTCCTCACCCATTGGAGGGTGTTCTACCTCCTACCATAGTATTTGCTCTGCAGATCACACACTACTCTTTTAAACTCAGTACTAGCGGAGAGGAAGGACTTCACCCACAACCAGTCAAGATATTGCCCAGGCAGGTCTAGATTTATGTGCCAAATGCAGCCACCATAGCAAAGGTAAGACCATAATAGCAAGAAGTCTTTTTTTTTTTTTTTTTAAAGATTTATTTGTGCATACGGAACGGGTACAGGCCAGAAGCTCAGGGTAGCGAGAGGCTTCAACAGAGAGAGTGGGGAGCAGAACAGGCAGATCTACGAAGAACAATGCTGAGGGGAGCAGCGGGCAGGTCAGGAGAGGTCTGCCACACCATGTGGTCACCTCTGGGGCAGGCGGGAATCGAACTCATGCGGAAGTGGCTTTATTAGCTTCTCAGTACTGTGCTTTTAACCCCCTGCGCCACCAGGGAGGGCCACAAGAAGTCTTTTAACAGTTCAGGTTTTGTAAAAGATCCTTGTATGTATAGTTTATTTTCTGATGGTTCAAATCTAAGTGGTCTTTCTTAAGACATAATGTTATAAAAAGAGAAGATTCTAAAGAAACAAAGGTTAAAAAAAGTGTTATGGTATAACTAAACAAAAAGACAAAAGCCTTTTTCAATTCAGTGTCCAGTTTCTGATACATTGCAGTACTTTCACTTTAAGTGATATAAAAACAACACATATTCAATAGAAACCATGATTGGAATTTTGAATTAGCAAACTCTGTTTTTCACCGTTAGTGTGTTATTCAGTAAATAACATGAGATTATTGACATTTTATTATAAAACAAGTTTTGCCTACTGTAAATGTTCTGAACAGGTTTAAGGTAGGCTAGGCCAAGTTATGCCTTAAGTCATGTGTTTTATATTTGATCTTAACTAAAAGGCCAAGAAGTGATAGGTTAGGTGTTTTGGATACATTTCCAACGTACAGCGTACAGACCTTCAATTTACAATGGGTTTATCAGGAAGTAACTCCATCATAAGTCAAGGAAGATCTATACTTATTTTAAACAAAGACAGATTAAATTTTCCAATCAAAAGACAGACAGTTAATGGACCAGGCGAGAAAATAACAAAAATAATGAACAACCATAGACCAGAGACATTCTGTGGGGGTGGAGTGGGGAATGGGA
>NW_004567145.1:1492325-1506266 GCF_000260355.1 Condylura cristata
TCTCTGGTGAAACCTCTCGCCGCCCCTGAGCCTCTGGCCTGTACCCCAGTTCTGTATGCACAAATAAATAAATCTTTAAAAAAAAAAAAAGTGAAAATCTATGAAATGATATTCCATGCTAACATTAATAAACAGAACAAGGACAGCTATACTGATATTAGTCAAAACAGAGCTTGGTCAAAATTCTTGCAAAAGGTATAGAAGGAAATTATATGTTAAGAGTGAATGCGACAATAGAGGTTATAACTACAAACATATGTACACAAAAAATCAGAGCTCCAAAATATATACAGCAAATATTAACAGAAATGAAAGGCTAGACAGGCGTACAATAAAAGCTGGAGACTTTTAATATTCCATTTTCAGTAATGAATATAAGATCTACATAGGGGCCTCCCTGGTGGCACAAAGGGTTAGGACTTATCCTTGTAAACTAGCCACAGCTGCTTCAGTGAGTTCAATCCTGACCTGCCGCTGCTCCGCTCAGCACTGTACTTCGTCACTCTGCCTGTTCTGCTCCCCACTCTGTCTATGGTGAATGCTCTCACCCCCTGTACCTCTGGCTTATGTCCCAGTTCTGTATGCATAAATAAATAAAAATCTTTAAAAAAAAATAGAACTACACAGAAGAGCAATAAGGAAATAAAAGACTTGAACTCTTCATCAACTGGATATTACAGATTATGTACACATAATCTATACAGATTAATTATACATAATTACAGATTATGTAGAACACTGACATATAGCCAAATATACTTTCTTTCATGGAATACCTTTAAATATAGGTCATTTGTTAGGTCACAAAAGAAGTTCCCATATATGAAAAACATAGCTATCATAATACTGAAGGAGTGAAACTTTTCCTCTAAGGTAAGTAACAGGACAAGGATGCCTGCTTTCACTTCTATTCAACATGGCTTTAGCCAGAGTAATCAGAAAAGTAAAATAAATAAAAAGTATGCAATTGAAAAGAAAGAACTAAAAGTATTTTTGCTTATAAAACACATGATCTTATATGGAGAAAAACTTAAGTTCCGCCAGCCAACACCAAGAAAAACCACTGGAGTCAATAAGTAACTCCATCAGTTATAAATTAACATAAATTTCACTTGTATATAAATACTAACAATGAACAATCTAAAAAGGAAAATAAGAAAAACTGTTTACTGGCAACAGTATCAAAATGATAATTAGGGATAAGTTTAAGAAGTCAAACATGTGTACACTTAAAAACTATGAAATACTGCTATAGGAAAATAAAAGAATAAGTAGGAATAGACATCTCATATTCATGGATTGAAAAACTTAGTATTATGTCAGAACAACCTACAGATTCAGTGCACTCCTCATCAAAATCCTACTGACTTGAATTTGAAAAAAAAAAAAAAAGCAAAAAGCCATTCTAAATTTTTAAACATTTCTTTTTAAATTTTTTTTAAATTTAGATTTATTGATTTATTCATACAGAACTGGGGTACAGGCCAGAGGCATAGGGACAGTGAGAGGATTCATCAGAGACAGAATGGGGAGCAGAACAGGCAGATCAAAGTACACTGCTGAGGGGAGCAGCCTGCAGGCCAGGAGAGGTCTGCCCACCCGCCAGCACCTTGTGGATCATCCCCAGGGCCGGGATCCAACTCACACTGAAGGATCCAACTCACACTGAAGTGGCTGCAGCTTGTTTGCCGTTTGGCACTTTAACCCACTGTGCTACCAGGGAGGGCCCCATTCTAAAATTCTTGTGGATTCTCAGAGGATCCCCAAATAGGCAAAAAAAAAAAAAAAAAAAAAATCCTTAAACGCAATAAAGCTAGAAGATCCTATTTCTTGATTTTAAAACTTACTACAAAACTACAGTAAAAAAGACTGGTATTGGCATAAGGACAGACATATGAACTAATGGAATAGATTGCAGAAACCGTAAGTAAGCCCTTTCATGATGAATTAATATTCAACAATGATGCATCTCATCTAGTGATCTTCCAGAGGACTAAATTGTCAGCATCTCCACAGGCCTGGAGAGATGCTCGATAAAGGATGACTCAGGACAAGCTCACAAGCTCCAGGGACCAACCTGTGGGAAATATGGGCATCATCTCTCCACTGCTTGCAGGCCTTATAGACACCCCTCTGTGTTCTGCCTGGAATGCTAAGACATGAAGGTACTGAGCAGAACCCCAAAAACTGAGGTGACAACATTTATAAGCTTCATGAGGACACAAATCCTATATAGCAGAAGGAAAGCCAAAAGGGCTTTTAGATTATTCAAGATTCCAAAGGTTTCAAACCTTTCTTAAAGTTTTCTCTTACCATAATCAAAAAGAAACGACCAACAAAACTCATGGAAGTTAAAGTGAATCTAAAAGCAGAAAACAGTATAAATATTTATGAAAGGAATAATGCCTGGACACATTTCAGAATGCCACTTATAACAATGTAGGGCTCACTTCTGAGATATTTTTAGCAAAATTCCTAGATTGAGTATATTAACAGTAATTATACCTCTTAAAAGTAAAGTATCCATTTCAGGAATTTTCCTGAGAAAAAGAAACTGAATATAAAATGGGAGGAAATGTATTAAGACCTCAGAATACAAAGGCTGACTCTGATCCAGAGCAGGCACATGGCCTGGAACTACAGAAATGCAAGTTCTTGCTCCCCCTCCACCTCCACCCTAGACTCACCAAATTAGAATGTGCATTTAACAAGATCCCTAGGAGATTCATGTGCATGTTAGTGTTAAGAAGTACTACCTTCAGACACTTAATATATAACTACATCCACACTGAAATTTGCTGGCTCTCTTCAAAAAGTAAGTAAATTTATATGACTTAATTATTGCTGAGTCAACCGACACCATCAAAAACCTACTAGCCCCTTATCTGAGTCTCTGCCCATTGTTTTCCTGTCCCTTTAACACCTATCACCCTTGAGAGGAACAGAGACACTTCACAAGCAAGGGGGGAAAAAATCAAAGTTTTTACTGCATAAATATGAATAAACTTCATAAAAGATTTCATGAACTCATCAGATGTGGGATGGGTTAGGACTGCATGGATCATTCCAAACCATGAATGCTATAAAATGTAAGTAAGTATGAGACAGCACACCAATTTTGGTTTTGCCCATGCCAACTGCCAAGTGTGCTTGTATCCTGTCCTGGGTGGGTGTGGGTAAGCTCTGGGGACCGAGTCAACTTCTTTCAAGACTAATGAAAAAGAACAAGGCAGCCCAACAGACTCTTCTACACATTCTTCCACCCTCCTAGGGTCCTACTGCTTTAAGTAACCCTTAGTCCTGTACTTGACGTGCCACTTAGGCGAAGATTATGGCAGTCACTGCCAAGTTTTCAGCCCAACCACCAGAAGCACACAAGGGGTAACAGGGTTCAGCATACAGACCCTAAACTGAGCAACTTTTGAACAAAGCGTAAGTTCTCAAGTTGTATGACCCTAAGATTACCTGATTGCTTCCTCAAGACACAGAATTCCAGGATCCAGCCCCAGAAACTTAGTCTAATAGGTGGAAGCAAGGCCTGGGGATGGACACTGAGAGGGTGGAGGCTCAGGCCAATTCCTACATATTCCTTCTGGTGGCATTATCAGGACCTAACACCTACTTCTGAAAAAAAGGGATGGATGCCTATTCTCATCTCTGCATGTTCCCTAAAACATTCTTAGCAAGTTACAGACAGATGCCCAAAGAACCATAAGGCTGAACATCAATAAATTCAGACTAGCAGAAATAGCCCCAAACTCCAAAATTCAAAAGATACAGTATTCTCTGAAAGTTCAGAAACTCAGCTTTGGGGTGATATTTAAGTGATACCTCAGAGAGCAACTGCGATGGAAATCTCAAAAACACTAAAAAAGAACTCCCATTTTTATTTTGTCATGTTCGAATTCCTCTAACACCAATGAAGCAATAGTGAAATTAACAGGAATTATACTTACTAAATTCTTCCACAGTCAGCATACACCATCTAGTCTGGTGCTTTGCCACGCAGCATCCATCATTCCTACTTCACTAGTACAGAAGCAGGAGCACAACAGGGACTCACCCCTCAGCCTGGCTCAGTCATGCCTCAGGATATGGTTGTCTAGACCCCCAAATCTCAGTAAGTCATCTGTGAATCTTTACCACTTCTCTGCTACTGAGGCCAAAGGAGAAGGAAATGCTAATAGGCTACCTCTCCCCTACCCAGTCTCCCAAGATAGCAGGGAGTGATGAGACCTGCTCCCACCACACACAGGGACAACCCCAAAAAGGAACTGAGAGCGAAGAAGCAGAGACAGGCACTGTACTACAAGATTGTACTAGTTGGACATCAACTATCAAAATCACAGACAGAGAAAGAAGATGACCTCTTTTCCACTTGGCTGGGACCAAGTCACCAGGGAGCAGACAGCAGCCTCCAGGGGGCAGCCTCCTCAGAATACCTACAACTGATTTCTGTCCACACCCCAGCAGAACGCACGTTGGCAACTGACAGATGCAGTTGCTTAGAAGCCCACTAGTGGTAATCTCTGTTTTTTTGTTTTGTTTTGTTTTGTTTTGTTTTTAAGGACAAGCACAAGGCAGTCACACTGTGTTTAGCAGCATTTGTTGAACATCATCAGCAAGGGCACAGATTGCCCCCACAGCCCTTCATTCACCTCAGTCAATTGACAGGTCCTTTCCAAGGAGAGGAAGGATTCTGAAGGTGACAAGATCCATTTATCCAGAGACTTTTATGCCAGATTAGACGTGTTACCAGAGTTCTGAAGTTCAGGCAGGCCTTGTTATTCCACTTGCCACAGAGATAAAGGCCCAGTTTCCCTATCTATTCAGTTCCCCAGTAGCTCCCACACTTACTGCCCACCACTTGGCTGAGAGATAAAGGCTTGTTTATCTGGGTGCAGTTATTACTTGTTACATATTAAACAATGAAAAGATTAGAACTGGTTACATAACACATCTGACAGCTAACATCCACAGGACCTAGAAGGGGAATGCCTGGCTTCTCAAAACCCTTGTGATACCTACTGACTACCAGGTCCTTTTCAGATCCCCCAGCTAACTTTCTTGGCTGGAGGTGGATGAGAACAACAGGTCACAGAACTGGGTGGCTTCCTACACATCTTGGGGATTGGTTGGCGCCAGTAGCTCCTGTATCCATGTCTACTCCACAATAAGAGATGGCCACACAATTCACCAGGGTTCAGGCACTAGCACAGTGCTAAGCACCCCCCAACACAGCCTGATCTGCTCCAAAGCAGAAAAGCTAGAGGCCATCACAGAAAGTGTAGGACCCAGCCCTTCTCAAATATGCCTGATGTGACCCACCCGACTACTCTGTGGGCTCGGAGGACCACACTGCAAAGCCTAGAGACCATATATGTAACCGTACTCCTCAGTTTCAAGGGAATGACACTTCTGAGGAAGACAGGAGAAAAGCATGCCTATTCATATGCACAATAAAAACCAGAACTAAACACCACTGGGCCCTTGTTTACTGGAATCAGTTTTCAAAATAATCCTCCCCCTCCCCCCCCAAACCCCTTCTCCCTTCATTACCCCATCAAACTCACAGGCCCCATCATCTTCACAGGCCCTGATGAGCAAGGACACAAATACCAGCCACTCTCAGAGTTTCCAGATCCAAAGGACCTGCATTTCCCCTGACATACCCCTGTAACTGATGGAAAACTCCACTAAGGCACATCCTCAAGAAATTTCCAAAGATGCAGAAAGAATATCCTACAAGCTTAAAAGTAAATAAATAGGCCCTCCCTGGTGGCACAGCGGGTTAAAGCCCAGCACTGAGAATCTAAGGCCGCTTCCGCATGAGTTTGATTCCCGCCTGCCCCGGAGGAGACCACATGGCGTGGCAGACCTCTCCTGACCCGCCCGCTGCTCCCTTCAGCAGTGTACTTCGTTGATCTGCCTGTTCTGTTCCCCACTCTGTCTCTGGTGAAGCCTCTCACCGCCCATGAGCCTCTGGCCTGTACCCCAGTTCTGTATGCACAAATAAATAAATCTTAAAAAAAAAAAAAAGTAAATAAATAAATAAATAAATGATAAGGACGTCCCAGGTAGTGCAAAGGTCTAAGTCTCAGTACTATCAATTTACCACCAACTACTGCGGCACAAATTCAAGCCACGGCCAGAGAATTATGTGCAGCAGACCTCTCCTGTCTCACCTGCCACTCCCCTCAGCAGTGTCTTTCAGCAGAAATACTGATCACTGCCTGTTCTATTCCCCACTATCTCTGCTGAATCATCTCACCCCTGCACCTCTCATCTACATCCCAGTTCTTATATACATAAATAAATAAAAATAAATCTTAAAAAAAACCACTACTGTATACAAAGAACTTCATCTTCATCTTCAACCCCATCTTCAATTTATAAGCCTATATTTGGACAAACTATTAGCTGTCAGAGTAGAGTAAGTGTGTTCAGACACACATGGTCTCAAAAACTTTGCATGTACTTGTATTTTGGAAGCTATAACATAATATTCTTCACCAATTTTTAGGAAGAAGCCATTAAAGAGGAAGCCATTAGATACAAGTGGAAGGCAAAGGGCATCTCTAGGATGGAGATAGAAGATCCTGAAATGACAGCTGAACATCTCCAAGATGATGGGGAAGAAGATTCTAGACAGAAGCTGAGCACAGAGCCTCAGGGACGTCAGGTCTAGTATGGGCCAACAGGCACATGAGAAATTGCTTGTAAAAGTTAATGTTGGCACGGCCCTCCCTGGTGGCGCAGAGGGTTAAAGCACAGCACTGAGAAGCTAAAGCCGCTTCCGCATGAGTTTGATTCCCGCCTGCCCCGGAGGAGACCACATGGCGTGGCAGACCTCTCCTGACCCGCCCGCTGCTCCCTTCAGCAGTGTACTTCGTTGATCTGCCTGTTCTGTTCCCCACTCTGTCTCTGGTGAAGCCTCTCACCGCCCATGAGCCTCTGGCCTGTACCCCAGTTCTGTATGCACAAATAAATCTTTAAAAAAAAAAAAAAGTTAATGATGGCACAATACTTAAAGCCTGAAAAGAGATTTGCACAACAGAGCCTATCTGGAGTAGGAGTAGAGGTAAGAAAAGCTACATACATAAACTAAGCAAATGCAAGAACAGCTCCAGGAGAAAATAAAACATCCTAGAAGACACAAAAAATGATCATAGTATAGTACGTGGCTCAGCTAGGAGAGCAGTTAGAAACTGTCACAATTCAGAAGTGCATGTTGGTCCAGTAGATCCTAGCCAATGGCAAAACAGAAAGTGCCAGTTTAAGATGGGGATGGATAAAGGGCTAATGTAACTCCTCATCTTTCAGGGTGGAATGCTGAAGAATCATAATGAAAATCGGGTAGAGGTGGGGTGGCGGATAGAAGAGGCAAAGAACAGGTGGCTCCAAATTACAGTATTACATACATACTCACTTAAAAAATATGAAAGCAAATTCAGAAAGCAACAGCTCATAAGCCTCTTTACTTCTGGGGAATTATATGACTCTTTATGTATATATATCATCCTAGTTAAAAATCAACTAAATTGTGAAACCGCCTGCTGAGTGCTCAGGGACCAGAAAGGCAGCTGACTCTTCACAAGGACAGAACTTGGAGGACAGGGGAGGCAGGCCTAAGACTATTTGTATCCTGGATGGCCTGAAGGTTCGTAAGTTAAGGGCCGGGCCAGATATGCAGTTAAAAGATGATCCAAGTAGAGCAGGAAGCCCAAGCTGCATTCACCCCTCTAAGACACCATCACACCACTAAAGAGACCAGCAGAGGTCTCTTTTCTCTAGAAACAACATGAAGGGTCCATGAGATTCACACGTTTCGGAAGAAAACAGGTGGCACTCTAGAAAAAGCTCTCAGGTAACATAACTCACAGCCTGTGCCTGTCTTTACAGAACAGTTAGAGGACCCTGAACAAGCTAGCTCCATCACCCACCAATGAAATGTCCCAAGAGAAACCAAGTAGGGAGCCAGATCTAGAGCACAGGGCCATCTTTAAGCCAAAACAGACTTTCTGCATGCATGAGACTATTGTACAAACTTTTGAATGTAAAAGTTACTCAATTCATAGAAGCTTCTAGGGCACTATGGATTTCTTAGAGAAGGAAACTTCTAAAATGATTACTATTATTTGAGGTAAGTAAAGCTTTCATCTGGAAAGGAATTCTCAACACCTGAAAAGTTAGAAAAAAAGAGTGCCCAGACACTCTCAGGATAAAAGCAAAAAAAAAAAGCTAAGTAAGTAAACCAAAGATTCAGTTTATCATAAAATGGAGCTCTTGCAGAGTGTTCATTCTCTCATTCACAGAAGCCTCCCTAGTGGGATACCAGCAGCTTAGAGTGGCCCTGTGGGTTCCTGCTTGTGGCTTCCACATAATAGGATGAGAGCAAAAATGTTCATGAGTGTCTTTTCTCTCTTTCAGAGACCCCTATGGAACTCCCATTAAGACACACCTGAGTACTCACAAATAAGACCAATCACACCTCAGGCCACCATGTGGTTCTACCTGCAGTGAAATGGCAAGTGAGGATCCCAGCCACCAAGCATGTTTTCAGTTGTGATGTTATGCAATAGCCAGGGCCACCACGCTCCAAGTTCTATGCTAAGTTTTTTGGATACATTACAAGGTGGACTGTAGCTGCTGGTGCCCAGGCCTAATGATCTGGCTAGAAAATCTGGGTAGGACTTCAGGGAGATGCAAGGCTGTCACTAATACAGTGAAGCCATCTTGGTGTGCAGTCACTCCCCAGGGGCACAATCAGCCTGTCAGAATGAGCAGTCCACTCTCAGGTCCATCCCAAATGGATCAAGTGTTTCTGTAGATTCCAAATAGCAACCAAACTTGGGGCCTAAGGATTTACCTCCCAGTGTCATTTGCCAGACGTAGAGGTCCCTCTACGCACAACCCTGCAGCTACCTGCGCCGTCCAGTGGCTTCTCATCTCACAGGAAACCAAATTTTGATGCTTACTATTTACTACAATCTGGCTCAAAAGATCCATCGTCAGTTAAGGTCTACATTTCACCATCCATCTTTGCTCTCAGAATCCAACCTGTAAAAGGCTCAAACTGGCACACAAAGGAAGGAAAGGACGCTTACTCGCAGAACTAGCGCTGGAAAGTACAATCTACTCAATAGTTTTTACCAGTGACATACACAAATGTAAGACAGGAATATAAAAAGCAGTCACTCTTCCAGCAGAGCTGCAAACGGCAGAAAACAGAATAAACAAGCATACAAACTGCCCTCAGACTAGAAAGGATGGCCATAAGTGCCACACTCTGTGCCAAGATCCCCACAGCTTCAAGAGCATCCAACTTTCCAACAGGCTTCCAAGGACAATACATCTTTGACCCCCTCACCCAGTGGGCTTCTGAGCTATAAAAGGTAGAACCAGGAGTTCTCCTGTAAAGGAGGAAAAAAGGTCAAAAAAGCAAAAAGAGAAGAAAATAACAAGCAGGGGAGTTCCTCCTCAGCCCCAAACCTCACAGTAGCCCACACTGGCTAGGTCCAACCCAATGAACAAGACCCTAAAATTAAGAATCAGAACACTCACGGGAAATCTCCCTCAAACCTATATATAAATACGATGGTTGAACAATGGAAATCTTCCCACTTTTGCCAGTGGTATCCATTATGACAAACCCACATCGTCCCAGGCATTCCTATGACTGAAGCAGCAGAGCAAGTAGTTCCACTTCAGCATTCCCACTTTCAAGGGTGAGCAAAACAGCACTTATGAAAGGAAGGCTTCACTCATCTCCAATCTTTTACCACACTGGCAAAAAAGAAAAACCTCCTTAAAGTCAATGTATCCCAAAAGCAGGGAAGTCGGAACAATTCATTCATTTTGTGTGCATATTTTTATTTTTTGTAATATATTCAGTACATCCTCCTTAATTTTTGTACAATATATGATTTCCCCCATGAAATTCCCACCACCAATTCACCCATGCACCATCACCATAGTCCTTTATGCTATTCCCACTCCTGTCCTGCAGAATATCTTTGATCTACAGTTGCCTGGTGATTCTGTCTTTTACTTTAGTATAGTTACTTTTTTCCCTGGTTCTTTATTTGGTTTCTCTACATTCCTTCTATAAGTGAGTTTTCTTTTTCTTTCTGGTTTATTTCACTGAGCATAAATCCTTCCAGCTCTATCCATGCTGCTGTGAAAGGCATGAGTTTATCCTTGTTGACTGCTGAGTAATATTTCACTGTGTAAATATATCACATTCTCTTGATCCAGTCATCTAATTTTGGGCATCTGGGTTGCCTCCATAGTTTACCTATTGTAAATTGTGCTGTAATTAAACAACTTTTGAATTAAAGTTTTTGGGTAGATTCCTAGGAATGAAATTGCTGGATACTATGGAAGCTCCATTTTCAGTAGTCTGAGGAACCTCCACACAGCTTTCCATAGTGGTTGTACCAGTTTGCATTCCCCCCAGCAGTGTAGGAGAGTTCCTTTTTCTCCACATCCTCGCCAACATTTGTTGTTGCTACTTTTTTTTTTTTAATATGTGCCATTCTCACTAGTGTGAGGTGTTATCTCATTATGGTTTTAATTTGCATCTCCCTTATCACAAATGATGTTGAACATTTTTTCATATGCCTGTTGGCCATTCAAAGTTCTTATTTGGAAAAATGTCTTGTTAGCTCTTCCTCCCATTTTTGACCAGGTTGTTTATTCTGTTTTTGTTGAACTTCATTAGCTCTGTATATCTTTATGATCAGTCCCTTATCATTAGCCTTGTATGCAAAAATTTTCTCCCAATCAGTGGGGTGTCTCTTTGCTTTAGCTAATGTCTTTAATTTGATTTAATTTAATTTGATGTAATCCCAGCTGTTTATCTTTTCCTTTATTTGATGTAGGTGATGTGTCTTTAAGGATGTTACTGATATATATGTCATGTCTGCAGAATAACTCATTTCTACCTGAAAATTTTGGATAACCCTGTGACATAGATTATTTTGTTGCCATCGCCAAAAAAAAAAAAAAAAAAGCCATCCTTTTCACTTCCAATTTTATAGATGCCAGCCTTTCCACAGCCAGCAACTTCAAGCTTCACCTGCTTTCATCTCCTTAATGTTAACAGACCTTGAGATCATCAGAAGCACATCAAAATCCATTCCTGAGAGATCAGCACAGCTCAAAGCCAGGGCTGTGAGTCAAGGCACAAGTGTCCCTGGCAGGAGGGAGAAGGTTCTGGACACAGCTCTCCAAAAGTATGTTACATAAATCTAATACAAAGAGAATGGTAGTCGGGGCTGGGAGGGATTTGATCAGTTATATGCTCGTTAGTACACAGACCTTGTAGAAGGTACCTGAGGTCCCAGAGCACCTATTTGTCAGGCCTCACATAACCAAGTAGTTAGACAGTCTCCATTTCTTCCATAATCTCCCAAGCTTTCATACTTAAATGAAAATTTAAAAAATCTCCAGGGAAGAAAATGTTTTATTCAATTTTGAACATGAAATTGATTACTTAAATGAAAGACAGGGCAAACATTTCCTCCTCAGGATTCCACAATTCCACACTGGTTTAACACTGAGAGACATGGGGATTACGCTTCAAACTGCAACCTACAGGTTTCATTCCATGAATAAGTATGGACGTCCCTGCAATCAGTTCTCAATTCTGACTGGCCAACTAACCCTAAACACAGGTTCAAATACATCCCAACTAGCACAGTGCAGGTTTGCTTTCCCCTGCAGTTAAGTGTTAGAATTCTGAAGAATTACCTGCCTTAAATTATGCCACTTTTAAAGTGTTAGGTTTTATCAGTTACACAGTTCCAACAGCTCTAAGGTCCTATAGCTAAAGGCAAAATAGATGGATTTGTTGAAGGTTTTCATATGTTATAAAGTTTAGACTGGACACATCATCAAAATCAAAAGTCTGGGTCAGCTCTTAGGTTCTGTCTTGGCTCTTCTTTCCCACTGGAAGCTGACAGGATACAGAGGATAACACTGCAATCAGCCAGAGTTCCCTGGTCCCAATACTGGTGGCCACCACCACACAAAGCCTGAACATAAACCTGCCCATCTGCAAGTTCCTGTTCAACACTGCAGTGCAGATCTGGGCAATGTGCAACAGCTGACTTTAGGGGTATACAACTTTTCATTAAAACATTAATCACACTACAAATAACTACCACATTGATCTCATGACTTCAAGGATATCAGTGTTCCCTCCCAAAACAAATGTGTTCTGAAGTATAAAAGTGACAGTACTTAAAGAAAGCACTATTAATGGTCAGGGAATAGGAAAAGAATCTGGAAAGCTGGCAGGCCACAGGCTGAGGGATTGTACCAAGCTTCTTAGTTCTCCAGGCGCATTATGTGGCAGGGGAAACCTCCTCCTGACCATTTCTCTCTCAGGGTCAGATGTAAAGCATAAAACACACAAGACTGGAAAAAAAAAATCCAAAATTTAGGTCTGGTGACAGCAGTCACTCGCCATCCATATGACCCTGGGGCATTCTACTTCACATCCTGGGCCTAGTTCCAAGCCTATAAAGTAAGGTTCGGAAAGGTGAGGTGTGTAGAGGATTAAAAGCAATAAGACTATGGACCTATGTCACAGTAAAGAGTAAAATGCTATGTTAAGTATCAGTGCCACACTTCTTTACACCTGTGTACCTCTTGCTGGGTGTGTGTCTCTCTGTCCTCAGATTCCCTCCCTGTCATCTGGGGATTGGTGTGTGTGAGTAACTCTCAGAAATGTGGCTAACAAAACCCAAATGCTATTGTACAGTAACTCTAAAGTTCTAATTTTTAGCAGAAAAAAATAGTAGTCTAGAATATTCCTGGAAACACATTTGGTTTCAAGCCTTTCCTCAGTGAAATATTCCCTTAAAACACATTTCACTACTGAAATAACTCATTAAACTAGATACTACCTATTTTTCCTTGTGAAAAGAAAGAGGGGAATTTTAAGTTTTGTGGAAAATCACCAGCTTTGTGTTTCTGCTCTAGTCGATGCCTGTTGCTGCACTAACAACATGTGTTCCTGGTAAAAGTGAAGGAAACGTTAAATGGAACACCATTTCTGAAACTCAGGGGCTCCAAACGGCTGAATCAGCATTTTTAGAAACAAAGTGTTCTGGGCCTTCCCTTTTAAACAACGGCAGAGAAAGTTGTGCAATAACACGTATTTACTCACAGAACTTATTTTGCTCTTTTCTTTGCATCTCTTCAATGACACTGAGCACAATGTTTGCAAGAAAACATTCTTTCAAATGCATCATCATCAAGATCATGATCATATAAGTCACCTCGGAGGCATCCCTATTTTACCCAATGTTTCTGTCAAAGCTAACAACAAAAAGTTGGCCTTTCTTCCAATTCCAAGAAAAAAGGAACACAATAATAATAATAATAATAAAAGCACCGAATACTCTTAATTTCCATAACGCACATGCCTGGGGCCGTCGCCAGGCCGGCGTTTGGAGAGGCAATCAGCAAAGGAAGGGAGTTGCATCAGCAATTTTCTTCTGCGAACGGTCCGGGTCTTATCACATTTCCCGGCTGGCGGGCGGCTAATCCGCGAGCCCTCAACTTGCTGTTAGGCCCCAGTGGCGAGTAACCGGGTCGCCAACAGAAACAAACAAACAAAACCCCCCCAGATGCCGCGGCTGGGCCACGCTCCGGCGCGTAGTGTCGGGCCCCCTTGCCCTGGACCAGCTGGCGCGCGCGCAAGGGAGCAGCGGGGCGCCAGGCGCCCACCCCTGGGGAGCCCCGGAGCGCGGCCTCGGTCCCAAGGGCCAGCGGGTGCAGCCCGAGTGCAGCCGGCCCGCGAGCCGCGGGCGTCTGTGAGGGAAGCTCACGAAAGGCCACCGGACTCCAGCTCCCGGGTCGGGGCTGCGGTTCCGAGAGAACGCCCGCTACCGCACCACCCGTGCAGCCCGCAGGCGACGCCCTTCCGCC
>NW_004567145.1:1506858-1524215 GCF_000260355.1 Condylura cristata
GCCTGCCCTTCCCCCGCCCCCTGGGGACCCGGACAGCCCGAGCTAGGGCGCCGGGAAAGATAGGGGAACCTATCCGGAAAAGCAATTTGTGAGCGAATTCTTTGAAACTTAACGTACTAACGGTGCCGTCTAAATCCTTAAGCCCGTGCAAAGCACAAGGACCAAGCTGCTGTTGCCACGGATTCTCGTGGGCTGGTGACCCCGTCCCGTGAAAAGGAAGCTGGATTTGCAGTGTCCACTAAAAGACTGGGTCTGGATTGGGCCTTGCCTCTCTGAGCCTCAGTTTCCCCACCTACAGAGAACAGGAGGGGGAAGGGAGGCCTAAGTTATTTTCCTAATGATGCCAAGCCTCTGTGCCCTTACCAATGAAATGGACTGATGCTTGAGAGCCATGTGCCAGGGAACTAAATGAGGTCATACCTACCACAAAATGCCTGGTGCGAAAGAACCGTCATCATTAACAAGGTTGTTTATGTCACTAAGGAGTCAAAAATTATCATAAATATAGAATAATAATGTCTTGGGTGGGGGGGGGCGTTGATGTTATTGAAATCATCCTACACAGGTAACTTGCCCTTTATTGACTATGCATTTTCTGCCAGACATTCATAAATCTCCTATTGAACCTCTGCATGGTATCTCTGAGGTTGTTACTGAGAGATTCCCACCGTACAGAGTGGGAAACAAGTTCCTCCAGAGATTAAATAAATTGCACAAGATCACGTAGCTGGTAAATGCAGAAAAGAGGAGTCAGAGCTATCTGTTTTGCCAGAGCTCTTTTTAGGTACTTTTTATAGCTCTTACTTTTCCCGCATTTGGAAAGATAGAATCATTGGAAGGTCATCCTTTTCCTGTTACTGAAATATATTTACTGAAAATATCTACCATTGGCCCAACCCTATAAGACCATCAGTTGAAAATCTGGAGAGAGTAATGTGAAGATCACAAATCCTTGGAGGAAAGGAGCACAGAAGCCTCTTGTGGTCAACAGACTCCAAAGAAAATAAAGAGAAGACTTGATTTTGGCCAACTTTTCAAACTTTGAACCTTACAGCTTTGCTGAAGTCTCCAATCAGAGAGCTTTGTAGTCAGGCAAATTTATAGATGTTTGAAAAGTTCCTATATACCAAGTCATTTTTTTTCCTAAATCATTTGTCAATTCCAAATACCACAATCCCTTATTTCTATGTACTTTGACACGTCTTTCCTAAGAGTTGGGATATTATCCTACATAATCATTATACAGTTACCAAATTCACCAATTATTATTGATAAAATACATGTACCTAATCTAGGTCCATATTCTATTCCGATTGATCTATAACACCCTTTTATTCTTTGCCTTCTGTTACAGATCCAAACTAGGGTGAAATACAGCACTTAGCTGTTGCAAACATTTGGGTTTCATACATCCCTATTAACTGAGAAGAGACTAAAATAAGTGTTTTCAAGTGTTTCCGTGCTGACATTGAAACCTGGAATTCCTGGGGCAGGCCCTCATTCCCTACATTTTCTGGCTTTCATAAACATCCATGCAGGCCTCTCTTGATAGGATCTGTCAGTGCCATTTTATGGTTCATGTTCATGAATTCATCACTCTTGTGTCTGTAGAAGTTACAACTGTCTCCTGTACTCTAATCCTGGCCAAGTCAGTCCTATGGCCAGTGTCTTCTCTTGCTTCCAATTCCAAATGTACACTGCCCACATACTCCCTTGAGATGGATGGCAACCTGTGCGTAACATGGTTGTGCAGTACATAAATCATCCGGGAACACTCAGCCTGCCAGGGACAAGACCTCATGACTTTGTGCAAGAGCTTCACCAAAGGGAAATGCACTGTGTACATGGCAGGATAGAAGACAGGATTTCAATAAAGTGAATAAAGCTAGAAAACTACAACTAAAATAAAATCTCAAAGACTCCACTTATTATCTGTCCACCCTGTTGACAGTAGGCATGTGACAAAACCAACTGCTCAATAGCGAGTAGCAGGGGTAGCATCTGACTCAGAGGAATATACTTAGAAGAAAAATTAAAGTTATGCAAGTGGATTTATTAGTAGAACAAGTGAATGATGTACTCTGGGCCATAGACACTGTCTCAAACTTTGCCACAGTCTAAGCAAAGGAAAAGAGAACAAGGTGAAGAACATCACCCAAATCCTAAAACCTTCTAATTGGAAGTAACTGCCATGGCTGCTTCAATGATGAAGGCCAGTTCCACGGTTCTATTGTGCATGGGGGCTGTATTTAGGAAGAGGAATGGAACCAGTGGTCAACAGTAATAAATGTCTACCCTTCCCTCACCAAGAGGTAGGATATATCTGTAATAATAATGCTACCACAGTACTCCTCTTGTTCATACCATACACACTTAAGTTGACCCCTGTCCTACAGAGTTCACCCCTCGAGGTGTTAGAGGGAAAGGATGTCCTGAACAAATTCTACAGATACAGGTTTTGTGGGCCCCACCCCCACCCCAAACACTGGAACTATGAATCCCAACAGCACCATAGGGAGGATTGCTGAGACTGGAGTAAAGCTGTCATTGTTTGGATATAAAAACCAGATATGTGGGCTTTGGGTTCACTTGGCCCCATGGCTCACGGTTTGTCTCTTTACTTTTTGCCAGTTTTCAGTGTGCTATTGGGGTTCCAGGTCAGGGGAACTGGTAGGACACATTAACCAACTTTTCTCTCTCTCCCTTCCCTTGAGTTTTTCATTTCATTATTAACCTTTGTGTGTGCACCTGTAGTTAAATCTTATAAATCCCTTTAAGCACATGGGTAAGGACCCACAGTCAGTCTACCCAATTCATGTTGGATTGATGTATAACAGTTTGGAGCCCAGTGAGGTGACCAAGTTTTAACCAGCCAAAGTAACTTTCTTTGCATTTGGTCACCATAAACACATTAAGGGAAATGCCAATAGCAAGCCCCAGATAAATATTATTTTGCCTTTCCTATCTCCCTGAACCTGGACTCCTCAACTTTTATTTTAGATTTCTGTGGAAACTAACTTTCATTATAATGTCTTAATGAATGCAAAACTTCCTTTTCTTAAGGTAGCTTGAATCAAAATGACTTTACACCCAAAACAGGGATTCACTGAGGGAAGTTTGCCCAATTGATATTTAATTTGCTTTTAGGCAAAAGTCACTTTTATGGAATTTGGCATAAGGATACAGTTGTATCACGTCAACTTGAGCAAAGATATAGAACACAATTTCCTCACCTGGTAGTTACCCTCCTGCCCCCTTGCTTGTAGTTCTGCCTAAAAGTTGTCATATGACTGGAATCACACAGCTCGTAGCCTTTTCTGTCTGACTTTTCTTGCTTAGCATAAAGCATTTGAGATTCATCCCCTTATTGCATGAATCAATAGCTTGATCCTTTTTAGTGCTGATTACTGCTCCATCTATGATATTCCTAAATGTGTTCTTCCATTCACTGACTGGTAGAATTTGGGCTAGTCCTAGTTTGGGGCAATTATGAATAAAATGGCTATACAGGTGTCAGGAAAGCGGGATAAATCAGTTTTTTTTCCCCCAACTTCCTGTCACTATCCTCTGTAGCTGTGGCCTGCAGCTTGTTTGCCTTCTAGGTTTTGTTGCTCACATGAGGTAACATGTTAGTGCCTAAAGCAATTGGGAGCACAAGCACAAGGTACACACATCAATGATTACAGATACCTGGGCCAAGAAGCCATAGAACACAGGGTGTGCACCTATATAAATATAGACACCCAAAGAGAGGAGACAGGGACTGAGAGATAAGAGAAACCAGAGAGAAGACGAGGGGAGTTTGTGGGGGCTGAGAGGCTCTGTCTCTGCCCACCTCCTAGTCTCACTGCCTCACTGCCAACTGGTGTGCCTATGCACTTGGTTTCCTGCTTCAACATTAAAGGGCTGTCAGGTCTATCAAGTGCTCCAAGATATTTTATCCATTTACCTGAATCAACAATGAAACTGCTTGGCCTGGGGTGGTTGCCTGCGCAATAGGTTTTCCTTAGAACAGAAGTTTTTCATTTCTCTTTGATAAATAACTAGAAGTGAGATTGTTGGTTCATAAAAACTTTATTAGAAACTGCTTTGAAATGACACTTTTTAATGTCTCTGTATAGTTTGCACCTTCACCAAAAATGGTTTTGCTTCGTTTACTACCTGTGGCTGCCCTCCTGCTTGCTGGGTGGGAGTTGGACTGGCCCAGTTGTTTTATAAAAAGTTTGATCTGGCTTTGGTGTTGAAACCAAGTGAAGAACATTTGTGGTAGTGGTGATGGTAGATTATAGAAGAGGAGAAAAAAGATACTGAACCTTTGAAGTAGGCAGTTGAAAGTCATAGATGAGAATGGTGATTGCTGAAAAGAGGAACAGTAGACAGAGGGTGATGGAAACTGGGTCAGGGGACTGGGGATGGAGAGGAGACATTTCTGTCGAATCATAAGTAGATCTCACACTGGCAACCTATGCACCTGAGTGGATTGTAGCCAACATATGCACCTGAGTGGATTGTAGCCAACATGGTTTTTGTGGGCTTACGGAAAGGGGGTAGAGTGAAAATGTTCTTCACTGTACACAATATTTTTACAGTAGGGTTAAAATTCTTAATCTTTCACATGAAAGATATCCTCTTGCAGTAGCACTCCAGACTCTTGGAGCTGAGATGGCCTCACAGTGGTGCACATAGATTAACTCATAGCTAGTTCTCATAAGGACAGGGCCCTTCTGCTAGAAGGTCAATGCCCTGCCACAGGGAACAGGGGGAGTGTTAGGGTCAGTAAAACTGCCTTGGAATCTTGCTTTGGTAGCTGCTGGCTGTGGGTTTGGAGAATGCCATTGATGCACATTTCTCTGAAGCTGTTTAATGCACGGCCTCTCTGTTGAATTTAGGCTTAAAAGAACCCCACTCTACCTGCCACGGCATAGCCAGTGAGTATAGTGCCGGGCACAGGAAGAGAGAGAATGCATGTGAGATGTTTCCTTCTTAATGGAAAGAATGCATATCACTTTGGACAGCAGGCAACAGGACAGGGTTCCCAATATCATCCTGTTCCCAGGAACTTCCACTCTTCCCTTGGTTACTCTCTGGGTCCTGATTTTGACTGACAGTTTTCTCCAGTTGTGTAAAGGACACAGTACAATGTACTCCAGGTATACTGACATCTGTGGCTAAAGTCACAAAGCGAACAGTCCCCCCTCACATCTCAGTGGCCACATATAGTCTTATGACCTTAGCTTAGCAGCAGGAAGGCGAGACGGTACAGTTCTGGTGCTTTAAACTTCTGTATGCAGGAGGCAGTTTCTAGCAATGAGAAAGACTGGTAAAAGTCACAGGATGACCAACAGTCTCTGGACACATGGACATGACCCTTACAACCATGCAAAACCAAGACTATACCTCTTGTAGAAGTGGCTTCTTAACAAAATGCAGCCTGGAAATCTGGGGCCATGGGTTAGTAAGCAATTCTGAGTCCTTAGATACCCAAGTCTAGTTAGCCCTCTAAAACCTGAGCTCCTTGTGGACACTTAACAAAAAAGTTAATTCAGCTCCTTAACTCAATTAGAAGTTAATTAATCACGAATAGCATACAAATTAATGAAATATATTTCTAGCCCAATGCTACTTGATAGTTTGATAACCAAAGTCCCAGATCTGATAAGAGAATCCAAAAGGAAAAAACAAAAAACTATTGAATTGATAAAAATGATTTAGAGCAGTAAAGTAAAAATGAAAATCAACAAACAACTATAAACCAGAGACAATCTATGGGAGTGGAAAGGGAAATGGGATCAAATCTGGGGCAAGAAGAGCGCATGGGACTATGGCGATGGCACTTGAGTAAAGTGGTGGTGGGAAATCTGGGATTACAATTGAGATGAAAAAAATGCACAAAATGAAGAATGATGTATACATACACACACACACATAATTTTTTTAAAAAGAAAAAAATTGATTTAGAGCCACTGAAGATTAGAGCATATCTTCCAAGTTGTGTGAGGAGTGAATGGAATTTGTCAACATATCATGCAGTTAATGTTTACATTGTTAAGCTCCCATTAACATCCATTCTTTAAGAGGAGTAACGAGTCTGCAATGTGAGACCACACAGCGTGGAGACAGTTGATTCTTGAGATGTCCCTGTAACAGGAGCCTGACATGGGCACTCTCAGCGAGGAGAAACCCTGTCTGGGTTAGAGCGCTGCAGTGAGCGTCAGTCTCCATCACAGTGTCAGTGCTTCCATTAGACAAATGTGAATGTTCCCAGTGCACAGAGAAGTATGCTTTATGATGGTGAGGAAAAAGTCTTTCTTTACTTTCTCAGAAGTGTAACCCAGGGTCATTATTATTTAGAATTTATGCAGTTCAAGATTTGAGCGACTGCATTTGGTGTATTCTTTCTAGGAGAGACTCATATTTTCTCTCCTCCTGATTTTTATTTAATCTTCTCTTTTATTTTTCCCCCTTCAGTCTCAAAACAATCCCTGTAGGCAAACGGTAGATGTATAATGTCCACTGTAAATTATACACTGCTCTATATACACATATGCAAGTTTCAGTTAATCCTAGAAATATATATTTTATTAATATGTTTATTTTTACATCACTTTGTGCCTTTTTCCATCCCAATTGTAACTCTCGTGAGCTTCCCATCACCAAATCACCCATTTGCAGTGTACTCCCCCACCCCCATTTTTTATCCCATTCCTTATTCCACCCCTGTAAAATGTGTCTGGTATGTAGTTGTTCATTATTGTTATTATTTTTTCCCTGTTCTTTTATATTCCTGCTATGAGTGAAACCATGTAGTATTTTTCTTTTTTTTTCTGGCTTATTTCACTTAAAGATGATCCATTCCAGCTCCATCCACATTGCTACAAAAGACTTATGTTTACCTTTTGTGATTTCTAAGTAATATTCCATTGTGTATATGTATATCTTTTTAATCCAGTCATCTACTTTTGGAGATTTGGGTTGATTCCATGTCTTTCCAAATGTAAATAAAGCAGCAAGAAACATGGGGGTGCAGGTGTCTTTTTGAATCAGTGTTTTTATGTCTTTTGGGTAGATAACCTAGGACTGGGAATCCCAGAAATATATTTTAAGGTAAATATTATTGTCTTCATTGTATAATCAAGGCAGCAAACTCAATCATGGAAGTAACAAGATTTCTCAAGATCACCTAACCAACAAATATCAGGGCTGGGGTTTAAAGCTACACTTATCTAACTACCTTCTTCCTTTGTTTCTTATATTATTTCTTGCTTAACAAGTTATTTAAATGTATGATCTACTACGATTTCATTTGCACAAAATTCTGTGATTTCAATATTGTGAACCTCTCCTTTTTTAGGAAGGAGCTCTAGTTTATTTGGGATTATAAATGTGATCTTATTTCAATTAAGTACAAATCCTGTGTTAGAGGAAGGTACTAGATATCAATCACTTATTGATTCAAATTCTGGACTGTCATCTACTTCCCTTCCCCCTCCTCCCACTGCTGATCCTCCATTCCCATTTTTTAGGAGTTTGAAAACTTATTTTAATGATCAAAGTCCCAGAAATGATAGGAGAATTCTGAAGCCAGCAACTCTGAGCATCTAGAGACCAGAGACACCTATAAGGGTAAGGGGAAGAGATGACTCAGAAATAAGCAAAGGGAGTAGCCATCCCTAGAAAAGATGGAACTAGGTCAGAGCAAATGTAGTCAAGCAATAGAAAATGCCCACAAGAGGCAGGAGTCCACAGGGGGTGATTTTCCTAGTGTTAAGACACCTGGTGACATTCAAACCACCTGTTTTACAACAATGGGTAGAGATAGTTGCAAGGTGCGTTTATGGCCAGAGATCCAGGCCAGGTGCTCCGATGCTGGGCACAGACAGGACAGGATTTCACTCTGGTCAGAAGTAGAGCAGGAGGTCAAGCCTTGCATATCTCACAGCTAGAACTGGGACAGAGTTCTACATGGGAGGTAGCTGGACCCTGGGCCAAAGAACCTCCATGAAGCCTCTTCAGGATTCCTTTAGGACAAGACCAGATATAGTCCAGCCTCTGTAGAAAATCAGTCAGAAAGGAAATGAACAATAAGAGCAGGAAGTGAAAACTTCAAAGCCTAGTGGTTTTGGAGTATGTTTTTAGTTTTCAATCCCTATGTTCACTTAATAGATACTGATTAAATGTAGACTTTCTTTGAGCACATGAGAAGTAAAAGTCAGTTCAGATGATGGCATGGGAAGTCTTTAAAAATTTGCCTTAGCAGTATTGAGAGCTGTCTATGCCCAGAGCAGAGGTATCCTGAGAGGCCCATTGTATGGGAGGACTGCACAAACACAAGCTATGGACGAAATCTGGACCCAAGAATCCAAGGACACTGAGTTTCCATGCAAGGAAAAAGCAAAGGCAGGAGTTAGGAGCAGATCTCTGACAGCACCTACTTCTCATGTCACCTCAACTCCTGGAAACCCCTCCCCATAAGCTCTAGATGTAGAGAATGTTGTCTATGTGAGCAGCTACCACCACACTCACCTGGGTACAGCAGACGAAGAACTGGATTCGGGCTCTGTGTACTGTTCTGGTCAAGAAATTGTGCTTTGGAACCAAAACCCAATACTAATTCTCCTCCTTATTACTTATTTTGGACAAATTACAGAACCTGTTACAACTAATTATTTTCAAATATAAAGTGAAGGTAATAATTCTTACTTCTTATGGTGGCTTAGTTGATTTTTAAATTTTATTGAATTTTGTCCACAGTATTTAGATATTCTATCTAAAGTAACATAAAACCAACACCATTTTATTGTATTTACAGACCTGTGGGTCTGCAATATAGGCATGACACAGCAAAGCCGGCTGGCCCACCTCTTCTCTACTGTGTCTGACAGTGAGAGTAAGCCAGGCCCTGTCCAAGTGATGTCACACTCAGTTTAGCAGTGGACATGGAAACCAATTCAGTGCAAAGATGAGTGAGTAGAAGTAAATTAACTGAGGTGTCTAGGAGAGGACTTACTATTGTGGGGCCTGGTCTGGAATAAGAAATATGGAGACTTCCTCACCCTAGGGGAGGTCAGATAAAGAGGCAGCTGGCCCTGTGGATCTCAAGCAACAGAAGGGACACATACCTATTAAGTAACTACAGTCCACCCAACCCTGGGCTTCAGGTATTAAGGGCCAGTGCAGTTTCTCACTGTGTAGTTGTTGATTCATTGCAACTTAAAGTATCATGACTAGTAGAGATGTTCACTGAGACAGCAGATGGGAAACATGCTTAATGACAAGTGGCATCTTGAGGTCAGCTTGGCTCTCTCTGTCAGGCTCAGAAGTTTCTCCAAATATTCATAAATAAGGTGAGCTTCTCAGCCAGAGATGGTGCAGTGGGAAAGCTGCAAACCCTGCGTGGGGCTGGAAAAGGTGCCTATCCTCAACCAAGACTTGAAATTGCCCTCATCTTTCAGTACCCAGTGAAAATTTCCATGCAGCAGAGCCTGGAAGTTTCTAAAAGACACACTTGGCCTTCTGCTATATTCTGTTTGTATTGTTTTTGGGAAAATGTCTATGTGTACATGATAATGTACACACAGCAACACTGCTTTTCAGATATTTTCCTGGAACCTTAACCAGCTGTATCAGAGAATCTCTCCAACATTTGATGTTAAAATGCCCTTAGTAATTACAGAAGATGCCCGCTCAACCCAAGACTTGGGTCTACCACCAAACACCCATGTTAGGGCCTTTCAGGAGTTATACATTCATTCCAACAACATGGAAGACAATTATTCTTCCAGGAAAGATACTGGGTTCTGTCATGGAAATGAGCACAGATTTAGGGTTTCAGTTTGGCACATTCCCTCTTTTGTCATGGGATCTTGAGGCCCCAGGCCTCAAACTGCACCTTCAGGAGTCACCTCTGCTATGAAAACATCAATTACATAATCTGTCTAAAGTGCCCATCAAAGAGCTGATTCAGGGTGCTTGCTAAATCATTGGACTTTTGTCCACCACTTATGAAGCTCCTTAGTAATGCTCAGCCAGTCATGCTTGGAATGGCGCAGTCCTGCTCTGACATTTGCTGAGACATTTATTCTGTCCTTCCCCCCCCTCTGGCATGTGTATAATAGCATCTAAGCCCCGGTGGATATCTGAAGACTACGGAATTAATATATACACAAAATGCTCAGCGATGCCTACTATCAATAAATGTTGTGGATTTCACTGCTCCCGGGGCCATTAGTCTCCTGTTTGCCCTGCCAGAATGGCCTTTGTTGTCCTCCTGGGGAAGAAGAGACTCAGAAAGAACCCGAGGGCTGCCATCTAAGATAGCACCTCAGGAATGAGCCTTTCTGTGGGACAGGACAATCTGTCCCCTTTCCCACCCTGTTGTGTTGACAGGTCCTTCAAAGGCTGGGTAGTAGTGCCTACAAGGTAGGTGTTAAGTTGGGCTCTCTAAACCTTCCATCCCTGAGTGAATCTTCACCACATGTCCTTAGGAATCATGTGCCACCCTGTTGCTTCCTTCCATCTCTCGGAGATGGAGTGGGGAAGCACTTCAGTAGAGAAACCCAAAAGGGGAAAACAAGAAAGCAAAGACAGTGGCACTGAATGTCTTTTTATAGCTTCCTGTCAGAGAATAGCTTTCATGTTATTTAAATTTCCCTTGTATTCACAACTGTACAGAGGAAGTTAAAAATACCATAGATGTCATCTATTTCCCTAACGTTTGCCTTTTAGCACGAGTGATGATGTGTGTGTTTCCACCTCCATGTGCTAGGAGAGTGTTTTGGACTCTGGCTTTGTGGTAGCTGCCTGCAGATACACTGTGTTCTATAGATCAACATCTCTGCTTGTTGGGCTTTGGAGTCTTTTTCAATTTGTTTGCTACTGTGAACAGTACCAAAAAAAAAAAAAAAAAAAAAAAGACCACATTGGGCAAGATGATATTTTAAAAAGAAAGTTCTGTTCTGTATCTCCTGAGAATGTTACTATTTACCTTCCCTGCTTTTATTAGTGTCGAGGAGAAAGAGATTACCAAGTCACCCTGGACAGAGGTTTGTCTGTGAAAGTCAGCCTAGTTGTAGGTGGCAGAGGCAGCCAGCTGTTTCCAAGGACACATGTTACCCTTGACCTCCTGCTGGTTGGCAGCTACCACCACCCTGGCACCCTTCAGGGTATCTGGGCTTCTTCAGCAGCCACCAGCCAATTACCTTGCAGTTTGCATTTCCATTGCCAGAAAGCTAAATTTTGGATTTACAATTCAGATTCTAAGAGCTATCTAGTTGCTCCAATTCAAATGTCACACATAGTCAGGGGTCAAAAGTAGGGCCTATGATGGAGTAGATCAACACCCTTTTCATGATGGGAATAAAATTTAATTTCATTTAAGTCTAAATGGAACTTCAACACTTCCATGACTTAGTGACTAACAACCAGAGCCATCTCATTTGCTCCTGATATCCTGGGCCAGAAATTTTGGACTAGACCCAGGAAAAGTGTCCCCTCAGTGAGAGTCAGAGGGCAGACTGCTTAAGGGCAGCCCCAGTGGGCAAGGGTTTTCAATGTCCCGTTGGCAAACCCGTCAGTGCTGTCTCAGCACTTTGTGCTTGGCAGCCTATATGTAACCTGGAAAACCTGAAGTTCTAGTGCTTTGAAATTATGTCTCATTTCTGGGTCTGGTCACTGTGAATTAATATCACTGTATTAAAATATATTTATGAATATCTTTTTATGATTATCTCCTGAAGAGTATGATAATATTTGCATTTTTGTAAAAGGTATTAAGATATTAAGTGTAAATATTGAAAATGTACCACAGATTTTGAAATTCTGCCTTAACACTTATTTTTTCATTTTTATATACCAGATAGTATCCTAAGTCTCAAATCACCAGTTTAATCATAAGGCAGCCTGTTCATGGGCTGCTCTGGATGAGGCAAGGCCGATTCTTAGGGCACCCCAGAATTTGGGACTAGAGAGTCCAAAACAACACATCCAATTGCATGGACACAGCTGCTCCAGCCAAGGGAATTGATGTGAAATGAGGGGTTCTTGTCAGCCTCCATAGTCCTGGAGAGGAATTTCCATGGGGGCTTCCACAGCCACTGGGAAGAGTAGACCACTGACCTCGGAGGGGGCTGGCCTGGCATGTTCATGCTACTCAATAAAATCTGCTGGTGCCTGACATGCAGGAGGAGGAGAGGAGATGAGGCATTAACCAATAAAAGAAAAGCACAGTGCCCAGGCAACAAGGTTGTATCCAGCAATTTCTCTTAGCACCATCACTGCAAATGGTGGGGAGGACTGATCCAGAGCTGTCAGAGCCACCTCTCATGTGTACAATGAACTTTGCCGTCGTGGGCAGTGTCTGAGAGTGTGAATGTTGCTCCCTTATTTGCTGCTTCCTAGCCATGGGCAGACTCTCCTTGTAACTGACCTTGGGGGCGGTCATGATATGTAAGCCGCCCTCTCTACCCATTTTCTAGACATTTTCTCTCGTGCTAGTTAAAAAATTTTCAAGGCTTGTTCTTAGTGTGATCCCCACATAGGTACTGCCTATGATTGTGGTCTGCATGACACCACCCAGAGTCTCCTCACTCCCCAGGCCACTCTCCCCCATAATACACTGCGTTTTCCTAATCGAGCCCTGAGGAAATGGCTCCCAGTGGTATCAGCACTCACAAGCCCTGGATTGCAGCTATAGCACGGTTCCTGGCTGTCCACCTAGGGAGAGTCCCTATGAGCTTTCCCCATGTCCAGCTCTGCAGAAATGACACATGGCACAGTGGCAAACAAAAAATGACTTAGTGGAAATATGTGTGAATTAGCTGCAAGCACATATACTTGGAATCTGTCAACATTTTTCTTATTTCAACATCCTGCTAGTTCATTTCATGGACAAATCTCTTACACACCTACTTGGGCTTTTTTTTTTTTCAAGGAGACAACACCCCCTTTCCTGCCACAGCTGGCTGCACTAAGAGCAATCACCTGACCTGCAGTAGCCAATTGGAGCCTGTGGGTGACCAATGACACCTGGCATGACACAGCACCGCACCCCTTCCTTCCAATTCTAGCCTTAGAGGATCTGTTTGGGAAATGTGGAGGCTGACCCAGTTAGCAACAACAGTGTAAGCAAAACAAAATCAGGAAATCATATATGAATAAATATTGGAAACCAAATAAAAGGAATGGACAATGGAAATTTGTGAAGAGACAAAGATATCCTAAGGAAGGTGTGCATGGAGGGAGAGAGGGAAGCAGCAGGAGTACTTCACTTAACCTGAGAAGATGATCACACAAAAATCCAACATCTTGCACATTACTAGAGCCAACCAAACTGCCATGCTTCGTAGCAACCCCAGATCAGGGTTCTAGCTATTCCAGCAAAATCATAAACCTTGACTTCAACTCAAACCCCATACCCTAGGTTGACTAGGGGCACTTGTCCTTTCCCTAAGGACAAGTCCTTTTCCCCATGTGCAAAATAGCAGTGTCTGCTGGAACACAGGGCTACCTTCTCTCATGTGCTTTGGAAAGAAATGTGAACATAAATATTCAATTGCAAAGTTAGAGTTAGCCCCCACACTATTAAATTCCAGGCCCTTTGGGGTTGGACTCAGTACCCCAAAGCAAGCACTCCCAACTGGTACCTCCTATTGTGCTCCCTGGTACAGAGGAGCTCCTGCCCTATACCCCTACCAAGGAATCCTCTCTTCCCTACACTGAAGACTCCTGCCTCTCAGGAATTTATATTATATTCACATAGGTTCACAGAAGGACTGTGCATGTTTGCAATAAGACAGGCAATAAAGTACCCAGCAAATAACTTCTCGTGCCCATGATTTCCCTACTATGCTTTAACTGACATTCCATTGAGACTTGCCTGGACCTGGCAGGACATAGGTAGTCCAGAGGGGTCCACTGGACCCCTTCAGATGGCAGTCACCACCAGCACTTTCCTCTGCCGTGGTATGATACATGCCCCAGGAACATCTCTTACCTCTGAGTGAGGGAAGCCTGTTAGCAAAGTCTGAACATCAATGCCTGTCTTGATGTCACATTGGTCATTACTCCAGGATGCATGCATAAGGCACCAAGTGCCAACATCAGAGAGATGGTGACAAAATGCTTGCTTCTGCACTCTACCAATTGAGTGCTAACACATTGATTCCCAGTCTTAATTATAGGTAAGTCACATGTGAAGCTTGTGAAAATGAAAATTTTGATTCAGCTGAACTTGAGGTATAGCCTGAGCTGCTGAATTTCTAAAAGGTTTTGTGGACCAACATTGGAGTGGCAATGCCCAAAAACTGCTATCCCTAATTGATGGGTGAAAAAAAATGAGGTTTAGACATTTGTGGACTGTTCCACAATTTCTCAAAGTTTTACAGGAAACCAAATTTTTAAACAAATTTTCCAAATGCAGGGAGAAATGGGATTTAAGATTGCACGTACTCTGAGCACCTTCCTCAGGCCTTCAGTTGCCTCCTTTCATCTGTGGACTGTTGTCATGCCCTGGACTTCTGTATATGTTATAAACTCTGATTTCAACAATTATCCTTTAAAGGTTGTTTAAAAATCAGGGAAAAAATCTTTTATATGTATCCATACTTTAAAAAAAAGATTTATTTATTTATGCATACAGAACTGGGGTATAGGCCAGAGGTGTGGGGGGGGGGTTAGTGAGAGGATTCATCATAGACAGAGTAGAGAGCAGAACAGGCCGACTGATGAAGAACACTGCTGAGGGGAGCAGCAGGCGAATCAGGAGAGGTCTGCCGCGCCATGTGGGCCACCTCTGGGGCCGGGAATTGAACACATGCTGAAGTGGCTTTAACTTCTTAGAGCTGTGCTTTAACCCGCTGCACCACCAGGGAGGACCCTGTCTTTACACATTTATGTGCTGACTTCTGAAGACTTTTTACTCCTACCACCCAAGCAGAAGTAGCTTTGATGAGAATTCCTCAGTGGAAGAAATTCACTGTTAATACTAAAACAGAGGGAAAAGGATTTTTTCTCCCTTTTCTTTTTTTTAAAGACATGTTGTTCCCAATTCCACTTAGTTAGCATTTTGGAGTTTATGAGATCTTCCCATCTGATAAGTATGATCAAAACGTTGATGTCTCTAATTGTAATGCTCTTCAGGTGTTCTGGCTGACTTTTACCTGTTTATCTTCCTGTTTACAGCCATTTCTCTCTTGCTCTGTCATCCTGGATTAGTTCTCAGTTTTGGGTTCCCACTGCTCTTTGAACACTTCTTCTTTCAGGCTTATGTAGATTTTACATATTTTATGAGATGAAAATGATGAATTAAAAGTCACACTTTGTATGCCTTTCTGTTTGTATTCATAATTCCTGTGGTAGTTGCTTTATGAATTTGACATTATGTTAGTTCATGCACATATATTTATACCCTCAGCAGGATAGTTCAGTAGATCCACCTGTTCTGCTTCTCACTCTGTCTCTGGTGAATCCTCTCACCCCCCACATTTCTGATCTAACCCCAGTTTTGTATTCATAAATAAAAATAAGTTTTCCCAAAAACCAAAACCAAAATCAAAAACAAAAACATACTCTTCATCATTGAAATGTGGTCAGGATGTGAATAAGGAGTCAAATACACAATTTCATTTATGTAAATCCCAGTTCCTGCCTTGAAACAAAGGATGAATATTCAGAGGGGTTGTTGTGGTCATTGAAATAACATACCTGCCATTGTGAAATTGGCAGGTATATAGTAACTGTTCCATATAAGTAATGTCTAAATCAACTAGTGGACACTAATAAGTATCTTGAGGGCTCTGAGGTTAAGATGGAGGGAATGGGACAAGGGGACACAAGAAATGGTATGTATGGAGGGAAACAAAAATGAAAAAAAAAAAGTCCACTCCTCACAAATTCCTCTGATTAAAAACTCAGAAAAGGAAAGTATGGGTAGGATATGAATAGTTATGAGGAGAAAGTAAGGACAAAAATTAAACATACAAATTATAATTTTTTCCCTGACTAACATTCTGCTTGGAATAGAATCACATATTATGAGGTAGCTGGGATGACCAATACATGGAATTGGGTTATTTTGGGTAAATAAAAATATGTCACTTTTGATGAAGAGCAGAAGTAATGCTATAATAAAATAGCAATCAGGATTTTTAAACTCAAACGACTTGATTTCAAATCCCAAATTAGACCACTTGCCCAGATTATGCCATCCGATAAAAACCACTTGGTCTCTTTTGGGTTTGGCACTTTGTATGTTAACTAATACATGTTTTTAAGTATTGTGAGGGCATTGTGATCGTATTCAGAAATATTTCAAATATTAGCTCAATTAACTCTCATAAAGATCCTACACAGAGTACCACAATGACCTTAGAGTTACTTAAAAGAAAGCAGCATTTTCTTTGTTCAAAAACCTATTAAGTGGGAGAAACTATATCCAAATACAGGTGATCTGGTTCAATATTGCTTATTTTTATTGTGTAACTACCTCTCAATATAAATATTAGGAAAGAAACATCCTATTATTTGTGCAGTATCATGTTATGTTGAATGATTACCTAGTGATTTAGTATCACTTTGACATAGTCTATATATTTGTATTTTATATTTTATAGAATATCCCATTAATTTTCTAAATTCTCCAGCATTTCAGGTAGAAATATAAAATAAATTTATCTCCTTCCTAGAAAAAAACCCCACACACATACCAAAGAAAACACCCAACAATGAGCTTTTCGTGAAGAATATAAATATGAACTTACATTAATCAAAAAATATCCTTCCTAAAATTGTCACGAGGTGGGAAATTTAACATGATAAGGTGGTATCTAAAATTCATCCAAAAAATATACTGGAACAGCTTGTTAAGGCAGAATAAAACAAACCGGGTGGAAAATCAGCAGACTAGACACCTCCATGTGAGATAGCAATGGGATTTTTCCCTCATCTAATCAAAATACAGTACTTTACTTTCCTATAATGCTTGGAAACACTTACCTTTTCAATTAGAGATTACAGTGCTGAACCAGACAGAGGGTTTTGGTTGTATGCTTCATCTGAAAAGATGAAGACCAGCAAAAAATTTTCTTAATTAAGATACATTAAAAATTTTGATAATTTTACATGTAAGACAGAAAAGAAAAAGCCATTTTAATATCTGATATTTCTAGAAGGTATTAGTCATTCATCATTCAAAGTCTAGTTTAGCAGAATAAACCAAAGACACACACTCACAAAGTAGCTATTTGAGGTGATAGATGTTAACTTAGTTCAAGGAGATAATAATTTCACAATATGTAAATCACAACATCACCGATCCACCTTAATTTTTTCCACTATGATTATCGCTACTTTATTTTATATAT
>NW_004567145.1:1524315-1616461 GCF_000260355.1 Condylura cristata
TAAAGTTATATATATATTTACATCATTGGTCATTTTTGTACAATGTATGCTCATATGCTATCTCTTTTCATGTGTATTTCCCATGAAATTCTCACCACTAATTCACTCATGAACCATCACACAGTCCCTTTTGCTCTTCTCTCCCCTGTTTTGATTTCTTTCCCTCCACCTCCCTTGCAGAATGCCTCTGATTTAAAACTGTCTGCTATTTCTTAAATTTATTATTGTGATTTCTTTTCCTGATCCCTTATTTAGTTTCCCTGTATTTCTCCTGTAAGAGAAATCATTTGATGTTTTCCTTTTTCCTCCTAACTTATTTCACTGAGCAGGATCCCTTCTAGCTCCACCTATGTATTGCTGTGAATTACATGTCAATTTTTGTTTTGATTGCTAAATAGTATTCAATTGTGTATATACCACCTCTTCTTGATCCAGTCATCTATTTTTGGACATTTGGGTTGTTTCCATAGCTTACCTATTGTAAATAGTGTTGCAATAAACATAAGGGAGCAGGTATCATTTTGAATTAATGTTTTGTGTCCTTTGGGTAGATTCCAAGGAGTGGAATAGCTGGGTCATATGGTAGCTCCATTTTTAGTAATTTGAGGAACTACCACACTGCTTTCCATAGTGGTTGGACCAGTTTGCATTCCCATCAGCATGGTACACATTAAATATTTATAATGTTGTCAACTGTATCACAAGCAGGAAAAGAAACTTTAAACAATCAAAGATAAAAGAACCTTTGTGAATCAGACTCCGGGAGTCTCCTCTTGTTCTAGAATTTACATGAATAGCACCCATGTTGGTGCTATAGAAGGGAGAAGGTAAGAGGCAGTGTCCAGTAAGAAGTGTTCTTGATTGTTCTATATATTTCACCCAAAGCACACTGGAAGAAGTTGCTTGGAACATTGTCCTAGGGAAAACTATAGAATGAGTCATCTGGAGACTCTGCAGCATAATGGGGACATGACCATCATGTCACTTCCAGTTAAAGAAGAAATATTATTTCTAATTGCCCACATGATATGCTGTAGTTTTAAATGGAGTCTAATTTTTATATGGTATTTGTATTCATATAAATATAACATTATAGCATTCTATGAGTTGCAGGTGTATATCACATAATCAACACATATATAATGCATTAAGTTCACTTTTAAAAGTCCAATTCTATTCTCCAGCATTCAGTTGTCTCCTTTGATTCCCAAATTTAAATTTCAATCCAAAACTCTCCTCTGAGTTCCAAATTACTATTAACATCTCCACATCAGGACAAAGATATCAGAGAAATCTTTATGAACAAAGATCAGAATTCCAAGTCAAATACCCTGAAAATAACCTTCTCTGATGCTTCTCTATCTTGATAAATGTCACCTACATTCACCCATTGTCAAGACCTCAAATCTTCCAGGGGGGTCTTCCAGGAAATCCTTAATTTCTGATTTTTTTTCACTGGCTTCATAGCCAGCAAATTAATAAACTTAAAATTCAAAATTTGACCACTTCTTATCACCTCTGCAACTATCATTTTGATTCAGACCCCCATCATTTGATAGACCCCCATCAGTTGATAGCCTTCTAACTCATTTTCTGTGATCTAGAGATTGTTCCTCATAGGGGGTGGGCAAGTTGCATATCCCTTAACAGTGCAGCTGTCCCTTAGGTGAATCCCTTATGTCAGTACCAGAAAGCTCTAATGTAGGGCTTAGAAGCTAAGGTCCCCACGGTTTCAATGCATATGTCCAGGAGGGTTTTTGTCATCCTGTCAGGATCTCAGTCTAGTTTCCTGGCAGTGAGTATGTTATCTCTCACCTGTGATGCTATGTTTGTCCCCCAAGTATTCTCTTCCAGCCTGTTTTCAATATGGAAGCCAGGCTTAAGGTAAACCAAATCATTCTTCTCTTTGTGTATTTATTTTTATTAAAATTTTGTTGTTGTTGGGTTTAGCAGCATTATTATAATGTGTCGTCAAGGTTTTTAGGGCTCACCCTATCCCAGTCTGACTTCATCTTAACTTGATTCCATTTGGAAAGATGATCTCTGCCAATAATGAATGTTCACAGACACTAGGGTTTAGGACTTGTGCTTGACTTTTGGAGGACATGATTCAACCTCACTATGGAGTCTTACAATGAAGTTCGGCCTCCTCATTCTTGCCTTCAAGGCACTGTATCTTAGGACTCCTTCTCCCTCTCTACCACCTCTTGGCCATTCTCCTCATTGATAATGTTCCATGGATTCTTTATTTCTGGATGAGTCTGGCTCATCTCCACCTCATTTCTGAGCTGTCCTTGTGATATTCTCACTGCTGAATGGTCATCTCTGCTCTCCAAACTGTTGGCTTTTGGTTCACAGTTCTGCTCAAAGAGGCTTCCTTGGCTGTTCTCCTGCCTCTCTCCCTCTCTTTATGTCTGTTGTAGGTTGCCTGCACTCACATCCCTTGGAATGCATTTTAAAAATCTTTTTTCTAAGATGAATTTGAAGAAAAAAAAAGAACTTATAGAAATGAAACATAGTCTTTGAAATAAAAAAAAAATGCACACAGAGAAGTAAAAGACTGGACACAGCTGAAAAGAGACTTAGAAATTAACTGTGAAATCCACCGAAGTAGAAAAGTCATTATATCTTACAAATCTTACTAAGTGCAGAAAAAGGTATTTGATAAATTCAACACTGATCCCCATGATTATATAAAAAGAAATATCAGTTAACTTAGAACAAAAAGAAACTTTTTTAACTGGGCAAAAGACAACTACCAAAAACTTTAAATAGACATACTTATATGGTGAAATATTAGAGTCATATTCTTTAGAATCAGAAAATAAAGACTTACCGCTCTTTATATTTCAAGAGTGGAAATACAAAACTAGAGAAATGAGAAAGGAAATCTTAAAAAAAGAAAATTGCCATTATTTCCAAACGATATGATAATCTAGAGGGAAAACCTAGAGTTTCTGTACTAATTGGCAATCTTGATAGATATTAAATAAAATTACACTCTCCCTAATAACACAGTGAATGGGTTAGGACACAGCGCTGCAAGCTAGGCGCAGCTGCTTCACTGCAAGTTCCATGCCTGGCTCGGAGAGATCCACATGGCCCGGCAGAATTCTCCTCACCCACCCGCTGCTCTCCTCAGCAGTGTACTTCCTCGATCTACCTGTTCTGCTCCCCATTCTGTCCGAAGTGAAACCTCTCACTGCCCCTCTCTCCTGTATCCCAGTTCTGTATGCAAAAATAAATAAATCTTTAAAAATAAATAAATAAAATTACAAAACTCAATATACCACCAGTAATCAATTATAGTGTACCATATATTTTCTCTCATCCACAATGGCAACAAAACCTATATTTATGAATAAAATTAACCAAATGTGTGTAGAATCAAAACCATTTAAAAATATATTTTTTTCTTATTTATTATCTCTTTCCTCTACCAGAATGTAGTTTCAGAAGAGGAAGGACCTTCTTGCTTTTTCTGCATCCACTTCACAGAGACCTCTACTTAATATCTGTTGAATTAAAGAATTATAACTTTCCTTCACAGTAGCCATGAGACAAGGTCATTCCAAATGACCTGGGGGCTTCTATATCAGGAGATCTGACTCCTAGGGCAACATCTTTCTGGCCTTCCCCATCCCATCTGCCATATATCACCAACATGGGCTAAGTTCAGCCTTTTTTTATTTTTATATTATATATATATTACATCATTGTTCATTTTTGTACATCATTGTTCATTTTGTTCTGCCTTCTCAGGTACTGATAGAATTCCCACCACCAATTCACCTGTGTACCATTGCCATCATCCCTTGTGCTCTTCCCTCTCCTGTTTTTATTCCTCTCTCTCACTCCTCCCTAAAAATGTCTCTGATTTATAGCTGTAATTTTGTATCATTTTTAAAGATTTGTTATTCCCCTTTCCTCAATCTCAATCTCCTATCTGGTTCTCCTATATTCCTTCTATAAGTCAAACCATCTAATATTTTCCTTTTCCTTATTTCACTGAGCAGAATCCCTTCCAGCTCCATCCATGTTGCTGTGAATTTCATGTGTTTATCTTTTTTGATTGCCGAATAGTACTCTATTGTGTATATATATCACATCTTATTGATCCAGTCATCTATTTGGGTTGTTTCTATAGTTCACCTATTGTTAATAGTGTTGTAATAAACATAGGGGTGCAGGTATCCTTTTGAATTAATATTTTGTGTCCTTTGGATAGAATCCTAGGAGTGGAATTACTGGGTCATATGGTAGCTCCATTTTGAGTAGTTTGAGGAAATTTGAATAGCAGGTTTTTTTTTCCTTTTTTTAAAAGATTTATTTATTTATTCGTACAGAACTGGGGTACAGGCCAGAGGTATGGAGGGTGAGAGGATTCACCAGAGACAGAGTGGGGAGCAGAACAGGCAGATCGACGAGGTACACTGCTGAGGGGAGCAGTGGGCGGGTCAGGAGAGGTCTGCCTCGCCATGTGGTCGCCTCCGGGGCAGGCGGGAATCGAACTCATGCGGAAGTGGCTTTAGTTTCTTAGTGCAGCGCTTTAACCCGCTACGCCACCAGGGAGGGCCCTGAATAGCAGGTTTTAAAGAAATGTTGGCAGCATGGGACTTTGGAGCATTAACTTTTGCTTTAAAATATTGGTACAACCACTATGGAAAACTGTTTGGAAGTTTCTCAAACTGCTAAACATGGAACATATGACCCAGCAATCCCACTCCTAGGGATCTACCCAAAAAACACAAAAACACTGATTCAAAAAGATACTTGCACCCTCATGTTTATTGCTGCATTACTTACAATGGGAAAGACATGGAAACAGCCCAAATGCCCAAAAGTGGATGACTGGATTAAAAAGATATGGTACATATACACAATGGAATATTACTCAGCAACCAAAAAGAAAAAAAACACCTGCCTTTTGCAGCACCATGGATGGAGCTGGAAAAGATCATGCTTAGTGAAATAAGCCACAAAGAAAAGGGAAAATACCGAATGTTTTTTCACTCATAGTAGTAGTATAATGGACCAGGCAAGAAAGTAATAATAATAATAATGAACAGTTATATACCAGAGACAATTTATGTGGGTGGAGTGGGGAATGGGATCAAAAACAGTGGGGGGAGGGAAATGCACTGGACTATGGTGATGGCACATCAGTGATTTGGTGATGGGAAGCCCAAGGGGATTACAACTGAGATGGAAAAATGCACAAAATGATGTTAAAATAATCTATTATATTATTTTAAAAAATATTGGCACAAAAACTATACTGAGACCTTTTAGTTGCCTTGAGATTCTCTAGAAGCGTTTGATATTTTATTTCACTTTGAATATTAATAAGTTTAGTGTTTTTCTGGAGGTATTTTTTTTATTACTAATGAAACATTGTTTTATATCTTTGTTAATATTTTGACAAATGTATTTTGACCCCTTCAGGTATGGCCATTGAAGCTCTCACACCATGAAAGCACACATAATACTCCATCCCAATTCCATGTTACCCATTTCCCTCACCTATTTTCATCCCTCTCTGTCTATAGCCTTCTTTCCCTCTGTTCTTAGATACCTCAGATCTATCAACAGTTTTCAAGGAATGGTTTTAAAGTTTGTCTTTGGTTGACCTATTGTTTGGTTTCTCTGTAGTCCATATATAAGTAAAACTTTCAATATTTACCTTTTTCCTAGGTTATTTCACTTGGTATAATTACTTCCAGTTCCATCTGTGTTGCCACATATGTCATGAACTTATAATTTTCAGTCACAGAGAAGTATTCCACTATGAATATATATCAAATCAGCTTGATCCACTCATCTGTTTTGGGGAATTTTTGATTGGTTCCATATCTTGGGTATTAGATGGCAATAAACATCAAAGTACAGTTTTCCTTAGGTTTTAGTGTTCTTTGAATAGATAAACAGGAGTGGAATTGCTGGGCCTTATGGCAGATGCATTTTTAGTCTTTTGAGGAATCCACACTGATTTCCACATTCTCACCTATAGGGGAAGAGGGTTCATTTTTCTCCACATCCTCACCAATGATTGTTCTGTCTCTCTCTTTCTCTCTTTTTAGTATGGGCCATTCCCACTAGCAATCTCTCATTGTGGATTTGATTTGCATTTTCTTGATAACTTATGACAAATATCAATCATATGTCTGTATGCAGTTTGATTCCTAGACTCTCAATTCTATTCCATTGATCTTTGTTTCTGTTTTTGTTCCAGGATCACACTGTTTTAATTATTATGATCTTACAGTGTAGTTTCAAGTTTGCAAGTGTAACCCCTCTTTTCTGCTCTTTTTATTCAGAGGATTGGCTGTTTTGGGTCTTTTGTGATTGCACATGAATTTCAGCAATATATGTTCCAATTCTTTGAAGAATGCAATTGAGATATTTTATTAGGATTTCACTGAAGATGTGAATTTCTTTGGGTAGAATGGCTATTTTAACAATGTTTTTTTTTTTTAATATCTGGGAAGTGGATATCTTTTCATTTCTTTGTGTCTTCTATTTCTTTTAAAACATGTCATAGTTTTTCTTTTATTGATCCTCTGATTTATTCCTAGTATTTAATATTTTTTTTTGAGAGACTGTAAGTGGGATGGATTTCTTGATTTTCTTCTAGCTCATTGTTAAATATCAAAAGACAACTTTTTTTTATGTTGATTTTGTAACCTGCCATTTTGCTGAATTGGTTTATTGTTTTGATCAGTTTTCCAAGGATATTTTAAGGTTCTTCCTGTTATCATATCGTTTGTATACATAAGATAGCTTTACTTCTTTTCCAATTTGAAGTCACTTCATATATTTCTCCTGCATAAGTGCTTTTGTTAGGACTTCCAATACTATGTTGAACAGTGGTGGTGAGCGTGGACATCCTCATCTTTTACCAGATCCTGGAAAGCTTTCAGTTCTTCAAAATTCAGAATGATGGTCACTGTGTATTTCCCTATGTGTCTTTTATTATGTAAAGATATGTTCCTTTTGTCCTTTTTTAAAGGAATTTCAAAGTAAATGGATGTTGATTGTGTCTCTGGAGTAAATCCCACAACTCATGGAGTAAAATCCTTTTAATACATTGTTGGATTCAATGTGCTGATCTTTTATTGAGAATTGTAGCATCTATGTTCTTTAGGGAGACTGGCCTGGAGTTTCCTTTTATTGAGTTGTCTTTGTTAGGTTTTGGTTTTAGTGTGATTGCTTCAAAATGTATAGTAAGTATTCCTTCTTTCTCAATTTTTTAGAAGAGTTTTTGTAGGATAGGCACTTGTTCCTCCTTGAATGTTTGGAAGAACTTGCTTTTTAACTCACCTGGTCCTAGACATTTGTTATTAGGAAGTATTTTTATTACTGCTTCAATATCTTGGGTTGAGATTGGTTCATTCAAGTTTTCTATTTCTTTTTTAGTCAGCCTCAAGTGGTTGTGTAAGTCTAAATAACTTGTCTATCTTATTTATGTTGTTGAACTGTTTGCACCTAAATGTTCATAGTAATGTCTTATCACCCTTTGAAATTCTGCAGTATATACTTTAATTTCTTTTCTTTCCTTTTGATAATTTGAGTTTCCACACTCTTTTTCTTACTGAATTTAGCTAAAAGTTTTTCTCTTTTATGTATTTTTAAAAAGATTTAAATTTTATGTTATTGCTCTTTTGGATCATATATATGACTGTCTTCTTGATATCTACTTCATTTATTTCTGCTTTAATTTTTATTATTTACTCCCTTCTACTTGCCTTTGGGTTTTTTTCCCTTAGTTCCTCAAGATGAGAGATTACTTTTTTTTTTTTGTATTCTTCCTTATTGTGGGATTATTGTTATAGCTGCACTTGCCTCTTATACTGCTTTTGCTGTATCACATATGGTCTGGAAATTTGTGTCTTCAATATTGTTTGTCTCAAGGTATTTTTTATTTCTTCTTTGATTTCCTCATTAAACAAGTTATTTTTCAGTAATGTTTTGTTCAACATACATTAATTGGAGGATTTCCTAGTTTCTTTTTGTATTTGATGTCCAGTTTGCTATCTTTATCATCAGAAAATATACTTTGCATGATTTCAATCTTCATGAGTTTGTCTTGTAAACCTAGTTTGTGGAAAATCATGGAGAATGATCGATGTGCTTTGAAGAAAAAGTGTATTCAACATTTTTTTAGTGTGCCTGATAAATATCTGTTAAAACCATGTTGTTTCAATATTTGGTTAGGTTAATTGTGTTATTATTTTTTGTCTCACTGATCTACCATTGGTGAGAGTGGGATGCTGAAGTCTCCTTCCATATATTTATTTTCTCCAGTATCTGCTTATGATTTGATAGTAATTGTCTAATGTAATTAGGTATTCCTTCTTTTGGGGAGCATATATTGATGAATATTATATATTCTGGAATGTTGTTCCCTTATCACTACATAGTGTCCATTATACTATATAATGGACCCAACCCTACTAAACCATTTCTAACCCTTTCAACCCTTTCAACCTATGCTTAGACATGATTTCAACCTATGCTTAGACACCTTATTTATGGAGCTAATGGAGGCTACCCTGACATCTTCAGGAAGGCCTTTATGGCAAGTCCATCATCAGGCTTCTTTGTGGAGCACACCAACGCCATGTTGCTGTCTGTGGGAGAGTTTGCTATGGTGGCTCCACCTTCAAAGAGATTGTGGAGGTTGCACTGATGCCTACAGAGGTTGTGCTTCTTATTACTGTCCTGGAGTTCATCTGGCTCTGAAAATGTCACTGTTTCTAGAAATAGCTTTTATGTGGAATTTTTCTACAATTCCCTGCACTGACCTTTATTCTTTCTCTGTGTCATAATTGTATTTTATTTTATATTTTAGGCTCATTTATTGCCTATATTACAATTCTTTGAAAACTACTTGATTACAAGTTTTGTGAGGTTGCAAGGACATGTTTCTTTTGGATATAAGTGTTTTTTTAATTTTTATTTTTGTGTAGATGAATTAGGATGTAGGCCAGAGGTACAGGGGTTGAGAGGATTTACCAGAGACAGAGTGGGGAGCAGAGCGGAAGGATTTTACTTAAATATCCACTAATGGGAGCAGCCGGTGAGACAGGAGAATTCTTCTGCACCACATGAGGGTTAGCTACCTGGCCAGAGACTGAACTCAGGCATTTGAGAGGGCCTCAGTTTTTGGCATATAGCCTTATCCTGGCTGGCTCAAGTGAGTGTTATGCAAATATTTATTAAACTAAACTGATTCCATACACCTTTAATTTACAAGTCAAGTCTATTGTGCAAGTTTGCTGGCTTTTTCTTGCTTTTCATTGGAAAAGAGTACAATCTCGAGAGTTCAGATTCCTAAGGTAAATGGTCAGGAAATTGGAGAATCAGAAACAGAAGCCTGTCATGGTTCAGGTGTCAGGCTTTTGTATGTCACCACTTGAGCTTCTCTTGAGCACTATTGTACAGTAGACCATTCTGCAATGATAAAATGTTCTATATTTTTACTTTCCAATAAAGTAGCCGCTACTCACATACTACATTTGACCAGTATGACTGAGAGATTTGATATTTACTATTTTAAAATTAATTAATTATTTTTTACACCAAAGTTTACTTTCATACAATATTTGTTTCTCCTCTCAAGTGTAGCCCCTGTAGTTTTTGCACCATGATAGAACCTGTTACCCATCATGGTAGTTCCTTGTGCTCTTCCCTTCAATTCTACCCTCTTCCTTATAAGATATGGAAACATATATACACATTTGATACTTTTTTTTTAAAGATTTATTTATTTATTCATACAGAACTGGGGTACAGGCCAGACATGCAGAGGGTGAGAGGATTCACCAGAGACAGAGTGGGGAGCAGAACAGGCAGATCAATGAAGTTCACTGCTGAGGGGAGCAGCAGGCGGGTCAGGAGAGGTCTGCCACGCCATGTGGATCTCCTCCCGGGCAGGCGGGAATCAAACTCATGCAGAAGTGGCTTAAGCTTCTTAGTGCAGTGCTTTAACCCACTGCGCCACCAGGGAGGGCCCACACATTTGATACTTTTAAGTAACTGAAAGTTACATCACCACATGTAACCACTGGTTATGGCTTTACATAGCACCACCACTGGTGATTGGAAACAGACCATTTTTTCTTTCAACCCAAAATGTACATGGTATGTTCTGATCTTGGGAGGGTGTTAAGTTGGTTTATGTATGAAAAAAGAATTCCAAAAGGGTTCAATAAATTATTTTTCCAAGAAAGAAAAAAAAAAAGTATGTCTAATGTGAAAAAATAACAAGACTAAGCCTTAAGAGGAAAAGAATGTAAAGAACAATAACATAACTGGGCAAATGAAAAAGTATTCACTCAAAACAAAAAGATTCCTTTGTTTTTGAAATTCTCTATTATTATATAATTTTGGTATATATTATTGGACTTTAAAATCTCTTAAACTCAGCTACTTCATTCTGGTAGGAGTAAAGAAATCTTTATTTCATCCATCTTTCTTTAAGGTAAGTTACAGCTTCTGCATAGTGAAGGTCAAGTTACTCTATTCTCATTAGAAAGGTCACTTTTGCAATTCCCAGTTTTTCTAGCTCTTTCTTCTGGAAGGACAACATGTTAATTTGCTAGGGCTGCCATAAAGTTCATTGGCTAGGGACTTTAGCAGCACAAAGCTATTGTTTCCATAGGTTTTGGAGGCTGAAAATCTGTAATCAAGTTGTTAGTAGGGTTAGTTCCCGAAGTATTTGAGAAAAGGAGAGAAAAAAAGAGAAGCCATTGTCAGTTGGATGTCTGTTCATTCATAACTTTTCCCCTAAGGATAAGCTCTGTGTATCTCTCATGCACACCTACTTCACGGGCTAAAGTAAGATCATAAGAAGACTATTATGGGTTATATTTGTGATAGAAAATCAGAAATAGAATGGAGAGGATCTGCTTCATCTCTGAATAGAGATGATCTCAAGGCTGGTCTTACTGGCCAAAGTGGCTACTGGGGTGAGGGTGGAAAGGGAAAAACTTCCCATATTTCACTTCCTGCCTTATTTTTCCTAGTTCTGCTCCCCTCTGAGTCAATTCTCTGGATTTCTGAGATAACCCAATATTGTACCAAAAGTTTCATTTTTTTCTTGCTGAAAATCAAGTAAGCTGAGGTTATCTGATACAAATGAAATTCTCAATTCAGAGTCAGAGAGAGAGGGAAAGGTAGAAATAGAGAGCATTGTTGAGTGAGAAGCCCTGGGCAGTGAGCTCTGCTCAGAAATAGAAATTTATTTCAGGGGAGAGATTTGATCTTTCTCCCTTTAAAACCCCAAAATGTAATAGGTGAGTTTCCCAAGAACAGGTTTCTACATATAAGATCCAGTGAGTAAAGGACACCTTGTTTACTGTCATGTCCCTACCCAAACCACACACCAATAAACAGTGAAAACCTCTAACCCTTAGTCATCAGTGGAGGAAAATTATAAACTTCTAAGTATGTGGCTTCTCAGAGATACCGTATTTCCCTTATATAATGAGCCTGCAGTTTGTGGGAAAAAATTACTTAAGAACCAGTGAACTCATGTCTAACAGGAGGACTTTTATCACTGTCAATTACTTTCTAGCTGACAGGGCTGTTATTTCTTTTGATAGAAGAATGAGATAAAATGCATAGAGAAAAATCTAGAAATAAACATAGTGTGCATAATGGCAAGGCTTTGTGTTGCCAAAAGACCTTGTTCCTGGGTAAGGAACACCATTCACTTCTCACTCTTTCAAGATGATGGGCTGTGACTGAAGTCAATCCAAAGGACTCCAGGGCACCATCATAGTAGGGGCTGAGCTGATAAGTCCATGCATAAAATACTCTCTATGCAACAGGGGAGCTCCAAGTTGATCAGGAACACACTAATAATAAAATATAAGGATTTCATGCAAGTCGTCCCACAGGGGTAGGCATATAATGCTTCATGCTCACAAAGAGAAAACAAGCTGATTGTATCTATAGGAAGAATAAAGAAGGTGATATTTGAGGCAGATATTACAGGATATATATATGCAAATCACCATGCAAAGAAAAGAAAAATCGACTTGTTACAGACAAGCACAGAACAGGGAAAACCACGGTCAAATTTGGTAACTAGTAATTTAGCCTACTTGAACTGCACGGATAAAGAGGGCTGGAAAGATAACATGAAAATGCATCACAGAACTTTCTGGGTGGAATGGTGGGGAAAGGAAATACCACACAATGTTTTTAAGCAGTTGTTTATGAAGCCAGTTGTAGGATTTAGAAAATAACTGGAAGAAATGTTGAAGATGTATTTGCAGGAAAGAGGATGTCAAAAAATTGTTGGCTATTGCAGGAATTGAGGCAAGGTATACAGAAACGACTTTGATAATCTGTGAATCTTTCTGGTTTCATAACACTATAAGGAATTTCAGCAAGTTTCCATTTCTAAATGTTTTCCCTATTGTTAATTTCATATTGTAACTAGTAAAAATTCTTAGATGCAGCAGCAGAAGGCATATTCCAGATGGCAGTTATTTTTCACAGTTTTTATGGTGGATAACAATATACTTGACATTTTTCTCATTAAATGTGAGCTTTGCTATATGATTAAACATCCTAGGCAACTGTAACCTAAAATTATAAATGGAAAAGCAACAACTCAAATGTTTCAGTCAATAAATATACAGGAGACAGTCAACATGAAACAACTCTTTTCTATGAACTTTTCAAAAAAGAGCTGATTCGATGATGATATTTTTGGCAGACTGCCTTGATACTAAGACCACACAAGGGAGGTTTGGGGGTGCCCCTTGGTCTGAGACTGCAATCCATGCTGTTAATTATCTGTTGGAACTCAAGAAGAAGGAAGTGATTTCCAATATAGGAATCAGAGCTGAGGTCCAAAATACTATGAGGGGATGGAATTTTTTATTGCAGCATTTATGAAATTACCAAAGAAAGTTACAAAAAAAGTAAAATTTCAATTGTCAATCTAAAAATAATGGGCCCCATGACCAGCAGGCAGGAAATACACTTGACTTCTTTCTGGAGGGAAGACTCATCTGTATGACTGTGAGTATAAGTGGATGGATGGATATAACTGTGGGGGTTTTGTGTGAATGGGTGTGCCTATGCATGTGTATTTTCTGGATGTACAACCTGCTACAGGAGAAGATGAAGACTTTTAAGTTACAACTCTCTTCTCACAAAATGATTATAGATGAAGAAATCATCCCTTTCTTTAACTGCCCTGATCCATTGGCAGTTTCTATCTAGAAACACATTAGGACTGTTTTTCTGTCTATGTCAGCTTAATGGTGATGGGCAACAATTAATGATGCCATCTATGGGTACACAATGTGTATGGCATCGCCACTGCTTAGATGTCATTTTGATGGTATGCACAAAACTGAACACTCAAAAGTGTAGATTCTGCTAGATGGAAGAAGTTCCAAACATAAGAGACAAGACAAGATGAAAGAATTCATTGCAGATAGATTGTGCCCAAATCACAGAATGAAGATGAGTAGTTGGTAGATTTATTTGTTGTAGAGAAGACATGACACAGCGTGTTTTACATACAAAAGCGAGAAGAACCATATGAGTGTTTTTGATGAGGAGAGCAGTTACCATAAAGGGGAGAGGAAAATTGACTCTGGGTTGATGAAGTTAAAAGTAAATATGAGGTCACAGGATCAAAATTGTAGCAGAAGATTTTCACAACCCTATTTAAAACACAGCCTTATTTCTGAGTCATGTTGATTGTGGTTTCATCTCTTTTTGGCCTTTTGAGCCACAATGCTGCTGAGAAACCAAAATTACCCAGTATCATTTCAAGATGATTGTATTATTCTGCTAAGGTTGCCAAACCAAATACCACATAATTTTAGCGTATAGAAGTCTAAGAACAAGGTGTTAGTAGGATTAGTCATTACTAACATCTCTCCTTGGAGTGCAGACAAACATCCTTTCCCTGAGTCCTCACATGGTAATCCCTCTGTGTACCTGTGTTCTAATCTCTTACTATAAGGACACCAGCCTAATCTACCAATGAATTAAGGCCCACACTAATGTTTTACCTTAACTACTTCTTTAAAGGTTCTACTTTCCAATTATAGACACATTGTGAGATATTGGGGTAGGGGGGCAGAATGTTAGCATTTCAACTTAGCCCATAGTAGTGACTCCCAAGTCCCTCCAGTGACCTAATGTCCCATCTTCTAGACCCTTTTTCAGAATTCCTGAGTCCTTGTGAGCCCCACTTTTTCTCTCACTCTCTTGACCTGAGATCTCTAGTGAAAACAAACAAGATGGAAGAAATGTATCAGCCTGTCATTGGCTCTCAAAACCCATGAGAATCACCAGTAAGTGAGACACAGACCTGTAGTCATGCAGTCTGGAGGAAGAGTGGAATAATAGAATCTTGTTCCCCTTCCCGCAGACACATGATAATGTGAATATCTTTAAAAGAAGTGTGAATCTCCCATACAGAGTGGTTAAAGGCAACACAGGTATCTCCTTTTCACTAGACCTCATCATTCATTCCCACCTGACCCAAGTAAGCCAAAAAAAAGAAGTCTTGCTCATCCTTGCCTTTGCTCATGACTGCTAAGCTAGGGATTAATAATGATGAGACAATTTTGGAGCATGGTTTCCCTGCTTAGTAGTGACTCCACCTCTGTCTTGTTTTTTTAGGACTTAAGCTAACCTATCACCAAATGGGTAATCTTGATTTTGTCAGTTTCTAACATTTCAACTTGAGACTGAATTGTGAAGTCTCATTGTGTTCTGAATTACCTTGCAAGGGAGCCCCATACCTTTTATAATTTAGTTAATAATTTGTTATGCTTTGTCTCAGATCAATAAGAACCAGGAAAGAATAGGCTGTAATTCAGATGCAGGAAATATGTAAATTAGACCCAGGAAGTTACAGGGTGTCATTTCTATACCACCGTTAATATTAAATCTCCAATCATTTTTATTTTATAGGTTGTGATGATTAAACTAAATATGTCAAATGCCTAGAATTTTCCCAAGCTTCTAAAAGATAAATGCTCAAATAGTAGTTTCTTTTATCTATCCCATCCAATCTCACCTCTCTTAGAACCTATTAACAACTTTATTTGGGCACAGGTATCCCCAGCATTAGGAGCTACAAGCTCCTGGAAGGAAATAAACCAGGCACTAAAACCCCAGATTAATTGACAGGGGAGAGCACTTGATAGTGGACACAAGCACTGCTGCCATTTTCAAAAGATTTGTTGCAAGAAACACGGAGGAAGGTGCTGGCAGATTAGGTAGGAAGGTATATTCTTCTACTTTCATGTTTGTATTTTCTCTACACATCATTATGGGCCTTTTAAAATGTAAGTTATAACATGTCTTCTCCAGTAAACTTCTCAGATGGCAGGTTTTCATAATGAATTGAAAATAGTCTTCATAAAGACCTTTAAGGCCTTGACCTTGTTGACCTTGTCTCCTACATGCTCTCCATTGCTAAGTTTTGAGGGTGCCAGGCAAGTTCCCCACAGCTCTTGTTCTTTCCTCATCCTCTGATATCGTCCAAGAGATGGTGCACTTGCTGCCTCTGATCTTTACACAAATATTATCTTCTCAGTAACTTTCCCCATTTAATGAATTATTTTTCATCACAGTAAGTATAATCAACCAATATACTCTATATTTGATTTCTTTATATTTTTCACTCTGCTATTATAATATCTAGCAACAACAAATGTTGGCAATGATGTGGAGTAAAATGAACTCTCCTCTACTGCAGGTGGGAGTGCAAACTAGTCCATCCACTCTGGAGAACTATGTGGAGTTTCCGCAGATTACTAAAAATGTTTAACCAAAAGACACAAAAATATTAACTGTAAAGGATACATGCACCCCTCCCCCCATATTAATTGCAGCACTGTTCATAGTAGGTAAGACTTGGAAACAACCAAAATGCCCAAAAATAGATTACAGGATCAAGGAGATGTGGTACATATACAATATGGAATACTATTCAGCAACATAAAAAATAAACTCATGCAAATTGGAGCACCATGGATGGAGTTAGAATGGATTATGCTCAGTGAAATAATTCAGAAGGAAAAAGAAAAATATCAGATTTCAAAAAAGAAAAATATCAGATTTCAATTATAGGAGAAATATAGGAAAAACAAGGGGTCAGGGAGAAAATAAGAACATCTAAAAAATTAATACAACAAAAGTAGAAGAAAAATAAGCAGAGGGCTAAAAATCAGACACATCTGCAGGGGAGAGGGGACAGAGCAGGAACAAAACATGAGGGGAAGAACACAAGGGACTGAGGAGCTGTTGCAAGGGTGACTTGGTGGTGGAAATTCTATGGAAACTACATCTGACGCAAAATATATGCAAGTAAAAAATATACATATATAAATAAATATTATAAAAATAGAAATCTTGTACAATTAGTGATAGCTATGTCATAAAAATGAAACTCAAAGAGAAAAATTGGTACTGTTGCTGTTGGGCAAGAGATTCTTAAACATTATCAACAGTAACTATGGAAATGGAGCTATTTTTTAGGAATCCCTTGGAACTAGCATAAAGACACAGCCTTGCTGTGACCAGAGGTGGTCTCTCTGAATAGAATATGTTTAGCATATGCAGGTGCGTATACCAAGGGTATTTCATAATGTTTTAACCAATGCACAGGAAAGAAAGCTTTCTTATATCAAAGGCAGAGTCTGACGTTTGACTGCTATACTTGCCACTTTCAGCACACAGGCTGACATGAGAAATATAATCAATATTTATAGAATAAAATAGACTTCTCCATTCATGATAAAAACTCTCAGGAAAATCTTCTGAGATTGATAAAGAATTTCTACGAAAACCTATAGCTAGCACCATATTTAAATTGGGAACCTCAAAACTTTTCAACGAAAGCAAGGGTGTCCCTTACCACTCTTATAACATCATGCTAGACATTCTAACTTATACAATAAGATATACAGATAAGAAAAGGTACACAGATTGATAAGACACAATCAACTTTATTCTCAGGTAGTGCTATCATTTATGTAGAAAATTGTAAACAGTATGGTAAAAAATAAAAAACCTCCTGGGATAAATAAGTAATTATATCAAGATTGTAGGATATAAGCTTGATTTGCAATTGTCAATTGTTTACCAAGAAAGAACAAGTAGGATTTGAAATTAAAAACATAGCATTATTGATATTAGTACCCCACAATGAGATAGATATAATCCCCCCAAATATGTACAATGGATAGATGAGGAATAATATAACATCTTGATGAACAAAGCAAACAGAAATTTTTATGTTGCTCTAAGGAACACTCAATAGTGTTTTTGATTCTTCCCATCTTGTTCTATAGACTCAGTGAAATCACAAACAAAATACTAGGGGCTCTTCCTGTTGGCACAGCAGGTTAAAGCACAGCACTAAGAAGCTAAAGCCACTTCAGCATGAGCTGGATTTCTAGCTGGGGAGGTGCTCCACATGGCATGCAGACCTCTCCTGACCCACCCACTGCTCCCATCAATAGTGAACTTTGTCAGTTGGCCTTTTCTGCTCCCAGCTCTGTCACTGGTGAATCCTCTCACTCTCCCTGCACCTCTTGCCTGTACCCCAGTTCTGTATGCATAAATAAATAAATCTTTTTAAAAATTCTAGCTATGAATATCAACAAACAAATCCTAAAGTTTATGTGTAGAGGTGAAAAAAACTATTGTATTCAACACTATGTTGAAGAAGAATAAAGTTTGAGGGCCAATATTGCTTGATGTCAAAACTACAAAACTACAATATTCAAGACAATGGGGCATTGGCTAAAAGAGCAGACAATATTCAGTAGAACAGAACAGAGATCCCAGAAGTAGATTAATAAATATAATTACTAGATTTTTGACAAAGAACTAAAGGCAATAAATGGAGCAAAGATAGTATTTCAACAAATGATGCTAAATGTGCAAAAAACTGAGTCCAGTTACACAAAAATTAACTCAGAATGAATCATAGACCAAATTCTTAAATGCAAACTGTACAACTTTTAAAAGAACACAGGAGAAAAACTAGATGACATTTTTTGCTTATGGCAATGACCTTTAGACAAAACACTAAAGGCACAATCCATGGAAGAAATAACTGATAAGCTAGACTTCATTACAATGAAAAGCTTCTATTTTGCTAAAGACAAGATTAAGAGAAAGAGAAGTCAAACCACAAATTAAGAATATACTGACAAAGGCCCCACCTGAAAAAGGACTGCTATTTAAGATAAACAAAGATCTCTTATTAAATAAAAAAATATGAATGATCTTATTAAAAATGGGTCAAAAATCTTAATAGACACTTGACCAAAGAAGATAGAGATGTCAATGAGCATATCAAAAGGTGTTCCCCATTCATAGAGCATCAGGGTAATGAAAATTATAACAAAAGGCTTGTACTACACAGCTATTAGGATGGATAAAATCTGAAATATTGAAAATTCCAAATTTTGTTGAAGAGCAAGAGCTACAGGAAATCTATTTGTCATTGGTAAAAATGTAATATGGTAAAACCACTTTGAAAGATAGTTGGGCAGTTGCTTACCAAACTAAATATATTCTTACCATATGACTTAGCAATTATTCTCCTTAATATTCACCCCAAACAAACTGAAAATTTTTGTCCGTACAAAAATGTGTTTGGCACTTTTATTCACTGTAACCACACTTGGATGCAACTAAAATGAATGATAGATGCACATATAAACAATCTGTGGTAGGTGACCGGATAAATTCTGGTACATCCAGACAAATAAATATTATTTAGCAATAAAAGGAAATGGACATGTAAGCCATGAAAAGATAAGGAGTAACCTTAACAGCATATTGTTGAGCAAAGGAAGTCCATTTGAAAATGCTACATATTATATGATTCCAACTACATGATATTCTGGAAAAGGCAATTTTTACTGGGTATAAGCTGTTTTATATACAGACAATGAGAAAAAAGAAGAAATCAAGAAAATAACTTTATTTACAATGTTTTCCAAAAAACTCTTCTACATGGCTGGTGGGCATGCAAACTGTCCTACCACTATGGCAATCTGTGTGAAATTTCCTCAAACTTTCACAAAATGGAGCTTCCATAGGCTCCAGCAATTCCACTCATAGGAATCTACCCAAAGGACACAAAAAACATTAATTCAAAAGGACACTTGTGTCCCCATTATTATTGCTGCTCTATTTATAATAGAGAATACTTGGAATCAAACCAAATGCCAAAAATATATGACTGGATCTAGAAGATATGGTACATATACATAATGGAATATTACTTAGCAATCCAAAAAGATACACTCATGCCTTTCACAGCAATATGGATGGAGCTAGAAGGGATCATGCTTAGTGAAATAAGGCAGAAAGAAAAAGAAAAATACCCAATGAACATAAGGCATCAGGGCAAAAAAAAAATTGTAATAAAGAAAAAAACGGAAAACAATGAACAACTATAAACTAGAGGCATGTTATGGGGTTAGATAGGGGAAAAAGAGTCCAAACTACGGTGGAAATAGCACTCTGGATGGTACATGGGTTAATCGGTGGTAGGAAGTCTGGGGATTACAAGTGCGATGAAAAAATGCACAAAATGAAGAATTATGTAAAAAATAAAAATAAATTTAAAAAAGGAGTGAAATCTTGTTCGTTGGAACATTCCCTATCATGGCTACTTTAATTCTAGGTTATTTTCAATCAAATTTTTACCATTTTAGTAGATATCTGCTATCTCTACAGCTAACATCCTTAAAAATAAAGTAATGGTACGAGAAGTTGGTACATGCAAATTTTTGTATATATAATATGTATATACCATAGGTATTATATATGTTTTATATATATTGTAAGCATATTCATATACATAATACATATGCACACATAAACACATACACACACACATGTGTGTGTGTATATATATATATATATATAAAATCCCATTTCTTCTAAGTAGGCTTTTAGGTTTCCTTAGAACCAAACTAAGGAAACATTGGCTCCATGTCTTCCAAGATTCATTTAATTCAAATTTCTTTATCTCACATGCACATTCACACAAACCAACAGTAGATGAAGAATAGAATTGTGTAACGAACAATTTTAGAACTGAGTATGTGATTGAATCAGCAGATCTAGTCAATGAGAGCTTTGATCTGATTCCGAATGGAGAACTTCCGCTACTACCATTTCCTAACATGAAATATATGGCAAAACAAAGTGTTGGGTCTATATGTTACTAAAACAGATCCAGTCAGATCCTCACTACTTGGTTAACCCTGAGCCCAGGCTAGTCTACCATGAATCCTGTTCAATAGTAATTACAATAGTTTCCAATGTGGACTAAACCAGTAAACCACAATAATGAAGACTATGCACTAGAAATTGGGCAGTTAGCAGACCACAGTAAATGCAGACTGCAGGCTATACACCGGAAAGGGCATCTAAAATGGAATTGTGGATGTTAATCTGAAATAATGTGTCAGTGATACTTAGACAAAGTTTATTAGTAATTCATAGTAGGGATTCAAACCTGGAAATCTATCCTACATCTGTTCTACAGATTTTACTCTGGAGCTGTTCTAATAAACAAAAGTTTAAATGTAATTTAGATAGGTTGGGACATTATGTTGTGGACATTAAGAATATAATTGTTCTTGATAATTGGCTATTCTTGCTCTGAATTGTTCAGACCTAAACATATGCTGATGCTTGTGGAAGGCAAAGTTGGATTTAATTCCTTGCTTCCTAGAGAGTGCATTGCAAAGATGCAAAAGCTGGTACCCACTGTCAAATTTTCTTAATTTGGATCCTTGCTCATCAGTGGCTGTGAAAAAAACTAGCTTGAACTTTAGGGAGCTTATTTCTTTCTTTTTAAAGATTTATTTATTTATGCATACAGAACAGGGGTACAGGCCAGAGGTACAGGGGCAGTGAGAGGCTTCACCAGAGATAGAGTGGGGAGCAGAACAGGCATATTGACAAAGTACACTGCTGAGGGGAGCAGCAAGTGAGACAGGAGAGGTCTGCCGTGCCATGTGGACCACTTCCAGTACCGAGGATGCAAATGGCACTGAAGCAGCTGCATCTAGCTTGCAGTGCTGTGTCCTTACCTGCTGCACCACCAGGGAGGGCCCCTAGGGAGCCTATTTCTGCAATAAGAAACAAGATGAAGACTGTTGAGATGGCTTTGCTGTTTTCCTGCATGATGGAGGTTGAGATAGTTTTATGATATGTTTACAAGGATTAATATCAAGAGCTAAAGGTCTTATGTTTTAGAGAGAACATTTGGCCATTTTCAAGTGGGCCCACTAATCTATCAAGGGAAAGTCAATTAGATTGGATTTTGGCTGGCCTGAACCAAGGACAATGAATACTGCCTCAGTAGCCACTATACCCTATTCCTCTGGGTCATGACAGTGGGTTGACTGATGCTTAGTGAAACATTTATGTCCCTTCCTAGGATTCTAATAACATCTGTGCCTGATGAACACCCTCGGGCTAATTAAAATTGATCATTCTGAGAAGAACAACTATTTCAGAAATGTCATAAATAATCTTGTGACCATAGTACCGTTGCCTGAAGTCCCAGATCTAGGATGAAGAAATATTGCCCACACCCACCCCATGTATCCCCACATTCCTTTCTTTACTGTACAGCTAACTTCAATTGCTACTCAAAGAGACAACTTTGTTGTTGCTTTTTAAATATCAATTGCTGCTTTCTGGCTATAACACCATTCCCTAATAAGCAGTTTCCTTTATTGAAACAATAGCATGGCTTATATTTTGGCTTCCTGAGTGGTGAACAATAAAACTTAGTTATTTCAGTAACAGAAGCTTGAAGCAAAGAACTGAATTTAAACAGTAAGGAATCTATATATGGTCCTGCAAAATGACAAGATAGAGAATTCAGCAAATTTTCTAAGAGCTACACCTGCGTTTCTTGTCTTCCACAAATGCTGATGGAAGTTCATTGTGGATCACTTTCTTCTCCAAAACTTTTAGAAACAGTGTACACAAATTCAGAGATCTAACTGAATTTAGTAAATTTAAAAGTCAGGAAGCATTCTCTCTAGCAAGGAGAAAGAGACTGCAAAGGCTTTGCAAAATAGAAAGCTTTCAGAGTTAGACAGAGGGTTATCAGGAAAAGAAGCGATCATTTCAGGCAAAGCCACTCTTGGGAAGGGGGTATTGATATTTCCTCACTAGTGCTGAGCAGAAAACTCCAGATCAATTGTTTTAATATTACAATTTTGGTAGATACTGAAACTTCAATTAAGCTACTGGACCTACCATTTCCTGAGAATTTGGGGAAATAATGGAGATAAAGTGGGAACACTGATATTGGGTTGCAGGGAACCCTAAACTGGCCAAGGCCCTGCTGCCCAAATACCTTACCAAATACTGTCAGGGTTTTTCACCTACATGCACAATTGCAAGACTGCTCAGCTTTAGCAATTAATAGCAAAAGAATTTATTTAACAAACAGGAAAGACAAGAGTTACTGAGGGTAATAATGGCCATTTACTTTGCCCAAAGTTGTGCTCCAGTACTGTCCTGCACAAAGACCATTATGATGGCGTCTTCCTACCACTGAAGGTGTGCAACTCCTCTCGCAAACAATAGACTACATGTTTAATATGGTGTCTTCCTGCCCCTGCCAGCCTGGGACACATGGCAGCCAGACTCCAGCCAGGTTTTAAATCAAAAAGACAACAGGAGACACTCCTGGAGCTGCAAGTTGTTCCAGCACAGCACCAGACAAATGACACTCGGGACAGCAGCCACAGCCACCAAAATGACCCAGCAACTGGCCTCAGGCAGTTAAGACAGGCCATAACTGAAGTAAAATCTGCCTCCCAAAATGTTGTCTATCACTCTCTCGCTCCTTCCCTTTGTCCCCTCTTTCTCCCCCCACAAAGCTGTCTTCACCAACAACCCCCTTGGTGGGGGGTGGGGGGCGATACTACCTGCAACAATCTTTGGCTTCAGTCCCCAGTTAAAAAAAAAAAAAAAAACAGTCCTGACAGAGGTCTATAAACTACATGAGCAAGAAATTGAACTAATTTTTCAGGGAATAGCAACAAGTTTGATGTCACTGAAGTCTAGATTACGTAAGGGGAAATGATGTAATGGAGGCATCCAAATTAGGTGTAAAACTATTGAGTGAAGAAATTGGACTGACTCTCAGAGTTACCAAGAATGAATTGTGTTTTTGGTGACTTTGTACATTTTAAAATATTTCCTTCACTTCCAGTTCTTCGAATGGTCAGTGATATTTCTGGTATTTGTTCTCCAGGGATTTTGACTGGGGGGTGGGGGTCAGTTTGAAGGACCCATCAGTCTCCCTGCTTTTAATTATTTCACAGCTTTGTGAGGATGTGCTGGAGAATAATGTTGCATGTTGTGCAAGAGGGATGCAAGAGTGTTAGTGAGCATGACTACCCTAGAGAAGCTTCTTCCAGAGATAAACTTCACATAGTCAACTTGTTAGAAGGGAAAGATGTCCTGAACAAACTCTGCAGATACCAGCTTTTGTAGACTCCACCCCCTACTCCAGTCACTGAAACTACAACTCCCAGCAATATCAAAGGGAAGACTGTGAGGATCCAAGGGTGGAGCTAAGCAGCCACTTTGAGACTTTTGGGATATAAAGGAGACATGTTGAGCTGAGGCTCTCTCTTGGCCTTGTGGCTGGTGGCTGGTCTCTTGGCTTTTGATCAGCTTTCAGTGTGCTATTGGGGTTCCAAGTCAGCAGAACTGGCAGGATGCTCAGGTTAACTTGTATCTCTCTCTCCTGCTGGGTTGTTCCTTTTCCTTTCCCCTTGTAAATAAACCCATTGTTGACCTTTCTGTGTGTGTCTGCAGTACCATAGAGTCTTAAGTGCAGGGGTAAGAACACACAGGTAACCCAGTTCACAGTGGGTTGCCCTGTAACAAACTCTTGTTATTTTAGACATGAATGGAGAGGCCCACCCTGGTGGCGCCATGGGCCAAAACGCAGAACTGCAAGCTAGCTGCAGCTGCTTTGCTGTGGGTTTGATCCCCGGCCCCATTGGTGACCCACATGGTGCAATAGACATCTCCTGTCTTGCCCTTCATCTATCCGCCTATTCTGCTCTCCACTCTGTCTCGGGTGAATCCTCTTACCACTCCTGCACTTCTGGCCTGTACCCCAGTTCTATATGCATAAATAAATAAAATCTTTAAAAAAAATAAATGGAGAAGTCATTGTTCTGTCAGGTCAGCTTAGTGCTGGGCAAAGATGTTACCTATTAAAGAAACAAAATGTCCTCATAAATAAAGATAGGTACAGTTTATTCACATCAGTTCTCTTTATCTCTTCTAAAAGACCCTTTTTAAAATTTTAAAATTATGTAAAGTTCCATATAAACACACTATTTTTTTTTTAAGATTTATGTATGTGGCCCTCCTTGATGGTACAGCATGTTAAAGCACAGCACTAAGAAGCTAAAGCCACTTCAGCATGAGTTCGATCCCTGCCCCTGAGGTGATCCACATGGTGTAGCAAACCTCTCCTGACCTGCCCGTTGCTCCTGTCAGTAGTGTACTTCGTCGCTTCCCACTCTGTCTCTGGGGAATCCTCTCACCGCCCCAGCACCTCTGGCCTGTACTCCAGTTCTGTATGCACAAATAAATAAATCTTAAAAAAAAAATGTATGTATGTATACACACAGAACTGCAGTACAGGCCATAGTTGCATGGGTGGTGAGAGGATTCCCCAGAGACAGAGTGGGGAGCAGAACAGGCAGATTGACAAGTACATTGCTGAGGGGAGCAGCAGGTAAGACAGGAGAGGACTGATGTACCATATGGGTCACCCCCTTGGCTGGGAATCACATTCTTGCTGCTGCTGCTGCAGCTAGCTGAAATTTAACCTGGTGTGCCAACCTGGCCCCTAAACACAGTTATTTTTTTTTAAGATGTATTTATTTATTCGTACGGAACTGGGGTACAGGCCAAAGATGCAGTGGGTGAGAGGATTCACCAGAGACAGAGTGGGGTACAGAACAGGCAGATGGATGAAGGGGAGCAGCGGGCGGGTCAGGAGAGGTCTGCCTCCCCATGAGGATCTCCTCCGGGGCAGGTTGGGATCAAACTCATGCGGAAGTGGCTTAAGCTTCTTTGTGCTGTGCTTTAACCCACTGCGCCACCAGGGAGGGCTTAAACACACTATTTTTAAAAGAATGCCTCTGTACTGCTAGAAGACTATACCTCAGTCTTTCTGAAATTCAGCCCTGCTTTACTGAAGTTCCTAGCAGCAAGTAGGGACTTTGGAATGAGTTGTACTTGAGGTTCATCTCCATACCTGACTTTAGTAGCTAGTCAAGTTAGGCAGTCTCTTTGAGCTCCAGTGCATCCTTGTTTGGGACAAGGACAATAATAGGACTCATCCAGGATCATTGTCTATAAAGATAAGTGAACAAGAGAGCCAAATTCATATGTATTCTAATACAAAATATGGGAAATTAAAATCTTTCTTATGGTTGTAGCTCTATCTCCGATTCTGGGTTTCCCTGTGTTACTCAGGCAACGATGTTTTGGCAGCCATGTTTGAAGAGTTTGGCACTTGTTTTTCAGATGCTTTCAGAATACAAGATCTAGATGAAGCAAAACCTCCACTAGAATTGTTACCAAACACCTGCATGGCAGGAGGGCTGCGCAGGTTCTATTTAAATGAGGGGTAGTGGTGTCCTAGGCTGTTGTCTACTATAAGAGAAGAGGGCATTGAGAATTTATAATTGAGGGCAATGGAACAAAACTGTGGAGGGTGGTACACTATGACTCATGACCTGAATCCTGGTCCTAAAGGGGAGCCATAACAGAGATCGACAAATATACATAACTGACTTTTGTAGGTGTTGTGCAACCATCCCAGGCAGGCAGGTTCATTGTCAACTCTAACAGACAAAAAGAGAATTTGGAGCCTCTGGGACGTTTTGCAGTCTTTTTTTTTTTTTTTTAAGATTTATTTATTTATGCTCATAGAACTTGGGTACAGGCTAGAGGTGTGGTGGGTGAGGGGATTCACCACAGACAGTAGGGGACAGAACAGGCAGACTGACAAAGTACACTGCTGAGGGGAGGACCAGGCAGGTCAGAAGAGGTTTGCTATGTCATGTGGGATCAAACTCATGCTGCGGTGGCTTTGGAGAGCTTCATAATGCAGTGCTTTAACCCACTGCGCCCCCAGGGAGAGCCCAGGTTTTGCAGTCCTTTACTGATGACAGGGGACAATATACACAGGCAGACATAGCAAGAGAGAGGCACCAACACTGAGAGCAGCAACTCTCCTTCCTAGGCCCCTTAACACTATTACCTACCCCTAACTACACAATCGAGATATACTGTTGCCAATGCAAGGTCCACCTGTTTGCTAGATGTCCAAATGACTGAAAACAACATTAAGGTATGGGCTCTGTTGTGTGGAAGATGAAAAATAACCTAATTACTATTTTCCTTAAAGTAAGTCTCTGAATACTGAAGCTCTTTTCTGCCACATGGCCAAATTGAACTGTATCTCATATCACAGAGACCTGAATGCTCCAAGAAGTCAGGGGAGTGGAGAGAACAGAAGTGAGAGGTGACGTTTGAGAATTTTTAAAATTTCATGAGACTGCTAAATATATGACTGAATCTTGGGCATCCTCAGTGTTTGGGCACTATTTAATAAGATTAAAAACTAAGTCCCCACACCTACCCAACAGGCAGGTTTTGGGTGGCTGAATGGATGGGGCTGCTACGGGAACCAAACTGTTATGCCAATAAGCCAGGTCAGGAGTCAGGACATGCCCAAGGCTAATATTTCAGCCAATCACTGGTCCCCAGAATATAAAATGGGCCTTGAGACCCTCTCTCAGCACAATCTCTCCTGTCTAAGGAGGGGAACTCACCCAATCAGTGGATAGAGAGAAAATTTTCTCCATTGGAGAAAATCCCCAATGGAACAAAACAACCAAACTACCAGAAGAAGGTTTCAGAGCAATAGTCTTAATGATGCTTACTGAAATTGGGGCATAATGGATGAAAGAAAAATGAGAAGTACAACAAAAACAGATGAAGTAAATACAACAAATGAAATAAAAAAAATGCACTAATAGAAAAAAGAGTCAGTGAAATGGAAGATAGAGTAGTGAAAGTAATCCAGAAAAATGCAACACAAAGAAAAAATCAGTGAAAAATTAGAGACAACATAAGAGATTTATGGGACAGCAGTAAGAGGAATAACATTTGAATCACAGGAGTTATAGAAGAAGGAAGATAGAAAAGTGCAGAAGTCCTATTTGAAGAAATAATAGTTGAGAACTTTCTCAAACTAGGGAAGGAAAAAGATAGCCAGAATCATGAAGCTTCAAGATTTCCAAGGCAAATAAACTTAAAACATAATTGTACCAGCAAACAAACTAAAATGGCAAAAAGAAAAGAGAGAATTTTTAATGTAATTAGAGAAAAGTAGAGCCACATATAAGGGAATCCGGATAAATCTATCAGCAGATTTCTCTCTCTGGATGCATACCAGCCAAAAGGGAATAGCATGACCTTTTCAATGCTCGGAAAGGAAAAATATTCCAACTGAGAGTCCTCTACCCAGCTGAGCTAACACTCAGAAGTGAGAGCATATTAAAGAGCCTTATAGACAAACAAGGACTACTGAAGCATTTTTCTCATTGAAACTTGCCTCCTAAGAAATATTAAACGGACTTATGTGGAAAAAAAAAAGTGGGTGAGGACTCTCTTACCCAACAGACAAGTTTGGGGTGGGGGTGGGGGCTGAATAGATGGGGCTGCCACAAGGCAGCAAGGCTAAAAGCAACAGGTTAAAAGCTGAAAGTGTGGAGGGGGAGAAGAGAAAAAAACAGGGCCTATTGTAAAAAGTTCTAGATAATTTGTATTAAATTTATGATAAGTCACAAGTATAGAATCCTTTATATAAACTACACAGTAACCTCAAGGAAAAAATACCTGAGAAAAAATAAATAAAAAGAAAAAAGAAAACTATTTTATTCAAGCACACAAAAACAATTAACTTTCAAAATGTGAAGGAGGACTCTCTCTGGTGACATGAAGGGTTGAAGATTAGCACTATGAAGCTACCCACAGTCACTGCAACACAGGTCGATTCTCAGCCAGGGAGATGACTCACTTGGCACAGCAGACCTTTCCTGTCCTGCCTGCTGCTCTTTTCCATGATGTATTTCACTCAGTTCTCTTGTTCTGTTCCCCATCTGTCTCTGGTGAATCCTCTCACCACCTGAAACTCTAGCCTATACCCCTGTTCTTATATGCATAAATAAATCTCTAAAAATATGAAGGATAGAACAAGTAAAGTATAATATATCCAGAAAAAAGGAGAATGGCAAGAAATACTTATATATCAATAATTTTTTTCTGTATGTCAATTATATAAACATAATAATCAAAGGTGCAGAGTGGTTACTTGACTCAGATACCAAATTCCAACTTTCTGCTATCTCCAGGAGACCCATGTGAGCTTCAAAGATAAATATAGGTACAATGTAAAAGATTGAATGACAATCCTACAAGCAAATGGTATCCTAAAAAAAGCAAGGAGAGACACACTTATATTACATGAAATAGATATCTAGCTAAAAAATATAACAAGAGACAGGGTGGACATTATGTAATGATTAAGGAAACAATATATCAGGAAGTAATAATATATTTCTCATTAATATATATGTGCCAAAGAACAAAGCATCAAAATATGTAAAACAACTATTAACAAACTTAAAAGCAGATATTGACAACCACAAAGTAATAGTAGGAAAATTCAGCAACTCATACCAAAGAAGAGATCAACCACACACAATAGAAGCAATGAAGTAATGCCCTTAAATGAGGAATTAGACTAGTGGTATTAATAGACATTTATAGAGTACTTCACTCCCTCAAAACCTAATACACATTCTTCTCAAATGACATGGAACATTCTCAAGGATTGGCCATGTATTATATTACAAAACAAATGTTAACAAACAAATGTCAACAATATTGAAATCATTTCTACTACATTTTATCAGCACAATGGTTTCAAACTAAAAATTAACCACAAAAAAAAGTGTATGGAAAGCTTTAAATATGTGGATGCCATACAGTATACTACTGAATAATTATTGGATTAATGGGAAGTCAAGAGAGAAATTTAAAAGTATCTGGAAGTAGATGAAAATGAAGACATGAGCTACTGGAAACTGTAGGTACTGCAAAAGCAGTACTAGGTGGGAGGTTTATAGCAGTGCTGGTTCTTATGAAGAAACAAAAGAGAACTCAAGTAATCAATGTAGCCTTACTTTTTTTTTTATTCCTTAAGAAGGAAAAGAACAAAAACATTTAATTGGAAGGAAATAAATCAAAATAGAGCAGAAATAAATGAAAAAGCAATAAAAAGACACTTCAAAAATCAATGAAACTAAAATATTCCTTGGGAGGAAATAATATATAGCCAAACTTTTAGCTAAGTTCATTATGAAAATGAGAGAAAATCTAATGATTAGATCCAGAAATGAAAAAGAACTTAAATGACACAGGAATTCAAAGGATATGAGACAATCATGAACATTTTCTGCAAAAAGAAATGAAGATTCTAGAAGAAATGGACAAATTCTCAGAATTTAATTACTACCCAAGACTAAATCAGGAAGAAATAGGAAATTTGAACAGACCAACTACACGTAATTGGAATAGCAATCAAAAGTCTCCTTTAAAATCCCAGGACTGTTAATAGTGACTTCTACAAAAACTTCAAAGATGAAATAATACATATATTTCTCAAGCTCTAACAAAAATTGAAGAGGGAATGCTTCCAAATACCTTTTATGTGGCCAACAATATCCTTATACCAAACCAAGAAAAGGATATTACAATAAAAGGAAAACCATAGACCAATATTCTTGATGAGCATAGATGCAAAAATACTCAATCAGATCTCAGCAGAGTTCAATAATACATTAAAATGATACTGCACCTTAGCCAAGTCTGATTTTTCCAAATATGCAGATACTTTAACACATGCAAATCAATTAATGCTACTCAATGAACAAAAAGAGAAGATAAAATCTATATGTGACAAGATGTGACATCCATTTGTGATAGAAACTTTCAATAAAAGGAGGATATACCTAAACATATTAAAGGCTATTTATATAAACCAGTAGATAGCATCGCACTCAATGGTATGATCAGGCACAAAGCAAATATAAACACTGCCACCATTAATATTCAATACAGCATTGGAAGTCCTAGGTAAAACAGTTAAATAAGAGAAATGGGGCCCTCCCTGGTGGCGCAGCGGGTTAAAGCACAGCACAAAGAAGCTTAAGCCACTTCCGCATGAGTTCCATCCCCGTCTACCCCCGAGGTGACCATGTGGCATGGCAGACCTCTCCTGACCTGCCCGCTGCTCCCCTCAGCAGTGTACTTCGTGGATCTGCCTTTTTTGCACCCCACTCTGTCTCTGGTGAATCCTCTCTCCCTCCCGCATCTCTGGCCTGTACCCCAGTTCTGTATGAATAAATAAATAAATCTTAAAAAAAATAAGAGAAATGAATAAATTAACCCAATTTTGGAAAGAAATAAAATTATCACTATTTGCAGATGACATATAAATATACATAGAAAATCCCAAAGACTCCACTAAAATATATATTAGAAACAATAAATCCGTCCAGTAAAGTGGCAGTTTACAAAATCAATATACAAAATTTGATTAATTGCCTTTTGCAAACAATGAACTAGATGATTTAGAAGAGAAAGAAATCAAGAAAAAATCCCATATACAATAGCACCAAAATAATTTAGAACCTAGGATTAAACTTTAAAATGTAGGTGCAAAAAACAAAGCAGAAAGGAAAATCTCTTCAGAAAGTGGTGCTAGGAAAAAATGAAGTCACATGCAAATGTATGAAACTAACCCATGACACCATGCACAAAAATTAATTCAATAGATTAAAAATTTGGAAGTAAGAACTGTAGCTATAAAGCACATATAAAAAGCAGACAAGGCACTCTTTGACATATATGACAATAATGTATTAGGTGATTCTACCCCAACAACAAGGGAAACAACAGCAAAAATAAATGAATGGGAATACATCAAACAAACAAACAAAAAAACTGTACAGCTAAAGAAACTATCATTAAAATATAAAGAGAGTCACACTGAGTGTGATAAAATATTTGCACATCTTATATCATACAAGGTCAATATTCAAGATTTGCAAAAATCCCAAACAACTCAATAAGAAAACTAATAACCCCATTAAAAAATAGGCAGAGGAGCTAACTATATCCTTTTTCAAAGGAAAAACACCAATTACTAACAGGCACATGAAAAAATGTTCATGTCACTTATCAACTCATCACGAAAATGCAAATCAAAACCACAATAAGATACTAATTTAGACCCATGAAACTGACCCCTATCAACATGTCCAGAAATAGGAAGTATTGGCTAGGGTTCATAGACAAAGAAGACTTCATCCACTGCAGGGATATAACCCCTAAGGAAAACTGTATCGGTATTTCTCAAAATATTAAAAATAATATGCCATATGGCTCAGCAATTCCACGTCAAGGCATCTAACCAAAGAATACTAAAATATTAACAGGAAGGGATATATGTGCCTCTGTGTTCATTGCAGCAGTATTTTCAATAACCATGCTATGGAAACAACCAAATACCCAATGACAAAAGAGGAGATAAAGATGTAATATACACAATCTAAGACTCTTAGGTGTTAAGAAAAGGTTAAATCTTGGCAACTGAGACAACAAGGTTGGCGTTGGAGGATACCGTGTCAGTCAGTGGGACAAAAAATAAATACCAGGCAGTTTCATTGGTATGTGGAAAAACAAAACAGGCACAGACCAAAACAAGCCCTGAATTTTGGCTATAGAACTGAGGTTCCCAAAGGGTTTGGGAGCACTGGAGCAAAGTGAGGAAGGGACTCAGTGGACTATTGTGGAAGATTATTTGTGCTTGAGTTGGGAGCAAAGAATTAGAACATATAGTTTCAGAGGTTTGAATCTATATCCGTAAAACATACACAGCATTGTAAATAAACATTACCTCAATAGATATAATGTTAAAATGAAAGAAACAAGATGTTACTGATATTTTTCACCCTTGGTTTCCTCCTCTATAACATCATGATATGGTAATTATTTTCACCATCTGGTGGCACTCTTTTTGAAGTCAAAGCCATATATGTTAAAATGTCATTTGAAAACTATTAAGTGTTACAAAAATGTTACACTATTTTAGTTTCAAGTTTTTCATTATTTAAATTTTATAACTTACAAGAATCAGACATTGGTAAATACAAAGTTCATTTTCAGATTGTGATTTACTTTGAAATAACATCACACTGAATAACATCACAGTACCCTGATCCAGGAATTTTAAAACATCATTTATTTATTTATTTATTTATTTATTGGTATTAAGTTAAGGTCGGGCCCTCCCTGGTGGCGCAGCGGGTTAAAGCACAGCACCAAGAAGCTAAAGCCTGCCCTGGAAAGATCCACATGGCATGGCAGACCTCTGATCTGCCCGCTGCTCCCCCTGAGCAGTATACTTTGTCATCTGCCTGTTCTGCCCCCTACTCTGTCTCTGGTGAATCCTCTCACCATCCCTGCACCTCTGGCCTATTCCCCAATTCTGTATGACAAATAAAGAAATCTTAAAAAAAAAAAAGAATTTAAGGTCAATTGGGCCTCCCGAGTGGTGCAACGGTTAAAGACACAGCACTCTTAAACTATTTCCAGTTACTGCAGCACACATTTAATCCCAGGCGAGTGAATTACCAACATGGTGCTGCAGACCTCTCCTGTCTCACTCACTGTTCCCCTCAGCAGTGTATGTCAGTAGATCCAACTGTTCTGCTCCCCACTTTGTTTCTGGTGAATCTTCTTACCTGCTGCACCTCTGGCCTACACTCCAATTCTTGTATGCGTGTCAATATTTTTAAAAATAAATTAAGGCTAAGAAACAATGCTGCATTATCTCCATATTGGAGTATGTGGCATTCTCATTTAAGAGAGGCCACACCTGAAGGGAAATGTAAAAAACGATTTCAGTAGTTTCCATGCCTTTATTAAATTCATTTCGCAAGTTAATTTCTCAGCTGTTTGGGCAATTTCTTTGGTTTGTAGATATTAAATCACCTGCAACAGGCATTCAAATAATTCCTTGGTCTCTTGCCAATTCATGCGACCTAATAATTCCTTTATATGTCACTATCACATTTTTAGAAAGGTGGTCTCTGTTCATTTTGCTTCCCTTTTATGTACAAAGTCTACCCTCAATAGAAAGATTCTTTACTTGCCAGCAAAGTACCATAGCAAATCCTGTTTTCCACAAGATGTTTATTTCTATTTTTGCACTAATGTAGTAATATTTATATTAGAGAGATTCTTACCTATGTGTGTATTGTTTTCCATCAAAATATTCAACATTTCTCTGCCAAAAGGATAGCACAGGCAGCTTGATGGGCTTTCCTGTACCTCATAGTTCCCAGGTCAACTTAGAAGCCAATTTGGGTGGCCATAAGTCCACCCAGTCAAGGGTAGGGAGTTCCATGATCTGTCCAGGCAGCTATAACAGAATACCATGAGCTGGGTGACCCATAGACAATAGAAAAATCTGTGTGATTATGTATGGTGACAGATATAACTGGGTTTACTATGGTGGTCATTTCAGTTATATAAATATATATTATGTGTCAATTATACTTCTCTAAAAAAGAAATACAATGCGGCATTCATACAATATGTGGGGAGATAAAGTAGATTCTGCATGATGGAGTGATGCATGACTCCACCATTCAGTGATGCCCACCAATGTGGAAGGAAAGCTACCCTGTGGTATCTAACAATGATGCTGAGAGCACATAGGATCCAGTAGGTATCTAAAGAATACTCAGTAAGAGCTAGTCTTGTCCTCCATTCTTCTCTGCATGCAAGGTGAGCATCAAGGAACCAAACACTCAACTACTAGTGTCCTTTGTTCTTAGTGAAATGCAGGGCTGGCATTTCTTATCAGTATAGTTTCTCTTTATTTGGAGTAGAGTATATTCAGTATGACTAAGAAACAGGGACCTTCCTGAGGATCCTCATGACATCTATGTGGATCTTCCTGGAACCCTGTGAGACAGAGAGACATGTAGGAGTAGACATGTGGTTGAACATGTCCTGCTCAGGAGAGTCATGTCTCATGTGTCACACTAACACAAATCAAGGACCTTTCATGGTTGATTTTTAGGACAAGCTCCAAACACAAAGAAATTTTGTGCCATTACATTGTTACAATGTCACCACCTGAGAGTGGCTATGTTCCTATCCCCTACAAGTTCCTTCAGCAAGGGGATGGTGTCAATATTAACAATCGGCAGGTAATGATTTCCCAGCTTTTACAATTGCTTATCACTGTGTACATAATTATACACAATTATATACATAATTATGCACAATTATATACATAATTATTCCATGTAATTGCTACAATAATGCAGAAAGATAATTTCTACTATTACCCGATTTCACAGTTAAGGATATTGAGACTGTGGGTGTCAGCAAATGGCCAATGGGCCATACATTATCAAAACTGCAAGTCCTCTCTTTAACTCTGACTTCACATTCAAATTGCCTAAGAAGAGGTATTTCTGAGAATAGCTGTGCCTGAATTACCCTTAGACTCTGCCAATCTTGAGCTTGGTAAGAGGTGACAGTATGAGCATCTGTTGTACCACATGAATGAAGAATATTGTTCCTTCAGGTATCCATAAAACCTACTGTCTTGTGATTCTACTGGACTTATCCATACATCTTGCATCTAGGTTGTCTGTTCAGCTTTTGTGGTAGCAAATGCCAAAGCCATGAGGATGGTCAGTCCCTTTGTTACCTTTTGTCTTTAGATGAAACAGCTACAGGGAATTACAACAGTTAGGAGGGAAGAAAGACATTAACTGTTTTTCCAAATCATTTTTTAATGCCGACTGCAAGCAGCTTTCTCAAAATTTGTTCTCATTTTTAATATTATTGGTGTTTTCTCTAATATGTCTATGGCTTATCTTTCATTCTGGCATCAGAGGTTGTCTATTCCGAGTTTGACTTACTGTTTGTTATAAAAAATAAAGCAAGTCTTATTTATTATTAAATATTAATATTGATATAATAGAACAGAAGCATTGAGCTTTTAATCATCTCATTTTTGATCATTAAATCCCATTTCAGTTCTTTCATAAAGTCAGTAAAATGAAATACTAATGTTACATTGCTGAGGCTTTAACATCACAAGAAAATTATATTTGGTCATGATTTCTTCTCATGATTTCCCTATAAGCCTACCCCTGGTCAGAGATCTAAGTATAGCTTTTCAGACAAAGGGCTAATGTTAAAATGCATGTAAGTCTATCTTTTGCAGGCTGGAACTGGTTACAAAACAGAAGATGTGGGCTAGAGCTGATTATTAGAAATTATTGATTACATCATTCTGTCAACCCGGGGAATTTCCCTTAGTAGCAGGAGAAGACCTTAAGTTTTCTATATTAGATAGCATCAGAGGCAGAACAATCAAAAAATAGAGATTTAGAAGAAAAATAGTCTCTGAAATGCCAGGTGGCCTGATCTTAGAGAAGTTTGTTTAAACTTTACTGTAATTTACCTATTACTGTACTTGTGTGCTGATCACCTCACACAAAAACAGTTTTATTCAGATGCCATTCATATTATAAAAAAAGAGTTTTTGCATTTTTAGGGATCTAACATACTGGCTTTTTATGGAAAGTTTCACATAGCAAGCAACCTAAAGACCTTACCAACAAATGACATCAAAGCTCAGACAGGATAAACATCACAGTAGCCTTTCGTCCACCTTATTTGAGTTGAGATCATACATGCCTAAAAGAAACCATAATTGATGAGGTTCAAGTGATGCACGTACTGGATGCTTCCAGATATTTTCTCTAGATAGAACAATGCTTCAAGCTCCTTTCAAACCAGATCACTTCTCTGGGAGTTAGTGTGGGAGAGGATGAGGGGCAATTAAATATCAATTGATGATAGCTCTAAACATAATAAAAAACACCTGTCTAATAAGGAGAGAAAATCTAGATATTCGTAAAGGAAAGTCACCATGGATTCATCCTATAAATAAATACCCCTCTTCCTTTCTACCCTCCCTACCCTCCACTCCACTTCCCTTTCCCTCTGGAAATATTCACGGAATGTCAACTATAATCTCAGTGCTATGCAAGGCATTGAGGATACCATGCTGAATTAGGTCAACATGGTGCCTTCTTGTGTTTCTCACATTAGACTGAAGAAGACTATGGGATTTAGGAGGCTTTTTATTTTCACTTAAACCACTCATTTGGCTAAAACAGAATTTTAGCCAATTCTATTGAACAACTTGGTCTTAGTTTAAAATATCTTATGGAGAAAATAGAAATAGAGTCCCCAATCTATCAAAGAGGGTTATTGTTGGGTTGAATGCATATAAAATGATTTGAAATATAAGCTAGCACAAATATTTTTATGTGGAACATAGTTTTTTTTTTTTTTTAAGATTCATTTATTTATGCATACAGAACTAGGGTAAAGGCCAGAGAGGTATGGGGAGAGGTAGAGAGGAGTCACCAGAGACAGAGTGGGGAGAAGAACAGACAGATGCACTGAAATAGACTGCTGAGGGGACCAAGGTGCCTGTCAGGAGAGCTCTGCCACAGCATGCGCATCACCTCCCTGCCCAGAGATCAAACTTGTGCTGTAATGGCTGCAGATAGCTTTATAGTGCTGCGCCTTAACCTGTTTCACCACCAGGGAGGGCCCTGGAACCTAGTTTATCAAGATTTTCTTACCACCTGTAAATAATGTAACAGTGGAGTCAGCATGGAGTGAGGGGTAGCATTAAGATGGTCAACAAGGCATGACTGGGAATTTTAGATTGTGTAAGGTATGAGGGATGAAAGATGATAGGACAAACCACACGCCTAACACAGTTTCCTGACTTGCACGACTCGAGTTTGTGAACTATTTCATTAAAACAATCTCCCCTTCCTCTGCGCACCCCCTCCCATTTTGGTTGCTCTAAATTATAGTGCTCTTATGGAGACACTAGGTGCTGTGCTACTGCCTTCTTTTGTTTGCTTGTTTGTTTTCAGGCCCTCAGAAACTTACCTGGAAAGAGGGAAGCTTGTCCATGGCCTTGTGTTGTGTGGAGGATGTGCTCTGCTGGCTTGGATGCAGGAGCATATCCTGAGTTGGAGTTCTACTGGTGGCTCTCATAGGGCTATTTCAATTTGTACTGAATCCAGAGTCCAGTAGCGTCTTATGCTCTCCAGTGATGAGGTGGAGACTGGCTTCTCCTGAGCAGTGTGAGGACAGCTACCTGGCAGGGAACCTTTCTGGTCCCAGACATGGGTTGTTTCCCTGCTTTTAACTTCCACCCATTGACAAGCTCCTTCAGAGCACCTGTTTCTCTGGGTGTTGTAAAGAGGAGCTAGGAAGGCTTTCCTCATTACAAAGGAAGAGCAAGAGGAGAGTATTTCCTCTTTCTGTGTCTAGAGTAGGGATTTTGGTGGGTTTTGTAGCAGAAGACAGTGTGTCTGGATGTGCTGCTGTTTGATATAATTTGAAACAGGAGAGTCCAGGGTTCTCAGAGACTTACAGAACAGGATATAAGTGAATTCTGTTTCTTTTCATCTTTAATTGGTGGAAATTTTCTTGTTTTTTTGTATGTTCCATTTCCTTGACCACCCCTTCCCCCATCAGAATGTAAGTCAGTACAAGAAAGACCTCATCCTCACACCCTGCTGAATCCATCATGCTTAGAATAACATATACATATGTTATATGTAGATAAACATACTGTCAATGTTTGTTGAATATATAAGTAGCAGGGAAAAAGGGGACAAATAATCAGTTTCTGTTCAAATATGGGATGAGAAAATCTCAGAAATAGACATATATGATATTGTGCAAGATCTGAATGTAAAACTGAAAGGTGTGGTCTGAAAGAGAAACACCCATGTTCATAGAAATAGTATCCAGGTAGCTAAAAGGTGGAAATAACTCAAGTGATCATGGAAAGGTGAATGGGTAAACAAAATATAGTGTATCTATTCAATGGAATATTAATTCAGTCTTAAAAAAGAAAAAAAAAACTTCTGACATCCTACAACATGAAAAAGCCTTGAACATATAATACTAAGTGATAAAAAGAAAAAAACACTTAAGAGGCAGTTATATAATTCCATTTATATGAAATATTTAGTTAATTCATAACACAGCCAAAATTCTGGTTATTGGAGCTTAGAGTGTGAAAGTGGGGAATCGGGAATCATTGCATGATCAACACAGAATTTCAGTGTGGGAAGATGGAGCTTGGGTAATAGATGATTGTGATGTAACAGGAGCCCTGCAGAGCATGGTTATGACTGACTTTGCTGAGGTCTGCCTTGGCAGCCAGGTTTGAGGGCCAGCATCAGTGTGAACCATGGGGAGAGAGACTGTGGTGTGTCTGTAATCTGAGCTCATCATATGGACTGCAGGCCAGCCCCGGGAGCTCCAACAGCAGCAGCAGCCCATGCTCTGACTGCTTGGGTGAGCATCCAGCCCCACTGAAACCTCCTTAGCAACTGGGTTTGCGGCATACCTGTCTCCATTGTAGGGCCCACCACTGATACTGGAGTGACCCACAACAGTGTATATAATGTTTGGGCATGCTAGTATAATTTCACTTTTGAATACCTTGCCAGAATTGTAAATGATCCAATCAGGCTTGAGCTCCTGGTAGGCCAATCAGTTTCAAGCTCCAGCCAGTGCCATTCAAGGTTTTGAGATAACTAAAGAATTGTAAATGGACCAGTCAGATTTGAACTTGACCAGGACCAATCAAATCTTGGAAGCAGCTGGAATTGTACATGGATAAATCAGTTTGAAAGGTCAGAGGGTTTCAGACCAATTCAGCATTCAGATAGATGCAGACTTTTACAGACATTTGCAAATCTCTCTGTACCTTAGAGATTGACAAAGACCTCAAAATATCTGTCACCTCCTAGGCCTTTGAAACATTTGCAGACCTTTGGGATCTCTGCCTCTGACAGAACCTACCAACTAACATGATTGGTGCTAGTAACTCTGAAAAGTTGTGTCTGGTGCCATTGCCCTGGCATCAGCTCTACAAGAGCACTCTGTTGTTAGCTTATGCCCAACATCTTTAAGAATTATACCACTAGTGCCTGCTCTTCAGGAAGTACTGCCTGCTGACCAGTGCTGACTGACATGCTGACCTGTGACCAACACTGTTGACCTGTGTCTGGCCATCTGTAAGAGCTGACCACTGCTTCCGACTCTCTAGACTACCTCTTGGTGCTGTTGCCTCCAGCACTGTCTTGTCTGATAACCGGTGTTAGCAGCCTGGACTTTGGATTGCTACCACTTAAGGCCAGCATCAATGTGAGTCACGGGGAGAGAGATATTTTTAGATGTGCTTAGCGTTAAAAGTCTTCTGCTGTGGGGCCACCTCAATAGCACCACTTGTGATCACCTCCTGCTTTTATCTTGAGTTGGAACCTAGTTTATAACTTATTGAGGTTTTCACCCACTCTAAGCGCTCACTGAAGGAACAATATCATCTTGCATGAGCAGTTTTTGATTTGAACTATTGGGCACCACAGACATTTTCTGAGGTAGGCCATTTGTGGCCTTACAAACTCTTTCCTTTTCTCCATTTTCCCCTTTGTTAGTAAACCCCTTGTTAGTTTGTACCCTAAAGCTGAGTTGTGTCTTATAGTTGTAAAGACCCATGAGCTATATAACATTCTCCATGGTTTCAGAGATGATTGCACAACAATGTGAATATACTTAATGCCATAGAACTCTACCTAAAAGTGGTTAAGATATACATTTTATGTTATGTGATTTTTGTCACAATAAAAATTGGGGGGAAGACTCATAAAACAAAACAAAAACTGAAAGGTTTGTTTTGTTTTGTAGTCTGAGGTGTATAAAGTTTGGAACATAAAGAATAGTTCTATCAACATGCAAATATCACAGAGTAGGACCTCCCTAGTGGTGCAGCAGGCTAAAGCACAGCACTAAGAAGCTAAAGCCATTTCAGCATGAGTTGGCTCCTTGCCTGCCCTGGAGGTGACCCACATGGTGTGGCAGACCTCTCCTGACCCGCCCACTGCTCCCCTCGGCAGTGTACTTTGTCAGTCTGCCTTTTCTGCTCCCCACTCTGTCTCTGGTGAAGCCTCTCACCGCCCCTGCACCTCTGGCCTGTAACCCAGTTCTGTATGAATAAATAAATCTTTAAAAAAAATCACAGAGTAAAATGAAACATAGTACTGAATGTTAAGATGAAACTTCAAAGAGATTTCAAGATTAGTCAACACGTGTTGGGCTTGATTTCAGATTATTTCAGATTCTGGGGGTACCAGTTTACTTTCTGACTTTTAAATTTTTTTTTATTGCTATCAAGATTACATATGATTATAATTATGGAATAAAATAATTCTATAAAACTTGCTATGAAAAACAGGAATACACTCTCTCTACTATGACTAATGATCTTTCTCAACAGGAAACACCTTTTGATTCCTTCCCAATTCTTATTCATACATCTCTAAATATAAGTACAGTTTTCCACTTGCTTATTTTTCTGTTTTAGCTTCCTACTATTAGCTTCATTATTATCTTTATTATAGAAGGTGAGGATTAGGTTAGCTCTTACTTGAAGCTTCTATACTTTTATTCACCCAATAATTGTGTCATAATTTTGGTTGAATAAATAATTAGTGCTCCCACTATTATGAATTGATAACTGTAATGGACTGCTGAGCTATGGAAAATATAATAGTTACTTTTCTTTCCTTCAAAGTCTTCTTTTCTTGGAGTTACTAATTTTCTTGTCTTGCTGCATCTGGCCTGCTCCAGTGTGGATTGGCTGATGGCTATATCTATCATATAGATTTTGTACTGGGATTTTCATTATCATTATCTTGACTGTTCCCATTTCTTTTTTTATGGCTCCTCAGGGCCTCTTCTTTCTTGGATCACTCAGGTCCTCTGTTTTGATACATGAGCAATACATATTAAATAAGGTGTCTTCAAAGAAAACACACTTTAAAAAAGACTGCATTGCTTGGTTGGCAAAAATGTGATCAAGGCTTAGCAAGAAGCTGATCTTATCTATCAATTGATCTACTATCGGTTGTCAGTGCTTGTTAATTCAATGTTTGGAGAGACTTCATAGAGCATAATTACTGTGGATAACAAAAAATTGGACAGTATTTCTATAAATTGACCTTCAGTTTTTCTTAGTAGTTTGGTCTTTTTCTTAGTAGTTTTTGTCTTTTTCTGTATGTTTTTTTATATTTACTCCTGAATGGTTGATTTTTGATGCCACTTGACATTTCATTAACTAATTCTTTATTGCTAGTGTGTAGGAAAATTATTTATTTTATATTTTGACAAAGTGTTCAATGACCTTAATAAATTTCCTTATTGATTCTAATAGTTTATGGATTGCCTCGTTACATAAGTATTACATAACTTATTAATAATTATATAAACTATTACATAATTTATTAATAATTACAGTTTTATTTATATCTTTTTATTTTACTTGCTTTTATCACACTGACTAGGAACTCCTATAAAATAACAAATAAATGTGGGTATAATGATTAATTTTGTATGTCCATTTGGCCTTCTATGGTGCACTGTTACTGTCAATCAACAGTCTAGGTGTTTCTGTAGAAGTATTTTTTAGTTGTGAGTACCATTAAAATCAGGTTCTGAGTAACACAGATATCATAGGTGGTACTAAACCAATCAAATGAAAATCTTCAGAGAAAAATAGAAATACCTTGAAGCTGGAATTACTTCTTCAGGTTGACTTTGAATTGAAGCTGCAACAATAACTCTTCTCTGAGTGTCTACAATGCTGGCCTACTCTGCAAATTATTTACTTTATTTACTTTTTTTTAATATAGCGAGAGAGATGTTAGATCATTGTTTTCTATCTGATATATTTTTAGTTCCTTATCTTTTTAGTCTTTCAAGATGACCTATTTTCCTTTAAAACTGTTAGCAGTATCTTGCAAATGTTGACCAATTATATTTTTATTACTATTTAGTTCATTTATTTCCTATTTTTCATTGCTATTTCTTCTTTGATCCATGGGATATAAAGAAGTATATTACTTAATAGTGAAATGTTTGGGGATTATTCAGTTTTTATTTCCATTTTTTAAATTTCTAGCTTAATTTGTTTGTGGTCTGAGTATTACAGTATGTGAAATAAGTCCCCTAAGGCTGGTGAATGTCCCCCCAAGGCTGTTTTAGTCATTGTTCGATTGAACTTGTAAAGAATGCATATTTTGCAATTTGGGACTATCATGCTCAATAGAATGCCAAATAAAGGAAGTTAGTCAAGTCAATTAAGATTTTCTATAAATTACTGATTTTGTGATTACTTATTCAATTACTGAGGAAATGTGCTTACAAATCTCATTTATGAGTACTTTTTTGACATTTCCTTTTAGTTCTCTTAAATTTTACTTCAGATATTTTGATGCTGTTTTACTATTTGCTAACACCTTTAAAATTGTTTTGTATTTTATACAAACTAGTACAACAACTATGGAAAACTGTTTGGAGGTTCCTCAAACTGCTAAACATGGAGCTTCCCTATGACCCAGCAATCCCACTCCTAGGTATCTACCCAAAAGACACAAAAACACTGATTGAAAAAGATACTTGTACCCCCATGTTTATTGCTGCTTTATTTACAATTGGAAAAACATGGAAGCAGCCCAAATGCCCAAAAGTAGATGACTGGATTAGAAAGATGTGGTATATATATACAATGGAAAATTTCTCAGCAACCAAAAAAGAAAAACACATGTCTTTTGCAGCAACTTGGATGGAGCTGGAAAAAATCATGCTTAGTGAGATAAGCCAGAAAGAGAAAGAAAAATACCAGATGGTTTCACTCATAGCAGGAGTATAATGGACCAGGCGAGAAAATAACAAAAATAATGAACAACCATAGACCAGAGACATTCTGTGGGGGTGGAGTGGGGAATGGGATCAAATAAGGGGGGGGAAGGGAGGGAAATGCACGGGACTATGGTGGTGGCACAGGGGTGATTTGGTGATGGGAAACCCGTGGGGATTACAATTGAGATGAAAAAAAAATGTGCAAAATGATGTAAAAATAAACTTTTTAATAAAAAAAATTGTTTTGTATTTTAAAATACATTGTTTTTTACTACTTTATATATTTCACACATTGTGTGAAATTAGCATAGACTTACCATCTTTATTTAGCTAATTTTTGTATAGTATGCCTCTTTCTTTGTTTTACTATCTGCGCAATCTTATAGTTTGTGTTTACTAGTAATATGCAATATTACTAGTAATTTGTTTGATCCACTTGTTCCATTTATATTTGTACCCTTTATGCTGTTCCATTTACAATTAATGTAAGTATTAATATATTTGGGATTTTTTTTCCCTCTAACTTTATTTACTTATCATCTTGAATCATTGTTAATTATTGGACTTATTTGAATTTTCTCCACAGGTGTAATCCACAAAGTTCTCCCACATCAAATCACCAATGATCTGTTACTATATTCCCGTGTACTGTTTTGACCCCTCTGGCTTCACCTCCCTTGCTGTATGCCTCAAATCTATGGCCAGCTTGCAAGTTTTTCTTTTTCTTGACCTTTTGTATGTTCTTTCTATACTCCACATGTAAATGAAACAACCTCCTGTTTTGTCCCAACTACTGTGACAGGCCGCAAGAAAGGAAGGCAGGAGGCAGAAAGGCTGAGCAAGCAGAGATTATTGCTCCCAGACAGCAGCTGAGGCGGAGCCCCTTGGTGGGGACCACAGCTACTGCCCACTCAAAAAGGGGGAAGGGTCTCCTATATAGGTCCTAAGCTCAGATTTCAAAGGGGTGACTCATTGCTATGTCTTTGATGTGAGGCCCAGTTCGTTATCAGCTTCAGCTAGTCCCATCCCCGATGCACGGTCAGTTTATTACCATCTTATCAAGCTTGGATGCAAGGCTCAATTCATTACCGTCCTGTCAGTAAATCTTTGGTCACTCCCAACACTTATATTTATCCTTTCCCTTCTGACTTATTTAGCTCAGCATAATCCCTTGCAACTCCATCTATGTTGTTGCAAATGATCGCTGTTTTACTATATGGTGATGGATCACTGGTGATACGGTGTGGGAGAACTTTGTGGACAACACCTGTGGAGAAAATTCAACTAATTGACAATAATTCAAGATGATAATAAGTACTAGGAAACACAAATTATAAATTTATGATCACTGAGTATATTCCTTTGCGTATATATACCACAAATTTTTGACCCATTCATTTCTTTTGGAGCATTTGGGTAGTCTCCATATCTTGCCTATTGTAAATAGTGCTGCAATAAACATACTGTTGCAGGTTTTCTTTTTAATTAATGTTTTTGTGTCCTCTGAGTAGATTCCTAAAAGTGGAATACCATATGGTAGGTACATTTTTAGTGCTTTAAGAAAACCCCACACAGATTTCCACAGCAGCTGGACCAGCTCATCTCTCCATCAGCAGTGTAAGGGTGTTCCTTTATCTCCACATCCTTTCCAGTATTGTTTCTTTCCAGTTAATTAATGAGGATCATTCTTACTTGGGTGAGGTGGTATAACATTGTGGTTTGGATTTGCATTTCCTTGGTAACTAGCAATGTCAAATAATTTTTCATATGCTGTTGGAAATGTCATTTTACTTCTGCCCATTTTTTGACTGGGTTGTTTCATTTCTGTTGAGTTGTCTAAGCTCTTTGTAGATCTTTAATGTCAGTTCCTCACTAGTTATGCAGTATGAAATATTTTCTGACATTTGGTAGGATCTCTTCATTTTATTACTGTCTCCTGTGCTCTACAGAGGCTTTTAGTTTGTTGTAGCCCTAGTTGTTCATCTTCTCTTTTGTATTCCTTGCTTCTGGAGATGAATACTCAAAGGTGTTTCTAAAGTTTGTATTATGGAGTGTTGGCCTATATATATATATATAGAAAGAGAAAGAGAGAGAGAGAATCAGGTCTTACATTCAAATCTTTTTTTTCCATTTTGAGTTATTTTGTGTGTGGTGTGAGGTAATAGTCTAGTTTTCCCAAGACCAGTTTTGGAAGAGATATTCCTTTTTTCAGTGTATATACCTTGTTCCTTTGTGAACCATTTATGTATGGCTTTATTTCTAGTCTTGCAATTTGATTCCATTCTGTGTTTTTGTTTTTTGTTCAGATATCATGCTGTTTTTATCATTATGTTTTTCTAGTATAGTTTGAAGTCTGAGAGTATAATACCTCCATTCTTTCATCTTTTAGTCAACAGAACTAAAAAATCTCTTTGGCGGCCCTCCCTCGTGACGCGGCGGGTTAAAGCACTGCACTGAGAAGCTGAAACCACTTCCGCATGAGATCGATTCCCGACTGCCCCGGAGGTGACCATATGGTGTGGCAGACCTCTCCTGGCCCGCCTGCTACTCCCGTCAGCAGTGTGTTTCATCGATCTGCCTGTTCTGCTCCGCGCTCTGTCTCTGGTGAATCCTCTTACCCTCCACATCTCTGGCCTGTACCCCAGTTCTGTACGAATAAATAAATAAATCTTTTTTTTAAAAAAAGCTCTTTGGCTTTTTATTATTATTCTATATGAATTTCAACAACATTCCTTCCATTTCTTTGAAGAATACCATTGAGAGTTTCATTGGAATTGCCCTGAATCTGTCCATTTTTTTTGGTAGGATGACTATTTAGATAATATTAATTCTTATGATCCCCAAGCAAGGATTATCTTTCTATGTGTCTTCTGATACTTCTAACAGTGTTTGGTAATTTTTCTTGTATATTTATTTAATCTTCTCTGTTAGGTTTATTCCCACATATTTAAATTTTGTAGGTGCAATTGTAGATGGGATGTTTTATTAACTTTTTCTCTTCAGACTAAGGCTATAGGAAGGCTACTGATTTTTGTGCATTGATTTTGTTAGGTACTACTTTATTAAATGGTTTATTATTTTAGTATAATTTTTCTCTGGATGTTGTAGGATTCTCCCTCTATATCATCTGCAAATAATGGTTATTTTTCTTCTTTTCCAATTTTGTCTACTTTTATGTCTTTCTCTTGACTAGATAGTCAAGAGAAAAGCTGTGGTGAGAGTGCACACTACTATTTTGAAAAGCTGTGGTGAGAGTGGACATCCTTTTTCTTGTTCAGATCTTGATGGGTAAACTTTCAGTTTTTCACCATTAAGAATGATGTTAATGATGATTTTGTCACATATTGCTTTTATTATGTTAAGATATGTGCCTTCTATCCTGAGCTTTCCAACAGCCTTCATCCTAATGGATGTTGAACTTTATCAAATAGATGCTTTCTAAGCATCTGTTGATATGATCATATGGTTTTTATTTTTCTTTGTGTTGGTGAATTATGTTACTTGATTTTTTGATGTTGAGCAATTCTTATGTTCTTGAATAAATCCCATTTGGTTGTGCTGTGTAATCCTTTTGATGCATTAGTGAATTCAATTTGCTGATTTTATTGAGGATTTTTTGGCATTTGTATTCATTAGTAAGGTTGTTTTATAGTTTTCTTTGTGTTGTCTTTGGTTTTGGTATCAGTGTAGTTGTATAATATATTAGGTTGTCAAAAAAGGCATGACACATTTTTGCATAGAAAATATGTCATGACTTTTATGACAACCCAGTATTTGGTAATCTTTCTTCTTTTTGCATTTTTTGAAAGAGTTTTTATAGGATAAGCATTATTTCATCTTTGAACATTTGGTAGAACTTGGTAGAACCATCTGATCCTGTGCTTTTTTATTGTAGAGGGCTTTGGTTACTGTTTTAATTTCACGGCCTCCCCTTGGTTTGTTTCCTATTCCTTCTTTGTTCCAAATGGGTGCTTATAAACTTGTAAGAATTTGTCCACAATCTATATGGACTGTTGAACTTGCTTGCACATAAATGTTCATAGTAATATCTAGTTATCCTCTGGATTTCCTCTGTGTCTGTTGCAATTTATCCTTTTTATTTATGATCCTGTTTATTTGAGTTCTCGCCCCTTTTTCTTTGTGTGCTTGGCTAGATAGTTTTTTTTTATTGCATTTATGTTTTCAAAGTACCAGCTTTTGGTTTCATTGATCTTTTTGACTGTCTATTTTATTTCTATTTCTGGTATAATTTATAATTTCCTTTCTTCTGGTAGCTTTGGGGTTTTTTGTTCATGTTCTAGTTCCTGAAGATGGAAAATTAGATTGTGACTTTGTTTTCTTTCTTTCTGTCTTTAAAGACTTATTTATTTGTGCATACAGAACAGGGGTACAGGCCAGAGGCTCAGGGGTGGCAAGAGGCTTCACCAGAGACAGAGTGGGGAGCAGAACAGGCAGATCTACGAAGTACACTGCTGAAGGAGCAGTGGGCGGGTCAAGAGAGGTCTGCCACGCCATGTGGTCACCTCCAGGGCAGGCAGGAATCGAACTCATGTGGAAGTGGCTTTAGCTTCTCAGTACTGTGCTTTAACCCGCTGAGCCACCAGGAAGGGCTTCTTTCTTGTTTTTTATGTGCAACAGTATTGCTATATACTTTTGTCTTAATAGTGTCTTTCATGTGTCCTATACATTCTAGAAAGATGTGTCCTAGTAGTTGCTGAGGTATTTTGAAAGTTTTTCTTTGATTTATTTATAAACCCTTGAATATTATATAGTGTACATCTATGTCTTTTGTTGACTTTTGTAGTTGGAAGTCAATTTTACCTGATATAAATATTTGGGTCCCTTACTTCTTTTGGGTGTGATTTGCTTGTAGAATTGTTTCCCAGTCCTTCACCTTTAATCTATGTTTAACATTGGAACTTCAGTATAATTGCTGGAGGTAGCTGTTACTCTGTGTCTTTAGTTAATGAGTTTAGTCCATTAACATTTAGGGTGATTGTTGATACATGGAATTTTGATATGGTACTGGCGCTTTTTCCATCTTTTGTTTGTTTGTTTGTTTTACTTAATCCTTGTTTAATTCTCATGTTCATTCCTCTGTTGGTTTAGATTTTAAGACTTCTTGTAATATTTTTTTGGAGTGGGGTTTCATACTAGCAAGTTGCCCCAAATATATTGTTTGTCTGTAAATGTTCTTTCACCCTCCCCATAGGAATGAGAGCATTGCAGGGTAAAGTATTCTTTGTTGGCATTTTTTGTCTTTGAGGTTTTTGAATATGGTATTTCATTCTCTTCTTGCCCATAGAGTTTCATCAGAAATATTTGAAGTTAATGTAATTGATTTTCCTTTATAGGTTGTCTGGCTTTTCTCCCTTCAACAATTTCATTATATTTTGTCTTGTATTAATGGTAACCTTACCTCTATGTGCTTTGCTGTATTTTTCCTTTCACTAAGAGTGTTCGGCATCATTTTAGCTTCTTGTGTGTCTATTTTTACTTCCTTTCTCAGGTTTGTGAAGTTTTCTTCAATTATTTTCTTGAATAGCTTTTTTGTTCCCTTCTTTACCTCTGTTTTGGAATTCCTATGACTCTTTCATTTCCTTTTTTCATGGTATCAAATAATTCTTGAGTGTTTTTTTTTCCTTTTTCTTTTTTTGGTTCTTTATAAAATCTGTATTTTTTGAGAATACAGATTCATTCTTCTACATAATTTATTCTATTCCCACTGATTTTCCAGAATTTTTTAGATACTCCATTGATCATTTTGTATCCTGCAGTTCCTTATTTTTAATTTAGTTTCAATCTTGATCTTCAATTCAGTCATTATTTCTTAAATCATCTTTTTCCTTTTCTGCATTTGCTCATATATTTCTTAATTTGTCTGAGTTTTTTGTGGTGTTCCACATTTTTTAATGTCTTAATCATGGTAATTTGAATTCTTCATCTGAAAGGAAGAATTATTCCACTGTCAGTGTTGTGTTCAGAATTTGATTTTCTCTCTGTCATGTATGGTTCCCCCATATTCTTGCTGTCCATTTTTATTTTTCCTTCTCTCTAAAATTTGCTTTGGGGTTTCTCTGCTGTTGGGTCTTTTGTTGTATATGTGTGTTTCTGCTCCACTGTTTTTGGGGTTTACTTAATGATGAACATAGCTATTGGGGTGCTATGAGATGCCGCTAGAGTCTTCCCTAAGCATTTCTGGGTCTTATTCTGGTGGCCAGGAATCTGGGAAGATATTAGATTAAGAGTCTGAGTCAGTTGTTGGGACCTTACTTTATCGAGAAGAGGTGTCTCTGGGCCAAGTTATGGTAGCCAGGAGAACAGAAGAATACTATGCACCTGAGCACTGATGAGATGCACTTAAGCAGCTGTAGCCCAGTGGTATGATGCTAGTTCCTACAAAACTTCAACTCAGTCTTCTGTCTACTGCTGAGTAACTCATGGTTGGGCTTGGAGTCAGGGGAGATTACTGGAGTCTTCTAAGGGATTCCTGATAGAGAGCAAGACCCTGTGAGGCCTATATGAGGGCGGCATTGATCTGCTGGGAAGATCTGGTAATTGAGTGCTGATTGAGATGCACTTCCTTGTGTGACTTGGGCCCAAATTGAGTAGGTAGGTTCCCAACTTGGGCTTCTGTCTACTCATGAGAAGCTTGTAGCTACCACTGAAGTCAGGAGTGCTTATTGGGTAGTTGTTGAGTGTCCCTGATATTAAGCAAGGCCCTGCAAGGTGTAGGGTAAGATGTAAGGTAAGGTGTAGCACTGGGAAGTGCTAGTGGCTGAATTTAGAATATTCATATTGACAGGAGGAAAATTCAAGGTCATTTTGCAAAATGTTATTTACCTTTAGTTTTTTATTAATTTTTTTCTTACATCACTGTAGTCCCCATAGCTCTCCCACCACCATGTCACCTGTGATCCAGCACCATATTTCTTTGTGATTCTCCTTCCCCCCATTTTGAGATCCTCTTCCCCCACCTAAACCTTATCTACTACTTAATGGGTTTTTGTTTTTCTACCTGAGACATCCTGGGAGGCAGGAAGTGTAAATTCCTTGCAAATCAGATCTCTTAGTAGGAGGCATAGGTGAATTTCCTTATCTAAAGACTACATAGTAGAATCCTGAAAGACTAGCCAGAAACTTTTGTGGATCCTTTTAAGGTGTAGCAGGTAGAAAACTTGACTAGTTTCAAAACAGGCAACCTGGATGAATTTCCACATCTAAAGGCCAGACAATAGGAAGTTTGAGTAATTCTTTAGAAGCTGAATAGAAGGCTAGGTGAGATAATAGAATGATAAGATTTGGGTTTTCCTCCATCCCACGGGGACAGAGACTTTGCAAAAACAGCCCTTTTGCCTTTACTTATCAGTCAGTAGTCAAGTCACTTGACTTCAGAGGAATTTCTCACCCTGGTGCAGTGCTTGTTTGTCAGGGCAGGAAGGCCTTATGCGGCTGAGGCAATCCAATTGAAAGCTGAATTGTACAAAAAAGGGAAGTCATAATAAACGTTAGAATGGAAAGTCTGATGTTTCAGAGCTTTTCCCGATCTACCCGGAATCTGTCAGATGATAGATGTTGCATAGCTTGTGTCAATAGCATCCAATATTCATCTTTTTTCTTCTGACTTATTCTGGCTAGTAAACCTTCAAGTTCCATTCATCTTGCCATAAATGGCATGAGTGTACCTTTTTGTTTGCTGAGTAACATTCCTTTGAATAAATATACTATGACTTGTTGATCAATTCATCTATTTTGAGGTATTTGGAAGCCCTGAGTCAATTAGATAAGAGAAAAGCATAAAAAGGAATCCAAATACAAAAAGAAGTAAAAGTATCATTATATGAAGAGGATATGATATTAAAGACAATTCTAAGAAATCCACAAAAACCTAATCAAAACAATAAACAAGTTCGGCAAACTGGCAGGATACAAAATCAAAACACAAAAATTTAGTTGCCTACTTATATCCTAACAATGAGCTAGAAGAAAAATTAAAAAATTCATCCACACCCACAGTGTCACAAAAGTGACAAAAAAGTGATGAAGGACCAACACAAGGAAGCCTATAAGTCATTGTTAAAGGAGGGAGGCACAAAGAGATAGAAAGATCCATTACCCACATACTAAAAGAATCAACATTGTCAAAAAGGCCATTCTACCCAAAGCAAATTACATCTTCAATGAAATGCCAAGAAAAATCTCAACTGCAGTCTACAAAAAAATGGAACAAATATTGTTGAAATGTTATTTTTTACATGGCAATATTATCAAGAATTGTTAGACTTCTTTCCTCTATAATGAATATAATAATTTTCATGCACATCTTTGGTAAGATGGACCTACCTATGACATCTTTTAAATGGCAAGTTTCTGAGATGCTCCTTTTCTTCAACTGGACCTCACTCTCCATCAAAGACATGATTAAAACGGCATGTAGTGAGTACCCATTTCCATGAATGCTTCTTGAAATAGGTTGTCTTGTTCTAAGACTTCTAATCAAGGCTTCCTTTGGTCTTGACCACATCCAGTGTCAAGATTCATTCATGATGAGTCTTAAAGCTACTAGAAATGGTTAATGTATCCTCCACAGATTCATATTTTATTTCCATAGTCTTAGAAAACAGCTGGTATGCAGATTTCAGAGGCAGTCAACTGTGGAAACATTTTCAATTACACATATGTAATGAAACATGTAATTCACATGACATGAAACAATGAGCTATCCCTATAGTAGGATTCAATCCTGCCTAGTACAGAACTGGACCAATCAATGCTCTGAGCCAGGGGCAGTTGGATGGAGCTTTAAATCATAAGGTCACTGCTATTATGGGGCTCATTTTTTAAATAAAAATTGAGGCTCTAATGAGTGATTTTTTTTTAAGTTAAAAGTTTAACCTATCTTCTAAAGCCACCACTTTGTATTTTAGTTTTAAACACATATTACAGGGCCCTCCCTGGTAGTACAGCGGGTTGGAGGTCAGCACTGTGAAGCTGGCCATGGCTGCTTTAGTGCAAGTTTGATCCCCCGTTCTGGAGGTGATCCACATGGCATGGCATACCTCTCCTGACCTACCCACTCTTCCTCTCAGTAGTGTACTTCGTCCATCTGCCTGTTCTTCTCCCCACTCTGTATCTGATGAATTCTGCCCCTGAACCTCTGATCTGTACCCCAATTCTGTATATGTAAATAAACAAAATCTTAAAAAATAATAAAACACACAATATAAAGTAAATTCCTCATTCCCAGGGAGGGGCATCATCTATAGGAAGACTATGTCATTTCTTTCAGCTTTCAAACTCACTCTTTTCTCTTTATAGCTGAAAAAACTGTTTTTTTTAAAGATTTATTTATTTATGCATTACAGAACTGGGATACAGGCCAGAGGTGGAGGGCAGTGAAAGAATTCACAGTGGGGAGCAGAACAGGCCGACTAAGGAAGTACACTGCTGAGGGGGGCAGTGGGTAGGTCAGGAGAGGTCTGCCAGAGCCATGTGGATCACCTCAGGCCGGACCGAACTCATGCTGAAGTGGCTTTAGCTTCTTAGTACTGTGCTTGAACCCTCTGGGACACCAAGGAGGGCCCTGAAAAACTCTTTAAAACTTCTGATGTGGGATGACTAGTCATTTCTGTTGAAATGAGAAGAAAAAAAAATCAAGGGAAGAGGACTTTGACAGTAAATCTCAATTCAATTCCAAAACTGAGGATGAAACTGCTTCTGAAAACTCATTCCTAAATGCATGCTTTCCTCTTGTTTTAAAATCAAATTATCCCAATAATGAAGTAGAAAAAGATGTAAGCAAAACTACAATCAAATAATATTACTGTGTTGCTGAAAAGAAACAGAAAAGATGTAAATCAAACTGATGAATACACAGAATAATGTTAGAAACCAAGGTTTAGTTGCTGAAACTCTTTCAGACATTATTTAATTGCACTTCCTCTTGTAGGGATGAAGTATTCCTCACCACCCCATACAACCACCTCTTTCTACCATTCAAATAACCCCCAACTTGGGATCATAAATTTTACCCAGCCCCAAAATTGGGAAGCTACATGCAGAAAAATTAAACCAGATCACTATCTCGCACCATGCACAAAAATCAACTCGAAGTGGATTAAAGACTTAGCTATAAGAACAGAAACCATAAAATACCTGGAGGCAAAGATGGGCCAAACACTACATGACATACACTTCAGTAACGTCTTTGAAGATACAGCACCTAACGCAACAATAGTGAAGGCAAGGATAAATAAATGGGACTACATCAAGTTAAAGAGCTTCTTTACAGCAAAAGAGACATTATGAAAAACAGACACCCCACTGATTGGGAAAAAATTTTCTCACACAAAAATAGCAATAAAGGATTGATCACAAAAATATACAGAGAACTGATGAAACTCAACAAAAATAAAGTAAACAACCCCATCAAAAAATGGGCAGAAGAACTAAAAAGACACTTCGCCAAAGAGGAAATGCAGATGGCCAACAAGCATATGAAAAAATGTTCAACATCACTCATAATAAGGGAGATGCAAATTGAAACCACAATGAGATACCACCTAACCCCAGCGAGAATGGCACACCTTCAAACAACTAGCAACAACAAATGTTTGTGAGCATGTGGAGAAAAAGGAACTCTCCTGCACTGCTGGTGGGAATGCAAACTAGTACAACCATTATGGAAACTGTTTGGAGGTTTCTCAAACTGCTAAAAATGGAGCTTCATATGACCCAGCAATCCCACTCCTAGGTATCTATCCAATAGATACAAAAACACTGATTCAAAAAGATACGTACTTTACTACTGCTCTATTTACAATAGGAAAGATATGGAAACAACCCAAATGCCCAAAAGTAGATGACTGGATTAAAAAGATGTGGTACATATACACAATGGAATATTACTCAGCAATCAAAAAAATCACATGCTTTTTGCAGCAACATGGATGGAGCAGAAAGGGATCATGTTTAGTGAAATAGCCAGAAAGTAAAGGAAAAATACCAGATGGTTTCACTTCTAGCCAGAGTATAAAGGGCCAGGGGAGAAAATAATAATAATAATAATAATAATAATAATAATAATAATAATAATAATAATAATAATAATAATGAACAACTATAACCAGAGACATTTTACAGGGATGGAATTGGGAATGGGATCAAAAACGATGTGGGGAGGGAAGTGCACTGAACTATGTTGATGGCACATGGGTGATTTGGTGATGAGAATCCCACTGGGATTACAACTGAGATGGGAAAAGTCACAAAGTGATGTAAAAATAAACTAATAATATTTTTTAAAAGTCCGTATCATAAAATAATGAATTAAAGTTAGCTATAGAAAAAAAAATTGCCCAGTCCAATACACTAAAAATTGCTTTTGCTGCTAATTGTTCTAGACTTGGATTTCGTCAACTTTAATACTTGAAAGCTTTTGAGGGGAGAGTCCTTTGATACCTATGCAATGAAACCTTAGCATGGCTTCAGAGTTTATGGGCCCACCTCTGTGTCACACATGTAGGAGTGAAAAGAAGATCATGAAGATCAAATGTAAGTCAGAGGTTTGGTATTCTAGATCCATTGAGTTGAGAGACTTGCACATATCATATGTTATGTTATCTCTTGAGTCCTCAGTTTATAAAATGTAAAACTAGAGCGCAAGAGGCTAGAGTCCAGCTGCATTTCTTTAAGCTCTCATTGTCCACATTGTAGGACAATGTTCAAAGGCCAAAATCAACTGATTACAGCTCATAACAAGCAGGCACTAACAATACTTACTGCGATCTTGTATGGATGCTTTATTATCTGACTTTATACATGAGGGTAAAAGGTATAGAGAAGCCACAAAATTTACCCAAGCAATGCAGCTATTAAGGGTGCTGCTGGAATCTAGAGCAGTGTGTACATTTAACCTCTGAGCACGCTACAAGTTTGCTGCTTTGGTAACCCATCTTGGAGTTAAATATACACCAAGCATCCAGGATGAACATATACTGTGTGATGTCACACTGCAGTGGGCAGAGTCCTTTTCACAGAGCTTAGGGTATAGCATAAATTGCCAATATTAAAACTGTTAGCTGCAAATATGAAACACACTCAGGAAATAAAGTTACATAGAGATACCTACCTCTTCATCATTAATGGACTTCAAGGAATATTCAAGTAGAGACAGTACTTACTCTGAAACCTGATCCTAGTGAAATAAACAAGAAGATAATGAAAGGACATTTTGGAGGTAGATGTGCAAGATTCTGAAGTGGAGGCCACTATGTCTCTGAAACAAAGATGCTAATAATAATTGAAAAGCAGTGAACAGGGAGAGAAGGGTCACATTTTGACTTTTTTTCCATAATTATTGAGAGTGCTTTTAATAGGACTAGGAAAGTCCAACACAGCTTGTAAGCTGTATTACAATCTCAAGAATGCAGAGGAAAGCCATCGATTTTACGGATTCCAACTTTAAAAATCAGAAGTGTTTGAGACTCTAGGAATTAATATATTTCTCTCATTACCTTGCAAATGAGAAAACTGAGGCTTAGGGAAGACAAATAACTTGCCATAATACTTTTCATTAACTATCTACCTTCATCTTGGGCAGTGAATGTTTTCTTTGTCTCTTTAATATACATGGCCTTTCTCCAAATATATATATATATATATAATATTTATAAGTTATATATAACTTATACTTATGTTTAAATAAGTCATATATATGACTTATAACACACACACATATATGTTGTCTTCTGCTCTGTTTTTATCCCTGTGCTCTAGAAAAGTTCCTTAGTCCACACAGGTGTAGAACATGTAATCAGCCTTGAATCAATTACTACAGCTGGAGCCATAGTAAATCTCAAAAGTATTTCCTGGAAATTATGATTAAAGTTTCATTCTAACTGTTACTGCAAATTTAAACTCAGAAACACATGGAGCTGAGGCAGATGACGAGGAATGCATTCAATTCACAGGTCTCAATCATATTAACAAATAGGATTGATTAATTTACACTGCAAAACATAGTATGTTTTCAACTACATCACACTGAAACTTTTCTACACAGTAAAAGTAGTTGTAACTAAAGTGAAAAGACACACTAGTAAATGGGAGAAGATATTTGTACTGCATACATCTGACAAAGGACTAATACTGAAGATCCATAAAGACATCAACAAGAAGAAATCAACTAATCAAAAAATGAGAAGAGCTAAAGAAGCACTTCTCCAAAAAAGACATAGATGACCAGTAGGCACTTAAAAAATATTTATTATCCTTATTGTCAGAGGAAATGCAAACCAAAATCCATAAGTGAGAATGGTCTTTATTAAAAAGACAATAAAAAAACATTGGTATGGGGGAAAAGGAACCTTCATTCATTATTGGTAGGAATATAAACTGGTCCAGTCCCTATAAAAACATGTATGGAGGTTCCTCAAAAGTCTAAAAATGGGGACCTTCCTGGTAGTACAAAGTGTTAAAGCTTAGCACTATGAAGTTATTCATAGCCACTGCAGCACAAGCTCTATTCCTGGCCAGGGAGTTGACCCATATGGCATGGAAGACTCTCCTGTACTGTCTGCTGCATCCTCATCAGTGTATTTCAGTACACCTGCCTGTTCTGCTCCCCACTCTGCTTCTGATGAATCCTATCAGCCCCTGAAGCTCTGGCCTGTACCCCAGTTCTTGTGTGCATAAATAAATAAATCTTTTTAAAAAAAGTCTAAATGGATCCAACATATGACCCAGCAATTCCACTCTTTGGTATCCACCAAAAGAATGAAAAGTCTAATTTGAACAGAAACTTACTCTTCCATGCTTATTGCAGCACTATATATATATATATATGAGCCAAGATATGTAAACAACTTAGTCCGCAAAACAGATGAATGGATCAAGAAATGTATGTATATACAAGGGAATACTACTCAGTGATCAAAGAAGATAAACTCAGAGGGAGGGCTCCACCATCAAGGTGAACACAGTGGGCCCCAGGAAAGCACGTGCCTGCCAATGAGGCTTTTGGAGGCTAGAGATTCTGTACACCACATTCAGAAAGGCAGAGGGAGGGTCCTGCTATCAATATGAACAGTGGGTCTCAGGAAAGTGTGAACAAGCCTGAAAGGTTGTTGGAAGCCAGGGACCACCTCCCCTGCACCTACTGGAACTGAGTAAAGGCTGAGGGAAAGCCCCACAAATAATGGTGGGCAGCCAATCCCAGGGAAGCACCTGCTATCTCACAAAGCTGATGGAGTCCTTTGATACCTAAGCCCTCCTTCTGGAACTAGATAAATGCAGAGGGAGGCCTTAGCAAACAAAGGTGAGAAGCAAGATCCAAGACCATGCCTTTCAGCAAGCACATGGTTGTGGTAGGCCAGTGACTCTCCCTACCACCCCCGGGTACCATGCACCTCATCTGGAAAAGCAAGTAAAGCCAGAAAGGCAGATGAAGAGCCCAGCTTCCATGGAGCAATAACCACTTGGGAAAGTCTACTGTATGCACAGACCATGCCCAGCATTGTAGGTTAAGATCCACATGTATAGGAAGAGACAAATAACATACAGAGACTCAGTGATCTTCACAAATAATGCACATCACCCATCTACAGCATCACTGTCCTTATGAAGTCTGGCATGACAGCATGGGACTTGGTATAGCCAACAGTCCCTGACATCCCAGTAGGAGCACCAGTGGCACAGTGGACCAGCATACAGAACAAATTTGAAAACAAGCAACAGGGGGAGGGAAGGACACATCACACACACAAAAAAAAATTAGAAAATCAGCCCCCAGGGCTCAACAATATGATATGGAAGAACTCTGCCTGCCAGATAGAGAATTTAAAATTGCCATGATTAAAAAACAACAGAAGATGAACAGGGAAAAAATGATAAGAGAAATATAATTAATGAACTGAGGAGTAAGATTGAGTTTTTTTTTTAAGATTTATTTATTTATGCATAGAGACTGGGGTACAGGCCAGAGGTGCAGGGGTGGTGAGAGGATTCACCAGAGACTGAGTGGGGGGCAGAACAGGTAGATCTACTAAAATACACTGCTGAGGGGAGCAGTGTGCGGGTCAGGAGAGGTCTGCCACGCCATGTAGGTTACCGCCAGGGCAGGCAGGGATCAAACTCATGTGGAAATGGCTTTAGCTTGTTAGTGCTGTCCTTTAACCCTCTGTGCCACCAGGGAGGGCCCCAAGATTGAGTTTTTAAAGAAGAAACGCACAAACAAAAAGATTAATGGAGGAGGTAAAGAAATCTGGGATAAGTTAAGAAAACTTATTTAATGAAATGTAAAATAAATCAGTACTCTTGAAGATACAGATATAAAAAAACAAAAAAGGAAAGAGAAATACAAAGAAAAATAAAACGAGGAAACACTTTAAAAACTATATGATACTATGAAGAAAGGAAATAAAAGGGTTTTAAGTATCCCAGAAGGTGGGGAGAGGGACAAAGGAAACAAGAAATCATTCAAGGAGATAATTAAAGAGACCTTCCCAAGCATGAAGAAGGAGATAAAAATAGACATACACAGAGCTAGAAGAATACCAAATTACCTTGATGAAAGAACTATAGCCAGACACCTAATAGTAAAGTTTCCAAGAGTCCAAGACAAGGAAAAAAATAATGAAGCTGATGAGGGAGAAGAAGCAGATAGCTATAAAGAAAAACCAATCAGGCTAGACTCGTGCCATTTTTGGTAACAACGATGGAGCTGGAAAGGATTATGTTAAGTGAAATGTCAGAAGGACAAAGATAAGTATCGGATGGTGTCATTTAGATGTGGAGTAGAGAGAAACCAAATGAAAGGTCTGAGATGGTCTGAGGCACCGGATTGGGAGGGCAATGAATGGGCGAGAACCTAATGGGAAGAAGGCACAATGGATTACCATGTCAGAGTAAGGGCATTTTGGTGTTAGGTGCAGAACTGTGACAGCATCTGAGGTAAGGAGACCCCATACTTATAAAATATTATCCATTATGCAATCCAATGGTACTCAAATAAAATTTAATCACAAAGACTAACCTAGGAAGAAACTACTGAACAAACAAATCACAACCATAGAAATTTAAAGAATGAAAAAATTTTCTCCCACTCCTAAAAAAAGATGGCTTTACAAGTGAAATTTTTCAACTTTTTTGAGGAAAAGTGAAGCGCTCATTACTTAAACTGTTTTTAAAAATACAAGACAGCATCCTCCCTAACACATTTTATGACGCCAGCATTCCCTGGCATTAAGACAGAATGCAAAAGAAAAGAAAATTATAGACCAATACCCATGATGAACATTTATGTAAAAAATTTCAATATAAGAAAATGGAACTCAAGATTCAATGTACCAAAAGCATATCAAGTGAGACTCATCCCAGGGATACCAGGATGACTTAATATATATAAGTCAATTAATGTTAATATATTACATCAACAAAACATAAAAGTCAGATGACAATATCAATAGATTTAGGGAAAGTATACTTAATATTCTGCCCCCATTTAGGATAAGAACTCAAACCTTATAGGATTTAAAGAACCTACTTCAATATTATAAAATCTCTATATCACAGGGCCCTCCCTGGTGGTACAGCGGGTTAAAGCACAGCACAAAGAAGCTTAAGCCACTTCCGCATGAGTTTGATCCCCGGCTTGCCCCGGAGGAGATCCTCATGGAGAGGCAGACCTCTCCTGACCCCCCCCGCTGCTCCCCTCAGCAGTGTACTTCGTCCATCTTCCTGTTCTGTATTCCACTCTGTCTCTAGTGGGTCCTCTCACCCACCGCATCGCTGGCCTGTACCCCAGTTCTGTACGAATAAATAAATAAATCTAAAAAAAAATCTTTATATCACAGCCCAACAGCAAATATAATACTCAGTGGTGAAAACTTTCAAGTTTTCCCCTGAAGATTAGGGAGAAGACAATGAATGCTTATTGTCATCACTTCTGTTTAACTTAGTACTACATCTTTTACCAGAACTATCAGATAAACACAGGAAAGAAAAAAAAATCCAAGTAGGAAAAGAAAAAGTGAAACTATTACTTTTTGTAGATGATATATTATATATAGAAAATCTTAAAGACTTCATGAAAAAGTCACTAATAATGAATATAGGAAAATAGCAGATTATAAAATCAACATTAAAATATCCAGAACCTTTTTATACACAGTGAAGAAGAAATTAAGAAAAATAACTCCATTTCTAATTGTTTTTAAAAGAATCAAATATCTTGGAATCAATGTAACAAACAACTTATACAATGAGAATTGTAAGATATTATTAAAGGACTTACATAGCAACATAAGGAGATGGAAGGATATCCTTTGTCAAGAAAGGAGATAATGACTATCATGTCTAAAATAATACACAAATTCAACACAATCCTCATCAAAATACCAGCAATATGTCTGAAAGAAACTAAACAAAATATTGAAATTTGGGGTCTCCCTGGTGGTGCAGAGGGGTTAAAGTGTCAGTGTTGAGCTACTGCCTGTCACTGCAGCATGAGTTTGATCATGCCAGGGAAGTGACCCACATGGTGCAGCATACTGTGCTGTCTCATCCACTGCTCCCCTTAGCAGTGTCTTTTAGTAGATATTCCTGTTCTGCTCCACACTCTGACTCTGGAAAATCCTCTCACACTCCCTTGCACCTCTGGCCTACACCTCAGCTCTTGTATTCATAAATAAATCTTTAAAAATATATTGCAACTTACATGAACCACAAAAGACCTTGAAAAGCAATCCTGATTTAAAAAAAAAATGAGAGAAATGGAGGTATCATGTTATCTGAATTTTCTTTAACTCACAAAAATAGACTCATGGGTCAATGGAAATGGAACAGAATTGAAAACCCAGAAATAAATGTGTGTATATACCAGCACCCAATCTGTGATAAAGCAGTTATGACCATAAAATGGGAGAAAAGGCAGGAGTCCCTTCTACTCAGAAGGATGGGCTTTGAACAATGAACTCGAAAAAACATTTTTCATCAGAACTTCCACTTTTAAAGACAGTATTCAGGCATGATTCATTAACAGGAACATAATGTCCAAGTGAAATATGAAACTTCCTTTCCTTAATAAGAGTTTGCTATTTCTCTGAATCTGTCTGAATATTTTTTGTTGAACACCTTCCCCAACCCAGTCACTAAGAGACCTGGGAGTGGCCCAAGGTGACCATCTGATGATGATGCTCTGTCCCCAGTGGAATAGAAATTCCTTCTCATCTAGTGAAGAGGGGGAGACATTACAGAATGACAATGAGATGTTGCTGTCATCTTTGTGGCTGGGTTTAATTTTTCAATTAAGGTGATAGACTGTTAGAATTATTTTTCATCTGGGTTCAACTGTGTCATACAGACTAATGCAGTAATGATTAAATTGGAATTTATACTATCATAACTAACCCAAGTACCATTAGAATTATTAGAATTATTATAGTAAATATTGTTTATCTTCAAGGGAGACTTCTGTGGATAAAGGTGTATTCTTGCTTACTCCACAGTTTAATGTCACCCAGACACCTTTTCCTTAACTATTTATGATGTCCAGAATTACTGTGGACTGGAGCTGAGATGGACAGGGGGGTGATCTTAAAAAGTGATACTACAAGTCAGATTAGGTTAACAGTATTTCATATACTTGTGAAGAGAGACATTTCTCACTGAAACTGTACTTTAAGAGCGGGCAGGACTTTGCAGGGTGACAATTTGTGTTCTGGACATCTTTTGTACTATGAGGCACTAGAAAGATAAGAAGCTACTTCTGGACTGGATGGAGTAAAAACAGGTGACTCCATCCTAAACATACCTACCTATAGGACCAGGATTAATTGATGGGGAGGAACTATGGGGAAGGAAACTTAAAGAAATGGGGTTCTTTTTTGCATTTTAGGGAGAAGAGAATTATCTTTTCTAAGGGCTGCTGAATTTTACAAACTTTTCAAATAAGAAAGATTAGGGGCCCTCCCTGGTGGTGCAACGGGTTAGGATGCAGCACTGCAAGCTGGTAGCAGGCTCTTCGGTGCGAGTTCGATCCCGGCCTGGAAGTGGTTCACACGGCACGGCAGACCTCTCCTGACCCGTCCGCTGCACCTCTGGCTTCTACCCCGGTTCTGTATGAATACATAAATAAATATTAAAAAAGAAAGAAAGAAAGATTAGAATCAGTAACAAGCCAGGAACCACACTACTCCCTTTACCCGTAACTCCAGTGCCATTTCATTGACAAGGAAGCTAAACCTGAGATAAGACTCCAAAGATATGGCCTGCACAGTAAGTATGATGTACTTCTTAGCTCTTGCTGCCTCAATAATGGCAGCTCAGGCATTTGAACCCTTCCTGCTGCCCCAAACAATGAAAACCTTGTTAAATATTTGAGTCACTCTCTTTGGAAATTTTTATGATCCAGCAGATAGTATGGAGTTGCCAAACCTACATGGAAGAGAAACTAGGACCATGGACGTTATCAGCTTTTGAGAATTGCTCTTAACCTGAAGCACTTACTACACAGAGACTCCAAGGCTAGTTTCTGAAGTTACAGAAATCAAAGCCCTAAACCTATAGACCAAGTGGAGAATCTCATAGGAGATCCCCACAATAATTTGAGGCTCTCCAATATACAGCCCAGAGTGGTGGTGAGAGGGCCCAGGGTGGACAGCACCTATCGTTGGTCTCCCCAAGATCCAGTTTATATACTGCCTTGAACTTGGTGCACTGTGATCTAAAGTTAGGGGGCAACAGATTTATCCACAGACTAGGAAGTTATCTGCAACCATTGCAGCATGAGTTTGATCTCTGGTCAAGGAGGTGAGCTACATGACATGGCAGTCCTCTCCTTTTCCCTCCACTCTCCCCTCAGCAATGTATTTCAGTAGATCTGTCTGTTCTGCTCTCCACTCTGTCTCTGATGAATCCTCTCATCCCTCGCACCTTTGGTCTGTACCCCAGTTCTTGTATGCATGAGTAAAATATAAATCTTAAAAAAAATAAAGTTAGAGGGGTACACAAGCAACCTCAAATGCCTGTTCTTTTGTTTTGTACCTACTATTATTTCTGTTAGAATTTTCAAAATTCAACTTTTCAATTTTCTGAATGTTCAAAAATAATTTTGAAAACTCAATGGTCAGCATGCAAAGATAACTCAACAGACATGTACAGTAGGCTACATGATGAGAGCAAGCAAACTCAAGTGTCAGGAAAAACACATCTTCAAAACTGAGGTATTGGATTTGGAGATTATAAGAACTTCTTGTTGATTGTATTGTAATCTTTAAGACAAACACTAAGATATGTGCAGAGAAGAGAAACTATAAAGAGCCAGGGCAGATTTAGGCTAAGAAAAATTCAGAAATACAAAGACCAATATTAAAAACCTAACAGGTAGCTTTAGTAGCAGATTAAACACAATTAAACACAGAATTTATAATCTGGCAAGGAAGAAATCCTATAAAACAGCACAAGGAGACAAAAGATGAACAATGAGAGAGAGAAAGACACTGAGTAGAGGGAGTGGGCTGATGGATTAGCAGATGTTTAATTGGAGGAAAGACTGAATTAATGCTTAAAGACACAATGACTAAAAAGTTTCCCTGAACCAGTAAAAGACCTTGTGCTAATTATCTAGCTTTGCTGTACAAATGGTATATGGTACAAATGGTAGCTTCAAGAGCAGAATGTATTCTTTCAGTTCTGGAGGCAGGAAGTCTGAAATCCAGCTGCTCTTCAAGGCTTGCTCACTGAGGTTTCTGGAAAGAAGATTCCTTTCCTTTTCCTGTTTTTGGCAATCCTGATGTTCTTTTTGCTTCGCAATTCATTCCAGTTTGCCTTTTTCTATTCATATTTCACTCTAAAGTCATGAGGAGAAACAGGCCATGCTGCTCAGCACGGTGCTTGGAGTTTCCCTCAGCTAATACCCAAGTTTATCACCTAATACTTAAAATAATTAGGGGCTTAATGTAAAATGTAAGATAGTATCCTCTTTATATAAACCTGTGAAGATCTTATTTTCAAATCAGGACATGTTCTGAGAGTTCCAGTAGCCATGAATTTTGGGGATACATTACCTAGTGTAGACAATAATCCACCCCAGAATCTCCATAGCGGGAGAATTGGGAAAGTCCACATCTACACAAATCATAGTGAAACTGAACAAAACCAGAGATCAAGTAACCATCCAAAAAAAAAAAGAAGTTATCCACTCAAGAGGAGTAGAGTTTTTGCTTGGAGTAGAGTTTATGTTAAGCATAAACATCCAATCAGCATCCACCATGAACAAGGTATTTTTTGCTGCTATTAGATGAAAAAACTGACTGGAATTGAGAGAGCAAGAAGAAAGTAGATTCTTGTGATCTCTGAATAAATTCAGTCTCTATTTCCTTATTCATAAAATATAGACTTAGGCAAACTCATAATACCACTTGTGGTAACCAGTTCAGTTCCACATCATTTCTGGGACAATTCTGAGATCTGTGTTGGGTGTGATAATAACATGGAAAAGCAGTCTCCAAAGTTAAGGTCCTCTGTTCCCTTTCACTTCTCAGGAAAAATGCTGCAGTGTACACTGTTAGGGCTTAGAAATACTAATGTGACAGATGCAGGGGTCACAACAGAGCCCTGGTGTGGCCAAATAATGTAAAACTTGTGCTTCTTTTCAGGTTCTGGATGAAGTGTAAACACTGGTTGTTGATTGTTCTCTTTCTCTATCATCTTATTCCCTCTCACATCCTCTTAAGGGAAATCCCTTTTCCTCCAGTCTTCGACACAGAACAGCCTCACATTTTGAAAACCAAAGCAGAGTCATCCTTCCTTCTTCATCCACCTTGTGCTACCTGGACAGATACTGGACCCAGCCTCATTCTCACAGACACAACCCAGATCACTGACCCACTGATCTTGCAATTGGAAGGCAGGAGGAGGGCGGGAGGGCAGAAGAGGTCTGGCAGGATGGGAGCAACTTCCTGAGACTGCTTCTGCTGTGGTTATCCCCCCACCTCCCCTCAACTCCATGGCTACAAGTTCTTACCCTCCCAGAGTCTGTCTCTTGCTAGAAGGCTATTGTTCTTGTTTGTGGGTCCCAGACAATCTCAATTCCTCCCACTCGATGAATCTGACCCTTCCTCCTACCAGGTTCTTTTCTCACCTGAGATTGTCACTATGGCTTGAAACCAAGAATCGTCACTGGGATAACATGCTCCTGCAAACTCAAGCCCAGTGCCCAGCAGCAAAGGACAGGGACTCTACCAAAGAACCCTCTGGGAGCAGCATCCCCTTAGTCAACCTCCTACTAAATTCCATGTCAGTGCAGACATTGAGGTGTTTTTTCTATAACTATTCCTCTACAGACACATGCAATCACTCATATAAACAGTGAAAAGTAATCTGAAAGAAAAGCAGTCTCAAAATAAAAAGCCATGAGTACCGACAGATACACTGCACTATAAGTAATGGAAGTCATAACTAACCTGATACACAAGTTTATGCTGTACTATACTGAGAAAGGTTTTACTTATTCCTCTGGCTGCTTACTTTGGAATATAGCTTAATTTTCCCATAGCATTTCTTTTGCATTTTCAGTCTGCCAAAAATACTGAAGGTTAGATACACCCAGAGATTCTTAACAAGTATGTACACTAAAATGTCAGGCCGCTGTGTGATCCAAAACACTGTATGTGAAGGAAGAACAACTTTCATTAATACAAACTGAAAGAATTTAAACATTTCCTTTACCTTTTCATGGGCTACAGAGAACATTCTCTCTGTAAACTTCTAGCCCCTATAAATTGATTTCCTTCAATCCTGAAGAGATCTGGGTAGATGCTGCTTCTGTCAGTTTGGAGTTGTGCCATCATGAGTCTTTCTATTCACCCTGAGGTGTGAGTTATAATCCAAGCCAACCATGCCACATATGTACAACCACATGGTATGTCCCTACTTTCTTTCTCTTAGAACCTCATCTCTGCTCTCCCATGCCACACACAATAGATGGCAGTGGCCTGGACTCAACTGCATTCCACAGAAACATCTGCCAGTGGTTTGCCTGGCACATCCCTGGACGTCCTGGATCAACAACTTGACCTTCTCAGAAGGTCTTAAATAGGAACATGGGGCATCTGTAGGAGAGAGAGCAGACTCAGAGAATTCCCTGCTTCCCTGTAGTTAGCAAGGACAAAATTGGAGAATTCAGTCTTTATTTGTTACAATTTTGTCCTACCCCTGGACCAGATCTTTATCCTACTGTTGTTCTTGGACAAGCCTTTCCAGAAGACCTCTGGCTAACATCTGGATCAGAATTGGGAACTCGGTATAGTAGTAAACCCCAGAAAGGCACATGGGAATGAGCATTCAATTACTGAAGCAAATACTCAGACCCAGGCTGAGGGCCAAGAATCATACCAAGCCTTGGAAAGGTGCTGTGATTGCAGCTCACATTTTTAAAATGAGCGAAAGGTCAGGCAGCATGCTCCAGGTTATTCAGTCGGTGAGGACTGGCCTGCAGGCACAGAGGCTGCTCCAAGGTCACTTTTTCAAAGTGCCATCACTTTGCTACCTCTGGGTGTCTTGCACCCCTCCCCAACTGGGCTATGACCATCAGTACTCACAAAAGGGCCCTCTGAGTTCTTGAAACATATGTATGAATATCCTTTATCATCATTTACTTGTTTCTTTCTATGAGGAGAGGAAGAAATTATCTTCAATCTAATGTCAACATAAAACCCAGTTAACAGTTTATTTCAAAGGGATGACCCAAATATTCTCTCTTAATCTGAACACAAAACTCATGGGGAACGTGTCAGGGAAGATTAATTTCCATCCAGAGTAGCTTTCTATATTGCAGGGGCAGAAAAGGCAGAAAAAGGCTTTTGTCCACATGAGTTTTCAGTCATTTTGCCTCAGTTTTCATCCCAGCATTATCACTAACAAAATAAGTTTTCAGACAGTTGGTGAGAAACACTGAAACCTGATTCTTAACCTGTAGGAGGCAGGTCTCTCACTTCAGAGAGTAAATTAGGCTTACACTTGCTACATGAAGTGCCTCATAGGAACTCACTTCTGCTAAGGGCCACCTTCTCTCCCTCCCCCACTCCCCATTCATCCTCCACTCCATACCCACCACAAACCTGTTAGGTTAGGACTAAAAGGTAGAAATTTATGTTCATTTCAGACTTTGCAAAATCATCCAACCCAATTCTTTTCTCTCTACCTTGTAGAAGTTGATCTATCTATCTTGTCTACCTAGTCTACCTTGTAGCCTTCAAATTACTCTGTGTCATGAAAGTATGAACAGGTACCATCAGCCTTTACCTCATCACTAAGAAGCATTGGGGGGGGGGCAGGCAGAGGAAGAGACTAGCATGGAGCTGGTCCTCTCACAGGGCTGGCGATGACCCTGGCCAGTCCTCTCTCAGGCAGAGTTGTTCTTTTTGTTGGCTTACTAGACCTCACACCTGCTCACTTGAGCCACTCCATTCTCACTGGTTCCCTGTGCCATTTTTCTTCACTGGGGCAACAATTCACTGGAACATCATGAATTGACACTTTCAAAAAAATTGCCAAGTGTATGCCTACTTTAGATAGCATATGACTTCTGTTATCTTGACACGTGGCAGTAAAGGGCACTAAAATTGGCCATGGACACTGCCCAACTAGTTTACCAGTCACCAAGTTCTGCACAATTGCAAAGCTACTTATGTTTAAAGAATAACTATGATGGGGTTTATTTAATGAACAAGGGAAAACGGCCACAAATGGCCACTTACTTCACCCACAGTGTCCAGTGTTTTAAAGTCCTATCCCAAAAAAATGCCATGCTCCCAAAAAGTTGTCTTCCTGTCACTGAGGACCTTGAGCACAGGGCAGCCAGAGAGTAGGCTGGAAACTGATTCACTAAGACAGCAGAAGACACAGAGATGTGCACCAGACAAGAGGCAAAGGAAACAGCAGCTGTAGCAGCTGAGACCCAACAAATGTCCCACACTCACACAGCTCAACGAGGAGCCCAGCACTGGTTCCTCACCTGCCTTTCTAGGCTGTCTAGCAAAGCTGGGAACAGTTTCAGTTGCTTGGCAACCTGCAAAGCCTCTGAGTTGTTCTCCAAGATTGGCTACTGATGGCCTCCTCATGTCCGTCAGAGGCCCACAACAACTTTCTGGAAGATTTCTGTGTTGGCAGCAGGAATGGCTGATCCCAGAAGAGCTGATGATCCAAAACTGGTGAAATCCCAAACACTGAATCTGGAGGCTACTTCTGCAGTCCCTTATATCTGTTATCAGAGTCTCTACCCTCAATGATAGTTTGTCTATATTTCATCTGGGGTTATTCATTCTCACCTGTGCCACCTTCCAGGAGGTACCACCTGTAACAACAGCCTTTGGCTTCAGCCCCTGGTTACAACCTATAGGCAAATGACAAAGCTCTCTCACGACCTGGAAGACCAGGCAGCTCCTCATGAGTGAGGAGGCAAAGGTAGCCCATGAATGCTGGGAAGAGGAAGATGTAGAGAAGCAAGAAAAACTTCCTGATGCTAGCATCCGAGGCTGGGAAAAGGGATTTGGTGGATACCACGGTCTTTTCTGAGGCAACTTTCATGACTAAGGATTTGATCTCAAACTGCTTCTTCTTTTGAAAAGTTTCCTAATTCTACTTGAAGAATGCCCATGTTCTCTTTTTTGCCTTGAATTTCTGGTGTGTGACTACAGTGAAGTGATGATTATCTCAATGTGATGTGGCCCACTCTGGGAAGCCAACAAATCACTTCCCTCTAGCACCTCAGAGTTTCTTTTTACAGGAAAATTTAAGCCACCATCCTACCTTTCAGTACATAAATGTTTCTTTCCGCATGCCACCAAGGTTATGTTGCACAACAAGTTTAGTGGTAATTAACATGTGACAGAACCTGGGCCCATAAGTGACACATTGCACCCATCTCCAGGACGTGCTCACTGAGATTGAGCGACACTGTATTCTTTTGCGAGTAATCACCCAATCCCCAGGAACACTCACTGCTGTCACCAGCAACACTTGCCCTTCATAGCCACCAGTGTGACAAAGAAACTCCTGCATGAAGGCCAACCCTTTGCACGTACACATTCGTGGATAGCTCCACATGTGGCCTCTCTCTGGTCCCTTATTTGGCTGTGGTTATACCACCTCGTTTCCTGCCCATCCCCCTAGGACAACTTCCTCAGCACCTCACCCTTATTCTAAAGTAAAAAACAGCATCACAAGAAAGCTTGCCTGCCTTCTTTAGCATCCTTCAGCTGGCATTGGCAGGTGCTTTTGCTTTTTCTAAGCTGGCTTTTTGGATATATCTCTGGCGTGACTGCAGAGTACCTGAAGAGAGTTTCCTCCCTTCAACCAGTCTGTTGCCACTCTGGGCTTTGGCACTGGGAGTGTTGGGCAGAGCATAGACCGCTTTAGACCACCAACGCCCCCTGGCCATACCTTTGATTTTCATCTCCTAGGGTGTACAAAAGACCCCATAGACATCCAGGGCCCCACAGAATAACAGTCCACCACCAAAATTTCCCTGCCTTCTAGAAGAACTTTTAGTTTAAGTCCATGAATTTTATCCTTGTGTCAGCACTGGGCAAACTCTAAATGATAAATCGCTCTTTCTCTTCCTACAAGTCTGCTGCCTCAGGGGTAGTGGGCTGGTTCTCACAGGCCATTTTATTCTCCACATGGGGTCTTGTCCAGCAGCTCCCAGACCTTGTCTACCACCTGTTCTCCCATAGCATCTTTAGTTCTTTCTGCCACAGTTCCTGGACTTTGGTCACTACCTGGCCTGCTGTGGCACCTCTAGCTAGTCTTGGACTGTATCTGCAGAGCTGTGTGGGAACACTCATCCCCCAGCCCTTTCTATGAACAGGCACCATGTCCATCCAATGCCTTCCCACTGTGTACAGAGTCCTCTCCACCTGCACCTGGGACTAAGAAGGCTCCCACAGAGAGCACAGCCACCAAGCCTACGATGTTCATGGGCTACTACCACTCAGTCCTTTCAGATCATCCATACTCACCTGCATCTAATCCTGAGACTGCACCAAGTGTAGTGCAGGCAGGCAGTAGATTAGAGCAGGCTAAGGAGAGTCCTGGAGGATTCAGTGGCTTTTTCAGGCTTTGAATGATCTCTCTGTACCACTTGTAGTGAGGTAAATAGTCCCTACTAACATCCAAGGCAGAAAGGGGCTGGCTGGCCTCCCAGCTCCCAGTGAATCTTTCCTCTTTCTATGAGATTGCTCTGGTGTCTTCTCATGCTCGCTACCTCTCACAGACATTCTAGCATTGTCTTGCTGCTTTCTGCCAACATTCTGTCCTCTGTGATGCTGCCCATATAGGCTCAGCTTCCAGGTTCAGGCATACCCACCAATACACATTCACACCATACTCCACCATCAGGAATGCGCGCTCCAAGCCCACCCTCCTAAGTGCCTCCTGCATTCAAGGCCACAGATGATAGACCCAGAGGACACTGGTACAAAAGCCTGAGCACTCTTCATTTACCCTACATGATCTCACTGAGAAGCTAAAGCCACTTCCGCATGAGTTCAATTCCTGCCTGCCCCGGAGGTGACCACATGGCGCGGCAGACCTCTCCTGACCCGCCCGCTGCTCCCTTCAGCAGTGTACTTCGTCGATCTGCCTGTTCTGCTCCCCAGTCTGACTCTGGTGAAGCCTCTCACCGCCCCTGAGCCTCTGGCCTGTACCCCAGTTCTGTATGTACAAATAAATAAATCTTTAAAAAAAATTAATCATAAGAATTTTTGGAGAAAATGTTTTTTATACAGGGCAGAAAAATAAAACAGACTAAGGACACTGCCCAAATAATTCACCGGTCTCTGTCTGAGTTCTTCACCTGTGTGCACAATTGCAAGGACTCAAGCTCAGGCACCAACAACAGCGGGATTTGTTTAACAAGTTGGGGAAAATAAAGAGTTATTGAGGTCAAAAAATGGCTGTGTGCCTCACCTGAAGCAGTGTCCAAAGTTTTTCAGTCCTAAACAAAAGCAGTGATGAAGATGTCTTCCCGCTATTGTGGAGCATAGCTCCTCTCATGAATAATAGGACATGTGCCTAAGATGGTATCTGTCTGCCTCTGCTGACCTGGAGCACATGGCAGCCAGACTCTAGGCCAGGTTCCAACTAATGAAGACAATAGAAGACACACACGAGACGCTCCTGAAGCTGCCAGGACGTCTCAGTGCAGCACTGGACAATTGACACTCAAGATAGCAGTTGCGACGACTGAATGACGTGACAAAACAGTCACTCCCATGCAGCTAAGTGATGTACCCTCTCCATGTCCAAAGGCCCACAACAACCTTCTGGAAGATCTGTGTTGTGGGAGTGAAAATCTGCTGACCCCAAGTGGTAAACACCCAAAAACAGCTGAATCCCAAAGACTGAATGAATCTTCAGGACCACTCCACCCCCAAAATGTGATATATTTTAGAATGTTTCCTGGGGATCTATCCTCACCAGTAACACCCTCCAGGTTCCACCACCTGTAACAGTTTCTGGCTTCAGCCACTGGTTACATTTTCTCTATACTTCGACTTCATTTGCCTTCTTGTAGGATAAATAAGTTAATGAGGCTTTTTATGCCATAGCCTCTGTGGCTATCACCTGCAAATTTGATTAATACAGAAGGTGCTTAGGAGCCTGGGTGTAGGGCACATATATCTGATTGTGGACAACAAGAATATGGGTGTGTGTGTGTGCGTGTATGTGTAAATGTGCACACCTGATCCTAGAGATTGAGCTAATACCTGCAGTAGAAGAAGACAAGAAACATAACTACAGAAGAAGCCAGACCACAAGATGACTGGAGAGGCAATGCCAGAGAGGGCAAAGAGAAGGGGCGTAAAGATAAACGGGGCACTGGAGAGCTCTGTTGCCTGCCTCTCCCTCCCCACCCCCAGCCCCTGCCTGCCTCCTTGTGTTACAGGGTAGCCCAGAGTGGGCTGGGCCGCCTGTCTATGGGGCCTCACCTGCGCTCACAATTCAGTTATACTGCAGGTACATACAAAAGGGCCAATAACAGGTTTATTTACAAAAGGGGAAAGGAATAGGAAACAACCCAGGGAAAGAGAGCAGGATACAAAGTAACTGGAATACCTTACCAGCTAGGCTGACTGAAAACACCAAGTCATGTGGTCCGGAGAGCCATTTCAGAGCGAGAGAGATAGTGAAAGATGCAATCACACACTATTTATCCCCCAAATGTCTCAGAATTCCTGCTAGCTCTGCCCTTGGGTCCTCATAGTTCTTTCCCTCGTCCTGCTAGGAGTTGTAGTTTCCAATCACAGCAGTAGGGGGTAGGGTCCAGAAAGCTGGAGTAGGGGGTGGAGTCCATAAGACTGCAGAGTTCCTTTAGGACATCCTTCCCCTTAAAAATTGCCTGCCAGGTAGAGAAAATAACAAAAATAATGAACAACCATATACCAGAGACATTTTGCAGGGGTGGAGTGGGGAATGGGATCAAAAATGGGGGGAGGGTGTTGGGGTGGGAAGGGAAGTGCAGGGGATTATGGTGATGGCACATGGGTGACTTGGTGATGGGAAACCTGTGGGGATTACAATTGAGATGGAAAAAAAATGTACAAAATGATGTAAAAATAAACTGTTATAAAAAAAAAAAAATGCCTGCCAGATTCCCTGTCTGTGTACCTGGTTCCCTGAGAGACCATTAAAACCTGAAAAAAATCCACTGAGGACTCCTCTCTATACATCTGCCCAAGTCGATAGTGAACCTGACCTATGATGGCTGGCACAAGGCCTCACTTGGTTAAAAGGAGAGAAGCTGGAGAAACAATTCCACAAACAAACTTTTTCAGAACATGCCTCTGGTCATTAAGAGTGTATTAATGCCAATATTATTGACTTAATAAAAAATGACTAATGCTTTTTGGGAAATGCAATTTTTTTTTTTTACCATTTAAATCACAGCTTATTTTCTTCTGGATGTTATATTTACATTTATAATTAAGCATTTTCAAGAATTGATTTTAAAGTCTTTGTCGGAAAGTTTTAATTCTCTCTGAACTAATTTCTCCTAGAAAATCAGGAACACATGAAAGGTATATAACAAAAATAATCAACAAGATAACTTTGGAAAAAACTCTGAATTTTAGCATATTATTAAGGTCCCTTGAAAGTAGCGATAAAAGCTACAGTCTGTTTGGACATCAAAGCAAGCCGGTTTTGCATTGTGCAAAATTGCAAGTGGCATCTTTAAAGATTGCTGTTTAAAGATTAAAAGTGTTCCTTGATCATAATGACGACAACCAAAAATAGCTTCAATTTTCAAGAAGGCCCTGATTCGTGGCAATCTTTAAGAAGATTTTCACACTCCTTCAATGGAAATGGACCATTTTCAGATCATCTCCAAGTCATGTATCTCTAGCAGAGCATCCTGGTCATGTGAGTTGACACTCTGCAATGCCCTCCACTCCAGCCCTGCTCCACACTAGTTGACTGAATAGATGGTTTTGTTCCTGCCTTTTCTGGTTCAGGAAAATTTATTTTTGAATCTGACAATCTTAATTTCTGATTTCTACATTTTATCTACAATTCGTATGTGTTTGGAACAAAATGGGTGGTATCAAATATGCATATTGTGTCATAATGAACTAATCTCTTCTGCTCCTCCTGTTAGGGTGAAAGGATGTCCTGAATGAATTCTGCAGATACAGGTTTTATGGACTCCATCCCCTACTCCAGTCACTGAAACTACAACTCTCAGCAATACCAAAGAGAGGACTGCAAGGACCCACGGGTAGAGCTAAGCTGAGGGTCACTCTTTTACTCCCTTGACCTCATAGCTGGTGGCTGGTAGTTTGGCTCTTGATGAGCTTTCAGTGTGCTATTGGGGTTCCAAGTCAGCAGAACTGGTAGGATGCTCTAGTTAACTTGTATCTCTCTCTCTCTCTTTCCCTGGGTTGTTCCTTTTCTTTCCCCTTTATAAGTAAACCCATTATTAACCCTTTTTGTGTATGCCTGCAGTACAATTGAATCTTAGGCGTGCCGGTGAGGACCCACAGACAGGCAATCCAGTTCACATTGGGTTTCCCTGTAACACTCCCCAAACCAAAAGCATCAGCAAAGTATGGCTCATAAACCAAGTTTACAGAAATATCTGCTTTGTAACTAAAAGCTTTTGAAACACAGTCATGCCAATAGTGACTTCTGAGTCCTGATGGCAGAGCTGAGTAGTTGTAGCATTGTACATGTTGCCTGAAGTCTGTTCTTTATACATAAAAAGGAAATGTTTGCTATCCCAAAACTTCCTTCTTATAAGTGATATTCATCCTCTCTCTTCTCTCTCTCCTGTCCTCTTTCTCATCTCTATACAATATCCAACTCTATATCTTCTCTCAATCTCTCCCTTTTCAGTTTTACTATCAGTTTTGTAATGTAAATATAATATTTTATATTCTATATCTTTATGTATTTTTAAGTCTCAAGTTTTTGAGTTATATAGATTCCAATGTCTTTGTATTAGGTGACTTGGGGAGTGTCAATTCCATTAGTAGTAAAGATATCTTTTTGTCCTATGTGATTTTTTTCCTGAATTCAATTTTTCATGTCATATAACTGTAAGCTTTACCTTTTCAACATTTGCTCTTGTATCTTTATCCCATTCCATGTCAACCTATCAGTGCTGAAAACCGATTTAATTTGGGTTTATGTCTTATAGAGGGCAACGCTACATTACATTCAGGTCAAATTTGTGCATTGTTTCTTGTTTTTGTGCTTTATTATAAAACCTACTTAAGGCCATACATTTTGCCCCATATTGAAAATCAATCATGATTGTTTCCTTTGCCCTCCAAACAACATGAGAATCTCAGCATGCCATGCCCTCTTCCCTTCACCCTGGGTCCTGTTGAAATTGTCTAAAATTTTAGTGCCCATGTATTTTTAAATTACATATTATTTCTTAACAATAATTTTTTAAAATAATTTTGTTTCATTCAATGTTTTGAATAGCCAAATTGAAAAAAGAAAGAAAGAAAGAAAGAAACCTGTGGGGGGTTGTTAATCATGATAATTTTGAATTCTCTATTTGCTAGGCTGTGCATTTCTTCTATTTCCTTGGTGATTTCTGGTGACTGATCTTTTTGTAGTGAATTTTTACCCTGTGGACTTGCTTGGGTATTTGTTAGTCTTGCCATGTGTTTTCTAATATTTTCTATTCGTTGAGACACAGTATTGCTATTGTTGATTGGCATTCTCTCTGGATGTTCTTTCTGGGATGGCCGAGGGACTTCCAGGCACTTCAGTTGTGAGGGTGTTCTGAGCTGTGCTTCGTTTCAATATCTCCTGTTTTTCCAGCCCCCACTGTGTGGAATTGTGTCTGTTGTCTCAGCCAGTAACAGTCAGGGGTCTCTTGTGGTGTTCAGCTTCTTCTGGTAACATTTTGCATCCTAGTCTCTGGAAGGTGCCGAGCTGAGCTGTCTCTCTTTACCTAGGGCTTTAGCTGGGCTGAAGAGCTGCAAGCCTCCCGTCTTGTCTGGAGTGCTTAAGGATGGAGAACAGATGGAAATAGCTGCCACTGCCAATTTCCAGACTGCCGCTAGGTCTCTGCATCCCTTCCTGGGTGGTTGAGTTCCCATAAGAAGTACCTGCCCAAATCACTACTGGTCACATGACCAACCCAAACTGGAAATTTTAACATTTTCTTCTAGGATTGTGTCCTCAGTTATCTTCTCATAAAGGATTCACAGCAAACAAATTTCCTCAGTTCTGGCTATCTGCAATTCTTCTTAAACTGCCCTCCTCATTTTTTTGATTAAATCTGTGCTAGGTAGAGAGTACAAAAGTGAATGGGTACAATACAGAGTAATATCAGGAGGCACTAGAGAGGTCAGGTAGGTGAAGTAGGCAGGTCCCCACGCCCCTGAAAAGAGCTAAAATGACTTCTGGTCTCAGCAGGATGCCCATTTCTGTGGAATTTGAGTATTCTGCTCAGCCTACAGAACTGCTGGCCTCCTCCTGGGAGTCAGATGCCTGCACAAAAGGCCCTTCTTCTCATGGCTGATGTTTACAAACCTCAGTCACTATTTCATCCTATCTTCCTGGCTGGTGTCTTCCATGTACCATTCACCATACGAAATGTCTCATTGGCCTATTTGTTCATTGTCTGCCTTCCTTTGTGAGAGCCAGAAATTGATCTTGTTCATTGCTGTATTTCTGGGGGCTGGTACAGAATAAGCATTCAATATTTTCCAAACAACTAAATGTATATGAGCCAATTGCTGGATAACACCTTTCACCAGTTTCTTGGTCAAGAATCTGAAAACACTTATTATCTCATTTAATAAGTTTGTTATTAATCCCCAATGGCTTACCCAACTGAAGGGGAAACTGTTTTGCAAAACCTACAGTGGCTTGATCACTTCTTCACACATCTTTTCCTTCCTTGTACTTTGCTGTTGTCAAGCAAAGGTTGTCATCCATCTCCCTTTCCTTTGCAAGCTTGAATCAGTATGTGCTTGAAGGCCATGAAGGGAGGGAATGTTGGTAAAATTAACGGCCTCTTGTTCCTCCCATGCTTTCTTCTTATTTGATTCAGGAAGATAGCTGTGGAGGGATCATGACTAAAGTCAATGCTTTTAAGAATCCAACAACAGAGATCTGCAGATTCCCCTTAAAGACAGTTGGGATCTCTATAATGCCAACATTTTTTCCCTGCTCATGTTCATGCCAAAGTTCACAACTGCCAAGCATATGGTCACATAGTTGATTCCAAAGATAAAATCACAGACAAGCATTTTGTGTTGTTGCTATAAAAAGCCAGCAAATGCCCTGAAGGCTTCTCTCTGTCAAGAGGAGCAGGAATTCCTGAAATAGTTACTAATCTGGAGGCATACTGTCTATACAATAACAAAGGGAATAAAGCAAAATAATCCTTAAATAGGCTGGCATGGGGTTCAACAAGTATAAGTCTTCACTTGCAGCCCAGCAGAAGGACTAGAATGTGTCTTCCTCTACTTTCATCACTGGGGGTGTGACATAGACTATTTTACCAACAACAGCTCCTTCCTTTCCAACTCCACACCACTCTCCTCTGGGATCTCCTACCCTCTGATGAATTACAGTAAATGTGGGAAGAGAGATGAGGGATATCAGAGAGTATAGAAAAGCCACTTCTCCTTCTACCAGTAACACATGTATTGAGAGAAACCACGGAGAAGCTAAGGATGGATAGGGGATTTTGAAATTCAAGTCCCACTCAGTTACCCTTACACCTGTTCCTGTGATGAAATATTACAGCATATACAATGTTTTAAAATGTATTTTTTGTTTTTGCTTATATTTATTGTCAATTTCTTGGACAGTATTTTATTTCTCTCCTCAGGTGTAGTCCCCAAACTTCTCCACCAACCCACTATATGATCCACCACGATAGTTTATCATCCACCACCATATTCTCTGTGCTCTTTCCTTCCCTGTTTTGACCTCTCTAGTGCCCCCACCCTCTAGTGCTGTATCCTTAGTGCTAAGCAAGTTTTGTCTCTTTCTGGACCTTTTGTCTTGTATCTCTATAAGTGAAACCTGCCAATATTCATCTTTTCTGTTCTTAGCATGATTCCTTCCAGTTCCATCCATGTTGCTGCAAATGTCATGAGTTTGTCTTTTATGATTGCTAAGCAGTATTCCAAAGAATTTTGGAAATCCAAAGTATTCCACAAGCAACAGAAGATATATGGAGACAAGAAAATAGGAATTTGTCAATGAGTCAGATGCTCCCAGTTCAGAGATATTGAATAATAAAGATATTATTTAGTGACTATGATGATTAATCATTAACATGACTGATTCACTGGGTGGTTAGATATTTGGTTGAAATTTATTGTGTGTGTCTGTGAGTATGTTTCTGGCTGGGTGTTTCTAACAGTTAAATGGGAAGACTGAATAAAGAAAATGACCTTCCCCGGCATGAGTGGGCTTCATTCAATGTGTTCAAAGCTGAAATAAAACAAAATACTAGATCAGAAAGTATTCTTTTTGCCTCACTGTCTTTGGCCTGAGACATCATTTTTTTTTTTTTTTTACTACCTTTTGGATTTAGATCCAGACTAGAACTGACACACCATTATATCACCTGCTAAGCAGTCATCAGCTGTCCTTGATCTGGAGTCCTCAAGCCCACAATTACATGAATCAACTCCCTAAATTAAATACACACACACACACACACACACACCATTGGTTCTGTTTCTCTAAAGAATCCTGACTATTAAAGTGATTCATCACCCCAGGAATGAAATATATGTGGGACTGTGAGGGAATTAACTGCTCTCCAGGCATCAACTTCCTTTTCTGTACAATGTAGGAAAATATTGACCTCAAGTGCAAAAATGTGAGATTAAGAGAGCACTTAGGGATACAGGGGCACTAAAACTGGCTGTTCTTTACCTGCGTGCACAATTACAAGACACTCAAGTTTCAAAGAACAACAATAGTGGGATTTATTTAACAAACCAGGGGAAAAAACAAGAAGTTGCTGAGGCCAAAAAATGGCCATTTATCTCACCTGAAGCGGTGTCCAGTGTTTTTAAAGTCCTAAACACAAGCATTCCCTATATGGTGTCTTCTCACCACTGGAGACCTGAAGCATGCAGCATACAGCCTATAGACCAGGTTCCAAATCATGAAGACAACAGAAGACACAACAGGAGATATTCCCAGAGCTGCTGAGATGCCCCAGTGCAGCACCAGACAAGTGGCACTCAAAACAGCAGCTGCAGTGGCTGAATGACCTGACAAATGGTCACACTCACAGGTTAGCAAGGCTTCTACTCCGGGTCTTTGCCTTCTCTGCCAGACTGTAACAGAAGCAAAACCAGGAACAATTTCAGTTGCTCAGCTACCTGCAAAGCCGCTGAACTTTTCCTCCCTAAGCATGGCTACTGGAAGCATCTCCAAATTCTTCAGAGTCCTGCAACAACCTTTTCAAAAATCAGCACTGTGGGGGCAGAAATCTCTGACCCCAGAATTGCTGAAGATTTGAAAATACTGAATCCCAAAGACCAATTCCTCACATACTAAATCCCGATCGTGAATGCTCTAATGCTGAATCCTGAGCACCAAATGCTGGGGGCTGCTTCTGCAGTCCCTTATATTTCTTATCAGAGGCTCCACCCCCAAAATGTGATAGTTCATTTCCATGTTTGTTGGGGTTATCTATCTTCACTGGCACCCCCCCTCCAGTAACAGTCTGGCTTCAGCCACCAGTTACATTAGTAATTGGTATTAGGTTCATGGTAAGGGTTCAACAGACCATGGACATTCACAACACGCATTATAAAATATGTTGCACCACACCATTAGATCGTTGTACAGGAAATCTTTCCCATCTTTGGACAAGTTTGCTTGTAATAATAGGACAGCAGTGATAGGAAGCAGAGGGGCTGGTCTCTACTACCAGGTGTCTCTGCATTCAAACACTGTTACCTTTCCTATTAGATAAGTGTTTCTTAATGTTTTGTCCACAGACAAATGTAGAAAAATTACCTGTAGGTTTACATACAGACACATGCAGATTCTTGGATCCTATCCTGACTCAAAGATCAGCACGTTTTGGTGAAGAACCAGGGGATCTGCATTTGCAGCAAGCTTTCTGGTTAAGTCCCTGCTTTAGGCCCCACTAAGTTCCTTCAGTCCACACAGGCATAATGAATCCTTTTTTTTTTTTAATTTATTTATTTGTACATACAGAATTGGGGTACAGGCCAGAGAACTCAGGGGCGGTGAGAGGCTTCACCAGAGATAGAGTGGGTAGCAGAACAGGCAGATCGACGAAGTACACTGCTGAGGGGAGCAGCGGGCGGGTCAGGAGAGGTCTGCCGCGCCATGTGGTCACCTCCGGGGCAGGCGGGAATCTAACTCATGCGGAAGTGGCTTTAGCTTCTCAGTGCAGTGCTTTAACCCGCTGCGCCACCAGGGAGGGCCACATAATGAATCCTTTTAATTACACTTTCTGCCAAGAACTAACAAAGTCATAATTATCTGAGAATACTGATTGACAATAAAAAGGCATGACGTAGTTTGGTTTTTATTCACAATGAAGGCAGGATTTGAACATCACTGATGGTGGCCTTTAGTGATGACTAACTGGGGCTTTAGTGTGAGGATTCAGTACTGTGAGCAACAACTCTGTCTACTCTGTGTTGGCATTAGATTAGTGAATGTTCACGGTGATGGTTTTGCAGACTTCCGAGGTTCCAGTGATGTCATAATAAATGAAAAGAAAAATTTGTCCCTGATACAGTGTTCATTGGGTACTTGCTCAAGGTCTGGTTAGCTTCTAACATTCTCATTCCTTGGTTTGTGACCACTAAGTATAAAAGAACCACTCCCATGGGTTAGGCAAATAGTCTCTGTTGTGCAGCCACCCCAGGCCTGGGAACTTCATTGTCAGTTCTCACAGATGAAAAGAGAATTTGGAGACTTCCATAGATTTTGCAGGTCTTTATGCTGAAACAGGGGGCAGAACAGCAACCACACCCACCCCCTCTTTACACTGTTAAGTGCCCTTAGCCACACAACTGGTATACTGTGGCAAGTGCAAGGTCCTCTGTCTGAATGGTGGAAAACAGCATTTTTAAGATATGGGGTGTCTGTTTTGTGAAAGAAAAAAAAAACAGCCTGTTTTACAATCTGCCAGCATACTGGTATATTTTCATTTTGATGGTATGGGAATGATAAGGTTGAACTAATCTTGTAATGATGTCGTTACTGAAATCCTGGATTTCTCTTTAATCTCCATTAATGGAGCAAACCCAGGGATTGGAGTTAGCACAATTGGTGTGTCCTTACCTGACACATTAGAACATAGGACATAATCCCATAGCAGACATGTGGGGATGAATAATAACAGGATTTATATAAAAAAGAAGTGGGAAAAAGAATTGGCAAGAGAAAAAAAATTATAGGCTTATAGGTGACCTGATTGCTGTAGTTATGTAATCAGTGGTTGAAGTCGAAACACTCTTAAGTGCCTTAACACTTGGTGCCTTCTGGACGGGGTGGCTGGTGGGGATAAGTAGCCCTGGGGAAAATGTTAAAAAAATATCGCATTTTGAGGTGAAGCCATGGATAAATAATATATAAGGGACTGACAGATAAGTCACATAAGGGGCTGCAAAAAGGGGAACAGGTTCATTGCAGCCTTTGGGATTTAGATGTTTTCAGATCTTTAGAATTTGGGGTAAGTGGATTTAAGCCTCCACTGCAAGGGATCTCCCAGAAAGCTACTGTGGGACTTTGGATGTGGAGAGGCTTCCAGCAGCCAACCACAGACAGGAAAAGTTCAGAGGCTTTGCAAGTATCTGAGTGACTGAAACTGTCTCTGAATTCACTGATGTTATAGCCTGGCAGTGAAGGCAAAGACCCGGAGCTGAAGTCAGGCACCTTGCTGAGCTGTGCTGGTAGTCTTGAGTGCTGCTTGTCTGGTGCTGTGCTAGGGCATCCCAGCATATCCAGGAGCATCTCCTATTGTCTTCATGAGTTGGAACCTGGCCTGGTGTCTAGCTGCTACGTGTCCCAGGTCAGCAGAGGCAAGAAGATGCCATCTTGGGCACATGGCCTTTGTTTGGGAGAAGAGCTCTGCTCCTCAGTGGTGGGAAGATACCATCTTTTGTTTGGAACGAAAAAAAACGGAAAACCGAAAAAAAAAAAAAAAAAAAAAACCCCAACCCAAAAAGGCAAGGTTTAAAACCAAACCCCCCCCCCCAACATGGCTGCTTAACTCCACCTTCGGGTGTTAGCTGTCCTCCCTTCTGTGTTGCTGGGATTTGCAGTTTCAGTATCTGCAGTGGGGGTGGAGTCCACAAAACCTGTATCTGTAGAGTTCACTCAGGACATCCTTTCCCTCTAACAGAATGAGTAGTCAAGGATATTAAACATAGACATTACAATGTGTTATAAAATTAAGTAGAAATTATAAAACATACTAAAAAATTCTATTGATTTAAGAAGCATGAGATAATAAAATATACAGGATATGGTGAATGGTAGTTTAGATACAATGGAATATACTATTAGTGAACGACAGAAACTTCTTTATGAAATTAGAAAGAAATAAAGATAATAGCGAATGTTAACAATGAATGTAATAAGTTGTGAGAGAATTTCAAAAAAATGTAATTGGAGCCTTGAGGAACAGAGTAAGTGGGGACAGAATATTTGAAGAAATAGTTCCTGAAACTTTTATAATTATAAGGGATACCATGCATGCAGAGATTCAAGAAGCTCAAGGGACCCCAGACACAGGAAACAGGCAAAAACTACATCAGGCATGTAAAGATCAGTAAGTCACAGAAAACTTAATAGAAGAGAAAAGGGACATTTGTACACAGTAACTAGCATATCACTAGTAAACAGATATTTCATTATAAACCACAGAACCATGATAAAAGCATATGTATGGAAGTACATTTAAAAAAAAAAAGTATTTCTTTACCCAATGAAAATGTTTCTCCAAAACTAAAGTGAAATAAAATATTTTTCAAATATTAAAAAATGTCAATACTGGATAGTCTCACTTAATATGTGAATTATAGAAAAAAACAACCAAAAGGTCAAGAAAAAGTCAGAAGTAGCAAGCTGACTATCCTTGCACACACAAAGGAAGGGAAGAAGCTTGAAAACTAGGATGAATGAAGCTGGTTGGCATGGGGCAGGAGAATTATAGGGACTACAATGATGTAAGAAAAAACATTTAATAACGAAATAAATGTACAACAAGCCAGACAGATGAAAAGAGAATTTGGAGAATTCAACAGATTTTGCAGGCCTGTCACACTGACACGGGACCAGACACCCAGGCAGACAGAGGGAGAGCGACCCCAACACCACGAGAGGCAGAAAAGCAGCCAATGCCCTGTGCAAATGCAAAGCCCATCTGTTGTTTGCTAGATGTCCAAATGATGGAAAACATAGCATTTCAAGCTATGGACTGTTTGTTGTGTGGAAAGAGAAAAATAGCCTGATTTACTCATTTTCCTTACATGTGGGTGATGTGGGCAAAGGTGGCATATTCCCCCACACCTGGCTCTTCATCCCTGATTCCCCAGAAACTGATAATGTAAAGAGTGTGTTCCCTCTTCAGGAGACTGCAATGTGAGTATTTTTTTAAATATGATAGTTTATTTTTACATCATTTTGTGCATTTTTTCATCCCAGTTGTAATCCCTGTCACCAAATCACCCATGTGCCATCACCATAGTCCAGTGCATTTCCCTCCCCCCACTGTTTTTGATCCCATTCCCCACTCCACCCCCATAAAGTGTCTCTGGTATATTGTTGTTCATCATCATTATTATTTTCTCGTCTGATCCGTTATAGTCCTGCAATGAGTGAAACCATCAGTATTTTTCCTTTTCTTTCTGGCTTATTTCTGCATTGTGAATATTTTTAAAGTCATGGAGATAAAGCGTGTATTTCCATTTCCTGGAATCCAATGCCAGGAAGGGTTTCCTGAGTAGAAAGACACTCACCTATGTGGGAAGGTATCAAGGGGAGGTCTTTTAGGGGTGGCAGCCTGAGTGTCTATTGCTATATTCTAGAGACAGAGATTTTGGTCCAGGACCCTGACCAGAGCCACTGTCCTATAACCTCTAGTCATGCCAGCTTCCAGCAAGAGCAACTCAGGTACAGTGGTTTCTTACTCAGGTACAGCTCAAATTCTTCCTTCCTTGATAACCTTGTGAACAAAAAGAACCTCACCATTAAAGAATGGGACTTGAAAGCCAGCAAGGACAGATTTAATTTCCTGGTGAATAATGCATGACCTGACTAAAACAGTTTCTGACTCCAAGGCTCAGCACCAAGCAGGCTTCCATCAAAGCCTCAGTAGGAGGACAGTGCGAGAACCTGACTGTGGAGAGCCATCCCCAGGAGCTCTGTGTTTCTACAGGACCTGCCTTGGACTTGCTGTCTCTTATGGGGTGTTTCTAGCACCACTTCCCTAAAAATTGTGCCTGGGGGTCACTGGGAGCTCCCGTTCTCTCTGACAGAAAAATCTGTGAGATAAAAATAGTTGGTGAAAAAGAATTCAGCACCCCCTCTTGATCCTAGGAGAAGTACAATTTAAGAAAGGACATTATGGGCCCTCCTTGGTGGCGCAGCGGGTTAAAGCACAGCACTAAGAAGCAAAAGCCACTTCAGCATGAGTTCGATCCCCGCCCCAGAGGTGACCCACATGGTGTGGCATGACCTCTCCTGACCCGCCCACTGCTCCCCTCAGCAGTATGCTTCATCAATCTGCCTGTTCTGTTCTCCACTCTGTCTCTGTCTCTGGTGAATCCTCTCACCTCCCCTGCACCTCTGGCCTGTATTCCAGTTCTGTATGCATAAATAAATCTGTAAAAAAAACTGTAAAAAGATGACCTAGTTGGAGGTGATGTGAGCCAGCATCAGATGAGTTGCTACAGAGTCAATTCCCACTCTGCTGCTGTCAGGAACCCCAGAAGCCATTGGTTAGCAACAGAACAGCTTGTGAGTCCTCAAAGAGACTCTGAGGTCGGTTCCTGGTTGGATTCCCAGGCAGATACACATCTGGAACTTTACCGCTCCCCATAGATTTTAAAGAGAACTCTTATGGTGACTCAGCTGCATATTCCCAAGCTGAGAGTGTCACTCTTTCTCCTCTATTTCCTTATTTTACCAGATTTTTCTTTATTAAGCAGGTACTCATTTGATCACTTGAAAAATAAGCACAAGTCATTGTGTGTTTGACTCCAAGTTGGACTGAGCAAAGAGATGGCTCAGTTGGACCTGCCAAAGGATTTCTGTTTTTGCATGTTCTGGTTCCCAGAATCTTGACAGTTTCCCAGTTCTGAGTCAGGATGCACCTTGTTTCCTACCCACTGCACATCTCCAGTGATTTTCTGAGAGCATCTGTGGCTGCCAGTCATGACCAGTTTTCTGTGGGTTCCTGCCTGAACAGAGCAACCTTTCTGGTATGATCTACCCCAGTAGAATGGCTTTGGTGAACCACTGAATGGTGCCCTAACAGTGGAGGCTCCATATGTTGTGGGGAGACTTCTAAGCAGTGATTCCTGTCCTCCTTTCTGCCTTCATAGCAGAGGCTTTGACATAGGCCTGCTCCCTTAGCTAGTGCTCTAGTTTCCAATTCAGTCACATGACAGGTACTGCAAAGAGACTGTTGCATAGTAGGTTGACTGACTCTGAAGCAGAAAAGTCCAGGAGAGAAAACTGGCTCTATCACACATTCCCCCAGGTCACAGAAAGTGAATAAGCAATTTAGTTTCTGAATTTCCTCATCCACAACATCTGCAAAATTGCAGGAAGGACACCCTCAGATCATGAGAGCTAAGGATGTTAAGTATGAGAAATGTACATGCCTTGCCCAGAGCATGGCATGTAGAAAGCACTCTGTAAAAGTTAACAAAGTAGTGGCAATAGTAACTACTAAGAAGAAATCTTATTTGATTAATGAAAATTGGCATTGAAATGTGATTGCTAGTCTGGAGAGGCTGGTGCCACATGTTCTACTCTCAGATGTACAATAACTGTGTATGTGATGGGGGCCCAGTCTCCTTTCTCTGGGAGTTTGTCTAGAATAGGTGTCTCTTAAACCTGGTATTCTGGAATTGTTTTACAGTTAGGAAGATCTTTGCTGCTGTGTCAGTCAGAGTCCCAGAAAATAATGGGCCACTCACTCAGAGAGTGACCTGAGGAAAATTTTACTTAGGTTTTTTTTTTTTTACCAAAATGTAGGCAGGATTTAAGGACAGTAACAAACCCAAGGCAACAATGTGGAGGGTCTTTCCCACTCCTCAGTCTGGAGGGGAAAAGGAATGAATCAGTTTCCACAAACTGACAAATGTCCTAGATGTGGAAGAAGACACACATTGTAGCTTCTATTCCAGAGCCTGGCAGAGGTAATAAAAGCCCTATTTCTTTCCTATCCCCTCTATATTTTCCAACATGTCTGTGTGGTTTGTCCAAACTCAGCCAAATTCAAAGTGTGAGGAAATTGATGCAATCCTTAATGGTCAGCATCCAGGGTTAGAGAGAAGGCAGGGAAGATGGAGAGAAGTTCTGGAAGGGCAAACAGACTATTCATCCAAATGCCTAATGAGAAAAAGCAAAGGGAAAAAGCAGTCTCAATACATCATAACCATGGTGCTTCAAAGTACAAAAGACAACTCTGAATTAATAACCTAGTGGATATATTAATTCAGTGTGAATTTACAATGCTTGCAAGTGATATAGGACTCATTTTTCTCTGTACCAGTTAGAGGTTTGTCATTTCCATTTGACTTATGTCAGAGAAAATGTACCTCCACTCTAACTGACCAATAACCAAGGTGATCACACTTCCACTTCCCTTCCTAAATAGCTATGTGGCCATGAGTCTAAAGCTGCTCCCACATTTATCTTGCAATTAACAAGGCTGTCTGAATGTGAAGATGAAAATTTAACCCCAACTGAATCATCATCAATAAGCTAGTTTTCCCATGTCTCTACAGGGCCTGAAATGGGCCAATTCTAAGGGGAATAAAAGAAATGTTTAAAAAATTAGACAATACTTATAAGTTACAGATATATTGTGAAGGGTAAAGATTCACTAATAATATGGAATTTCCAAGGGCCCAAATGGGACAAGTGGAAGATGCCAGCATTATGAAGTAGGTACCAACAATTTCCAATTCATAATTGCATGGCCCTACCACAAATAAATTAGCTTTGGAATTAAGATATTTTGACATGAAAACAGGAGACAACAGAAGTCGACCAAACTCAGACACAAATGAGCATGAGTAAGGCTGAAATATGATTTTAAAATGGGAAGAAGGGCTGAGAAGTAGATAACTGGATTAAAAAGATGTGGTACATATACACAATGGAATATTACTCAGCAATCAGAAAAAGATAAACACATGCCTTTTGCAGCAACATGGATAGAGTTGGAAGGGATCATGCTTAGTAAGATAAGCCAGAAAGAAATCAAAAAATACCAGATGGCTTCACTTATAGCAGGAACATAAAGAACCAGAGTAGATAATAATAATAGTAATAATAATAATAACGAACAACTATATACCAGACATTTTATGGGGTGGAGTGGGGAATGGGATCAAAAGTGGGGGGCGGGGCGCGGAGGGAAGTGCATTGGACTATGGTGATGGCACATGGGTGATATGGTGATGGGAAGCCCACGGGGATTACAACTGAGATGGAAAAAGGTACAAAATGGTGTAAAAATAAACTGTTATATTTTAAAAAATGGGAAGAAGGGCTGAAGACAGTTTTCTATAGAAGAAATACAAAAATCCAATTGGTGCATGAAAGGTGCTAATCATCAGGGGAAAGAAAATCAAACCACAAGATACAGCTTCACATATGTGAGATTAGTGATTATGAAGACAGAAAATAACAAGTGTGGGCAGGGACATGGAGGACTGTTGTTCAAAATGTAAACTGATTTAGCCACAAAGGAAACAGTTTGCAAGTTTTTCAGAAATTAAAAGCAAAGCTACTATTTGATTCCTTATGTTAAACGTCCATGGAGTTTATTGTGTGGGGGACATTGGGTTATCTTTTGGGGAACCAGACAGAAGTCAGAGCTAATAGAGCTCAGCTTTATAGGGAGGGGAAGTGGAGGGACATGTTTAAGTAAGTGCAACGAGTGGTATAGGTGTCTAGAATGTGGGTCCCATACCCTACTGGGCAACGTCAAGAATACTTCCGAGAGGAGATGACATCTGGATTGATAACTGATGAAGATATATATATTTATTCTAGATAGAGAGTGTGCAGTGAAGCCAAAGTCAAGCAGAACAAGGTAGAACATTTGTCCACATTTTTGGAAAATGAGGTTTCAGAAGAAAAGTGTTTTGAAATTTTCTAAATAGTAACCAGACTTGACTAACTACCTCTGTCCCTTTCCTATGGATTCCTACCATAGGAAAGTGCCTTTATATGGCAGAATTTCAGGCCTCAGTGGCCCCACTTTGGATCAATCCTGTTTGGCTGGGCATTTATCCATGAAAGGCTGGGTAACTTGGGTGTTTAAATGAAAATTATAACTCTTTCTTTTCTTTTTATGCACACCAATTCTACTAAAACTCTTTTCTACTGGAGGTCTTATGCACTAAGTATATGTTTTGACTTCATGCATGGATGGCAGAACCCATTTTGACTTGCAAGGAGGTCTTAGGGTTCTCCTTCATCTGCCTGCTAACACCTACAAAGCAGTCTGCAAAAAGACAAATGGGAAAATCAAACACAAACCCATAAACAAAAACAAAGACCCCATAAAAATCAATATAGTAAAAACCAAAAATTAAGAAGACAAAATCAAAATCAAGTTGTCTCCATGGAGTCAGTCAAATTCCCAAAACTGAAGAGAAAGGTCACAAGTTTCAAGATGCCATCCTATATGCCTTAGACTTCGCAAAAGGAAAAACCAAAAATAAATAAATAAAATATAAAAGCACACAATAAGATTCATGGCCTTATTCATCATCTCAGGGTACAAACTGAAAAGCAAAAGTCTTGTATCTGTTTGCTATCCATACAAAGGGGAGATTCCAGATTCCCTGCTCCATTCAAGGAAAGGTAGAGCTGATCTGTAAGACTAATGTTAGAAAAGAGTGGAGAAAGGACTTGTGAATGAGAAGATGATTAGAAGAAGGAGAACAGAGCAGGCACATGGAGCAGAGAGACAAGTGAAGGAGCTGTGCTTGCTTCTTGGCTTTGTTCTTGTACTAGGGACATGGAAGGAGACACTTAGAAAATACATAGGTGGGCCCTCCCTGGTGGTGCAGGGGGTTAAAGCACAGCACTGAGAATCTAAAGCCGCTTCCTCATGAGTTCGATTCCCGCCTGCCCCAGAGGTGACCACATGGTGTGGCAGACCTCTCCTGACCAGCCCACTGCTCCCCTCAGCAGTGTACTTCGTCCATCTACCTGTTCTGTTCCCTACTCTGTCTCTGGTGAAGCCTCTCACTGCCCTGCATCTCTGGCCTGTACCCCTGTTCTGTATGCACAAATAAATAAATAAATATTAAAAAAAAAAATAAAATACATAGGTGACAGAGCTGTGAGGCTGTGAGCAGGTTGACAATGGCAATGTTGGCAGGCCAAATGAAGGGTAGCTGGGGAACCCAAAACTTGACTACATTAATGAGTTCTGCCATCAGCCCCATAAAGGCAAAGCATACTGTAGTGCATAAGGCCTTCAATAGAAACAAACTTTGACACAGTTCGTGTGCAAAAGAAAGAAGAGAAAGAATATGGTTTCCAAATGAAGTGCACAACATTACGCATCCCCTTGTGAGTAAGTTCCTAGCCTGACAGGGTGGGCCCCAAATGGGGTCACTGAGTTCTGAAAGCCTACCACAAGTCTAATGCACTTCTGGTGAGGGCCCCTAGGAAAGGGACAGAAGAGACTAGGCAATTCTGGAAGAAAAATAGCAAAATCACAATACAAGTCAAGATACAGGTTGTCAGGGAAGCTAGAAGCTCCCCTTTCTATGAAGCACACTGCTACAACCTTAGTAGACCAAAATGGAAGGATAACATGAAGCAGCTATTCATGTGGTCTCAGCTGCCACATTGAAAACAGGTCTTGGAAGAAAATGATTAGTCATATTGACACCTTTTTTATGTGCCTGTAGGTTTTCTGTATGAAGTTATTTTGCCAGGAGTCTTCAAACATTATCTTCGACCTACTTACCCATGTGGTTTTAAACATCATCTTGAGAGATGAGACCAAAGAAATGAAAATTGCTTATCCCCACATAAAACAGTTTTCATAAAATCAAGCCTCTGATTTTGCATATACACTGATGATGTCTCCACAAGGTTAAAATAATTTTTCAAAAAAAATTTATGGTCTGAAACAAATCTACACATAACTGAAGCAATAAGATACACAAACATGCTAGAGAAAAAAACCCATACTTTCACTTTGAATAATTTGTTCCATGAGGAAACCAAGAATTCCTATACAGTTGATGAACCACAGGTGGCTACCAAATTTATTAGTGTGAAATAGAGGGGTACCTAAGACTCCAAACTGCTTAAAGGTACACCCTCTAAAAGTAATTTGACATCTGTATGCACAAAGCCAAGTATACATTTACTGTGATAGATTTTTAATAGAATTAGAGTGAATAGAATTGCATAGAGAGAAAAAGATGTGCATATTTTTTGAGTTGGTGTTTTGTTTTTTGTTGAGTAGAAGTTAAAAATAGGATTGTTGAATCAAGTGGTAGCTTTACTTTTAATTTTGAAGAACATGCATACTATTTTAATTTTCAGCTAAACCAATTTATTGCCCACAGCGTTCCCTTTCCTCCACATCTCTGCCAACACTTGTTATTATTATTTTTTTCTTTTTTCTTCATAATAACTACTCTAACAGGTGTGAAGTGATATCTTCTGGTTTAGATTTTCTTTTCCCTGATGATCAATTGTATTGAACACTTTCTCATGGGCTTGTTGACTTTCTGTCTCCCTGCTACAGTAGTTTGTCTTTGGACACTTTTCCCATTTTAAAATAATATTATTTGTTTTTCTGTTGTTGATTTGTATGAGTTATTTATGTGTCTAGTCAGCTATGTATTTACATTTTTTCTTCCATTTAGTAAACTGTCCTTTTGTATTATCTATGGCTTTCTTCGTTGTGCATAATAAGCTTTTTAGTTTGATGTAGTGTCACTTGTTAAGTTTTGGTTTTGTAACCGTTGAGTCAGATCCAAAAAACTGTCATTATGTATACTGTGAATTAGCTTCCCACCTATGTTTTAAAAGAGGAGTTTCATGGTCTCAGGTTTTAATTCGTCTTTAATTCATTTTGCGATAATTTTTTGTATGGATTGAGATAGTGTTCTAGTTCCATTGTTTTGAATATGGCTGTATAATTTTCTCATTACAACTTATTAAAGAGACTCTCCTTTGGAAACCGGACAAACATGAGGGCTAGTATCACAGTTTATATTACATTAGTATACTTCTACTTTTCCCCTCCAAACCTTTTTTTTTATTATTACAAAGTTTATTTTTACATCATTTTGCACAATTTTTTTTTTTCCATCTCGATTGTAATCCCCGCGGGTTTCCCATCACCAGATCACCCCTGTGCCACCACCCTAGTCCCATGCATTTCCCTCCCTCCCACCCCCCGTTTTTGATCCCATTCCCCACTCCGCCCCCACAGAATGTCTCTGGTATATGGTCCCCTCCAAACCTTTTATCCTATTCTCATGCATTTTACTTTTACTTGTGTTGTAAACCCCACATTACGTTACTATTATTTTTGTTTAAATAGATAGATATTATCATTTCAACATATATGAATAAGGGAAAAACTTTTTAGGTATAATTTATAAATAAATTTGTAAGATTTTCAAAGTGTACATCACTATGATTTTATATACTCAAACTTCCTTTCAACTCTAGGGCACCTCATGGACCACAGGGCTTCACCTTGACCCTGGTGAGGGGGCACATTCCCTCTTTATAGGTAGCTTTATAGGAGATTTTGGGGACTATCCAACATTCTTAAAAAGCTCCCAGAGACTTTTTTCTACTTAGGGTTACTTTTGAATGCTCTACCCTGTCTCATTCTGCCTTCTTGTCACACAGAGGTATGAAGTAATCACAGTTACTTACCACTCCATATTGGAGAGGCACAGCGTTCACTAAGTCCATGTTCACACAGCCTTCCAGGGGGCAATGAGGCCGGGTGCAGGGCTAGGGGTATGGTAGTAGAGAATAATCAGAAGAGGGACAATGTCAGAGACCCTTTGTTCCCCCATCCAGATTATTGGGGGGCAGAACAGGCAGGGTCTCAAGGTGGGAGCAGCATCTATGAGCAGGGATTCCTAAAGAAGGGGAAAAGGAAAAAAAGGGGAAAGGGGAGAGAGGAAGACACGGGAATTGGAGTTGGGTGCAAGTCTTCCTGCCTTGAGCAGAAGTTTATTTTGTACATTAGGAACAAGTGGTGGGATGACATCAGCACATGAACTGGCCTGAGAGATTACAATCATCTTTTTTTCCTAAGAACAGTTTAGGGTCGTATTGCCCTTTAGCTGAGATATAA